>NC_083113.1:21762331-22117790 GCF_949774975.1 Lagenorhynchus albirostris | reverse complement strand
TCATTTACAGACAGTTCTGGGTATACTCTGATGCTTTCACAAAAATGTTCCTATAAAAGGGTTTCATTTTCAAGGAATTCATGGAAAAGACTCTGACAAGTACAGGTTTCTGGTAACTGACTACACTGCTGAACTGAATGAATAAGCATTTTCAGAACTCTAATGGAAAACTGATGAATTCATAAAAGTGCTAACAAAAGATGAAGATGAAAAAAATTAATTACATGGGACTGAGTGAACTGATGAGGATGATTATAATTTTTGTGACTTTCTGTTTTAATAATAATAAAAAAGAATCCCACAATGACGCAGAGGCAAAAAATATACAAATCAATTTTCACTGCAAAGTAAAGGAGCTGTTACAGTGGAGGATTCCTGGACTGAATGTCAATATTATGACATAGTATGAGTGTGTTTCGTGTTTGGTAATTGCAATCATTGTTGCTTTTGTTGTGGTCATCCATTTACAATGCTTGGTGTCAGTTTATTTATCTCTTGTAAAAATAAAATACAGTGTGTGTGTGTGAGTTGTGAAAAAAAAAAAAGAAAAATAAAGTGCCCATAGTTAACAATACTGTATTGTATACTTAAAATTTTGCAGAGTGTAGAACTTTTGTCAAGTGTTTTTACAAAAGTAATAATAATAAAGATGGGGGAGGAAAGTTTTGAAGGTGATGGATATGTTTATGGCATAGATTGTGGTGATGGTTTCACAGGTATAGTCTCATCTCCAAACTCATTATGTAAAACTTTCTGAAAGCTAAAGAAAAAAAAAAAAAAGAATAAGGCAGGAGGAGGCATGACACAAAGCCTCCCTTTTAACAAATGGATGGTTTGTTTAAATCAGAGGTCAGAGGTCATAGACTGGAGACACACTCTCTCCTGACTCAGTTCTGCCCAGAGAACTATTGGTATGGCATACTCAGTAATATAAACCTCAAAATTATTTGCTAGCATTTACAAATTGTGAATAGTCCCACATACATAGTGTTGTAGACAGAATAATGGCCCCCTAAAGATGCCTGTGTCCTAATCCCTGGAACCCAGGAACATACCTTATTTGGCAAAGGGACTTTGCAGATATGATTAAGGATCTTGAGATGGGGAAATTACCTGAATTGTCTGCTTGGGCCCAATGTAGTCACATGGTTCTTACCAGAGAAAAGCAGGAGATAAGAGAGGGCAGAAGATGTATGCCACTGACTTTGAAGATGCAGGAATGGGGCCTGGAGCCAGGGAATGTGGGCAGTCTCTAGAAGCTGGAAAAGGCAAGGAAACAGATTCTCCCCTAAAGTCTCCAGAAGTAACACAGGTCTACAGACCCACTTTCGATTTTTGACTTCCAGAATCGTAAAAAAATAAATTTGTGTTGTTTTAAGCTGCTGAATTTGTGGTAATTTGCTACAGCAGCAATAGGAAACTAATACACACACACACACACACACACACACACACACGTTTGTCTTTTCTCTAAAAACTGGAACATCTAACCACATTAGGCCTGGATCCTCACGTAGAAAAAGTCTGGGTAAGTCCTCAATTGCTGATCTGGGTTCTTTCCCATCCTGCTCACTTGGTTCAGTTACACTGGGCAGCTTTCTGCTGAGGCCTCTGAGTGTGGGACCTCAGGTTCACACAGTTCCATGAACAAACCTGATCTGTTGCCAATAGTAGTAGTTTGCCAATGAGCAGTGCGCTCTCCCAGTCCCAAGTCTGTGAGATTTATTCTGAAAAACTTGTTCCCTACAGTTTTGATCCTTCCATCTAGGCAATGGGTGTGTGTTTGGAACCAGAGAGGGGAGTGTGTTCTAAGGAGACTGTGCTAGGATCCTCCAAAGATTGTCCTCAGACACATTCGTAACACAGCAATTCCGTATATGATGCCGGATAATGTGCAAAGCCAGTGAGATGCCTTTGGCCCTGCCTCAGGGGACATGCCTCCTCAGCCACTTTCATCTCACCTTGTGCCTAACTGCAAGGCAATCAGCCTCCCTGCTTCAGTGCGCCACCGCCCCCCCCTCTCCTGTTTCCACACCATTACTCTGGGAAATGCCTGGCTCCCCATTTCCAGCTCCAGTCGCTGTGTCAGTTTCAGGCTCTCCTCTCAGCCCACATCTCTCGCTTGAGCAGTGAGACATGAAGACTGACAGCCACTAGAGAACTGCACAGCCTGTCCCCGATTTAAGCCATTTAAAATGCATTTCTGTTCCATAAAATCTGTTTCCATAATTTTGTGCCCCTACCTCTCTGAAAGATGGTAACCCTAGGGAGGAGAAGAAATTAGCCAGGGAGGAGAAGTTCCGACATGGTAATATTTTAATTGCTCATTCCTTTAACACATTAGTCACGTTCATTAAATATGATTAATTTTCAGGCTTTGTTGAAAACCATATCAGTTTCCCTATCAGGCACACGTCCATCTCTTGCCAAGCAAGCTGCTGCAGTGGCACCAAATACTCCCCGTTTTTTACACCCTGATTGTATTATTGCCCCCTGAAAAATTTGTTGGGTTAATTGAACTCACTTGTGTAGAATACTAGCAAAGATTCCGGGCTCCTGAGTCAGACTGCCAAGGTTTGGTCCCAATTCCTCCACTTGCTGCCTGAGTCTCTTGGACAAGTTACTGAACCTCTCTGAGCCCCAGTTTCCTCATCTGAGAATGGAAGTAAGAATACCTATTTCAGAGGTTTGTTGTCAAGATGAAATACGGCTTGCAAACTGCTCAGTAACTTACTATTATTGTAATTAAGGACCCTTGGAGTATTATTCATTCATTCATTCAAAAGATTTTATCCAGTGACTTCTATATGCCAGGCAGTGTTGTGTGCCCATTGCTGGCAATACAGCAGGGAACAAAATAAATAAATGTGTCCTTTAGGACCTTACATTCTACTGGGGAAGATAAACAACAAATAAACATATATAATATGCCAGATGGTTCTATGGAGATAAGAAAGCAGGACTAGGGGAAGGGAGTACCGAAATGGTGGGAGAGCGTCAAAGGGATTGCAGAGATCACTCAGTTCAACCATATTAAGGGAAAGATATACGTCCAGAAAAATATGCTTCATGTATCCACCAAATAAATGCTGAGAACCTAATAGGTACCAGGCCCTGACCTGGAGGGACCCTGTGGCTTGCAGGGGGAGACAGCCATGTTGTGTGCCCAGGTGTGTGACACACTATGAGAAAATGCCAGACCAAGACCGAGTGGTAAAGGAGCAGAGGCTCCACAGTGAAGCACGATGAAGCAGGAAGACTCAGAGAGTGCTTCCCTGAGAGAGGGGGTGTGAGCCTGTCCACGAAGATGCAAGGGGACAGCAGAAGGTAGAAGAGCAGGTGCAGCAGGTGCTTCTGTGGTCCTGCCTGTATGCCCTTCTCGGACCTTCAGGTGCCAGCCCCTGACTCTCTCAGCCCAAAGGCTCTCCCTTGCCCTCCCTGCAAGCCAGAAGTGCAAGAGAAAAACAAGCCCAGCCCACCCCAGCCCTCCAACAATGACTGACAACCCCTCACTGCCTTCCTTTGGAGGGGTGCCTCTGAGGGTGTGTTCTACACTGCCCCCCAGTGTTCCCCAGCAGGATTTACCCCCACCCCCTTAGCCCCGCCTCCCAGCTCTCTTGGTGTGGTAACTGCATGACCACACCCCCCTTCCTGGATGCCTTCCCTCCTCATCTCACTTCCTCCCTCCTCTGTTGGTGTTCTCTCCACCTCCCAGACAAGCAACTTGTTTTCTGCTTGTCTTGGGCTCTGCTTCTGTGGGAAGGGGGAAGGCAGAGGGCATCTCATGCCCAGAGTGAGGGTGGTTTCAAGTGGGCAGAATAGAAACTAGGTGGGAAAGGAGAGGCTTTTGGATGTGGAGATTGGGGCCTTTATTTTTCTTCTACTGTGTAACAAATACCACAAACTTAGCCACTCAAATAATGCCCATTTATTACCTTTCTGTTTCAATGGGACAGGAGTCTGGGCGGTGCTCACTTGGGCCCTCTGCTTAGGTTCCCACCAGGTGCAATCAAGGTGTCTGGATCTCACCTGAGGTCCAGAGTCCTCTTCCAGGCTCACAGAGTGTTGGCAGAACCCAGAACCCTGTAGTTGTAGGACTGAGGCCATTAGCAACTGGAGGCCACTGCAGTTTCCTGCCATGCGGCCCTCTCCGTGGCACAGCAGCAGTTCCTTCAATCCCAAGAGGAGAATTTCCCTCCTCGTATCTCTCTGACTTCTTGTCTCTGACCTCTAGACCTTCTTTGACATGGGCTCCACTGATTAGGTCAGGCCCACCCACACCCAAGGGGAGGGCTCTGTACAGAGAATTTAACACCAGGGGTGGAAATCTTGGGAGCCATCTTAGAATTCTGCCTACCCCAGCGCCTCACCGTGAAGAGCATTGCACACTGCCTTAAGAAGTTTGGGCTTGCTTTCTCCAGGAATGGGAGCCATG
Organism: Lagenorhynchus albirostris; assembly: GCF_949774975.1. Classification (NCBI taxonomy): domain Eukaryota; kingdom Metazoa; phylum Chordata; class Mammalia; order Artiodactyla; family Delphinidae; genus Lagenorhynchus; species Lagenorhynchus albirostris. The sequence goes on along the minus strand of NC_083113.1, from coordinate 22,113,355 downwards.
AGAGCCAGTAAGCGGGGAAGCAGCAAGGAGATAGTGCCGTCCCATTGCCCATCTGCTTGTTTTGAGCTCTGCAGTGACTCCAGGGGAACACAGTGTGGAAAGTGAGCAAACATGTTCCCACATGGGAGCACTTGACACGTGGTCCACTTTGTCTTCCAAACAACCACGATTTTTCCATCATGCTAGGGTTTCCTCTCTACTCCCTGCAGACTGGAGAGAACCTTGGGAGAGGTGGGCCTAGGATAAGCAGTTTTGATGGAGAATTGCACATTTTCTGGAGGGAAGAGAGTATTCAAAGAGGTGGGGTAAGTCGAAGGGGTACACCTCTGAAAAACTTTGGGCAGTCTGTGGAGGGCAGAGAGGATGCTCCTGTAGAGAACCTTCCTCCTCCCTTGTCCTCCTCCCTCTGCCCCAGTGGTATCACAGCTCTGTACTTCTGGTCATCTTGTTCCCAAGCATGAAGTTCAACCTACTCAGCTTGGACTCAACTCAAAACCTCTGTGAAGCTTTGCCCATTACTCAGGAGAAGCTGCTGCCTGGATCCCATGTTTGCAGAGAGAGACTCAGCAGAGGCCCCTTCGTCCTGGGGAGTACTAGGCTCCTTGAGTCTCCAAGACATCCCTGGGAATCTCTGAGGGCTTGAATATGAAAACAGGAAGGAGGCTCTGGCCCACCCAGGATCCCTGCAGGATCTGCACACACAATTGGTCTTATTTCCCTTTCATATTGATGCTCAGAAAACATTAAGGGAAGTTAAATCCAATGACCAGTTTGTCCAGCATTGCTACTGGAATAATAAATGTATAGGTTAAATTAAAAAATGTATTTGTACTTATTTCAAAATTGATGGACACAGGGAAGCAGATTATAAACTGCTTGGTACTTAATTTGTATTCCAAGGTAATCATGAAGGCAGCACCCATTTGTAATTCCAAAGGTCCTTTTATCCCTGAATCTTAAAAGCACTTTTCCAAGCATACCAGGAATAAAAATAAGTTATAAAACTTCCACGAAAAAAATTAAGCATGCTCCATGATTTTGGAGCCCCACTTGAGTTTGTCCATTCACCTGCTTTGCAAATACACTCACCTATTTTTGTTACAATTCTTTTTCACAAAAGAAAGAACTTTCTGTGCCATGTAGAGCCACACAACAGAATGAAATGGCAAACCTCCAGCATCTTAAGAAAAGCCCAAGATGAATTAAACCCACCTTCTCATCCAGGTGATGATAATTAAATCAGATATCCCATAATAACATGTGATGATTAATAGATTATTTGATTACCAAGTATAAGTGTACCTGCATCAATACAATTGCCTAAAAGATCTAAATTAGAAATAGTGCAATAAAATATAACTGAAAGGTAGTAAGAATTGGTAGTTTTAATTGTAAGGGATGATTAATTGATCATTCAGATAGTATTGATCTACAATTATGTAATTCTTGGTAATCTGATTTGTCAAATTTGAGTCCAAATAACTGATAATCAGTGCTAGTAATGGTAGAACTGGAAGGGACGGAATGATGAAGGATGAAAGGCTAGAACCACGGACCCAAAGGCCTGAGCTCCTCTAATCCCCCTGCCTGGACCTCTGTGTATGCTCAAGTGGAGGGCCCTTTGTCCTCCCACTCATTTCTCTCCCTGCACAAGCTCCAAGAGCCGAAGCGCTGGGGGCTCAGGCAGACCTGGGGAGACGTCCAGCCTCCGCCTCCCATTCCATGTTTATGTCCCCTTGCTGCAGTTTTCTCAAGCAAAATGGGGGTTAGAAAAGTGAGTATATCACAGAAAGAAGGGGAGAGCACTCACCCAGTTCAGCCTCTGGCAGTGCTGACTGTGTGCTGATTAGTGTTTTACCACCACTTTTCCTACTCTGGGCTCCTGGGGGAGGTATGGTTGATGCCCTCACCAGGTTCCAAGACACCAGCCTTACATTCTCCTCTGCACTGACTCCACTTAATAAGCTCCTCAGGGTGCAAATAGAGTCTTGCACTTTTTTTGTTCCCCCACAGAAGTATTGCTGTGTCCACAGCTGCAGAAGAATGACCAGATTCCTTCTATTCAATCTATAATGGCACTTTATGGACACAGATGGAGCCCAAGAAATTTGTGCTGGTTGAAGGGAAGTCGCAAGTGCTTATTTTCTTGAGCTCCAGAGACAGAGGAGTGCAGCCAGTGATTACAATGATTGGAGACAGAACCTGACACCTGGGGGAAGAGGGAGCCCCAAGGTGCCCAAGGGTGGGAGCAACAGGGAAGGGAAGGAGGGCAAGAGAGACCACATGGGAACTCTTATGCGAAGATATGGCAGGCTCTGAGGCCAGTGCATCTAATTGCTGACGGGGTGGAGGAAACATGCCTGGCAGCCAAGCACTGGACAGAGGCCTCTGTCCAGGGAACACTGGTTCCCCTGTCAGCTTCTGAAGCAAGAAGTATTCCTGGTTTGCCCTGGAAGAGACAGGTGCTCTCATAGACCTCTTCCCAGGAGTGGGGTGTGAACATCTGAAGGTTCTGGAGATCAGGTCTTATGTTCCCTCCACCCAGGCCCCAGCTGGGGCTCTCTACCGCCTTTCCCTGTAACATGGTGAGGCCAAATACTCTGCCAGACACTAACCTTTTCCCAGCACTTTTGTGAAAAGAAAACCCAGATCCTAAAAGAACCTGGTCTGACTTGCTGGTGACACCAGAAGACATGGCCGTGGAGCTCTGCCCACTTGGGGAGTGAGGGCAGCTCCGTCGCCTCTCTGGGAGGCCTGTCCCTGGACGCTCAGATCCTCCGTGGGTGGGGCTCTACAATTGCACTCACAACCTGAAGTCTTTGCCCCACCCACTCCTGTTTGCAGGAATGTGACCCTGCATGTGCATGATATGTAACGGTATTGTTGAGGTGTTGTTTATAGCAATGAAAAAGTATCCCTAGACTTAATGCAGAATTGATTAGACTGGGGTACATTTATAAAGTGGCTTTAAAAGTTACATAATTGGGGCTTCCCTGGTGTTGCAGTGGTTAAGAATCTGCCTGCCAATGCAGGGGACACGGGTTCGAGCCCTGGTCTGGGAAGACCCCACATGCCGCGGAGCAACTAAGCCCGTGTGCCACAACTACTGAGCCTGCTCTCTAGAGCCTGCGAGCCACAACTACTGAGCCCGTGAGCCACAACTACTGAGCCCACGTGCCACAACTACTGAAGCCCGTGTACCTAGAGCCCATGCTCCACAACAAGGGAAGCCACAGCAATGAGAAGCCCGCACACTGCAACGAAGAGTAGCCCCTGCTCACTGCAACTAGAGAAAGCCCGTGTGTAGCAACGAAGACCCAACGCAGCCAAAAGTAAAAGAAAAAATGAAAAAAAAAAAGTTACACAATTGATCTATGTTCAATGACATGGTAAATTATATTCAGTGTGTTAAGTGAAAAAAGCAGCATATAAATCAGGATGTACGTAGCCAAGTTTTTGTTAAATGTGTGTGGGTGGGTATGTGTCTGTAAATGTCCATTTTTGTGAACCAAAAATGTCTAGCAAGGTGCACATCAAATGTTAGCACCTTTGGATGGGGGAATTTTTTCATATTTTTATATTATATGTAATATATATAATAATATACTTATATATAATACATTGTATATTTTATATTATACTTATATATTTTAAACTTTCTCTTATTTTTTCTATATTATCTGATTTGTTTACATTGAGTTTTTATTACTATATTATTATTTTTATAAAAATATAAATAAATAAATCTAACTACCATTGGAAAGTGATAAAAGGTAAATTTCACTTGCTGTTTCAACTGCATGAGGACAAGAGGATAGGAAGGAATCCTATGGACAAAGAGGGAAGTGGCTGAGAAGTCTGGTTCAGCTTCTTCCCCTGCACTTCCAGGCCCCGCTCACCGCTCTTACTTACCTCCTCCTGCTCGTCCGCCCCTGTCCTTGGTGCTCCAGCTTTCCTGGGCACCTTGCTGTCCTCTAACATCCAGACTCACTCCAGCCTCAGGGCCTTTGCTCCAGCTGTCCCTCTGCCTGATACACTTCACTCCTCAGGTCTTCACACAGCTAGGTCCTTTTTGTCACATTATTCTCAGGTTAAATGCCACCACCACTTGAAGTCTTCCATCAGTACCCAGTTTAAACTGGTCTTCTCACCCTCCACACCCCTTGTCACACTCAGTCACTCCATCCTTTTTATTTCTTGGTTGTACTCATCACCATCTGAAATGACAATGCTTATTTCTTTGCCTTCGCATTTCTAATCTGTTTTGTTCACTACTGTGGGCAACTAATGGTGTCTGCGATGGCCAGATTAGGACATTTAAAATAACTGGACATTTAAAAATATGGACTCCTGCCTGCCCTCCTTCATGATCCAAAATAAAAGCAACACCACAATTTAATATCAGGAATTCCAGTGGTTCCTCAATTTTACCATATCTTCTCTGTTCACCATGGTGTTCCCACAACAATATATGGCTTGTCACACTATGTTCAGTGAATACATATTGAATGAATGAACAGGTAAAAATGAGTGCATGTCTCCTGAGTCTTGGAAAGGAAAGGGAAGGCAGAAGAGGGTTACCTCAGAGAGGAAAGGGTCTCAGACTACCGGGCGGGTAAAAATAATAACAGGTTTGTAGCAGTGAGAAGAAACATCCAGCCTCCAACAGAGTGGGAATCACCCCAAGGTGGACCCCTGGAATAGCCAGGTCAGAGAGCAACCATCCCTAGCAATGGCCTGGCACCACCCACCCCAGGCACTAAAAGTCATTTTCTAAACCTGGGGAAATTTTAATTTATCAACATGTTAAGTAAAACTATTTTTAAACATGGAAGAGAAAAAATAATCCTTTCCCACTAGTACCATAACACTAGCACAGCACAGAATAATTTATTTTTTATGACTGAGTTATAAATTGTTGAAAATAAAAGTTTCAAATGGAAATGTTGACATAATAATTTTACCTATAGCAACATGAATAACCAAACATAACCATTATTATTTTTTTAATTTTTAAAATTTACTTATTTATTTATTTATCGCTGCGTTGGGTCTTTGTTGCCGCGCGCAGACATTCTTTAGTTGCAGTGAGCAGGGGCTACTCTTCCTTGCGGTGCGCAGGTTTCTCATTGCAGTGGCTTCTCTCGTTGCGGAGCACAGGCTCTAGGCACGTGGGCTCAGTAGATGTGGCTCACGGGCTCTAGGGCGCAGGCTCAGTAGTTGTGGCACACAAGCTTAGTTGCTCCGCAGCATGTGGGATCTTCCCGGACCAGGGCTCGAACCCGTGTCCCCTGCATTGGCAGGCAGATTCTTAACCACTGTGCCACCAGGGAAGTCCCACCATTATTATTTTGTCTTCTATTAATGTTTGCTTTTTTGAAAGTTCAACTTGCTCAACGTGTTCATCTTTTAATGTGAGTTAAAAGGTAATTTGCATGAACACAAATAACACAGTATGAATTCAGCGTCATTATGAATTAATTAGCTACAACCCACCATAATGACTTGGGAAAATGCAACTGTGCTTTCCATCTCTTTTATTTATAGCTTATTCTTGCTATGTTATACCTTTCTGGATAATAAGTGCTGAACATGCATGCTTCTTAAAAATGTTAATTATCCAAGACAGGTTTGTGGTACCTTATCTAAAGGCGATATATTCTACTTCTTTGGCATCTTGGATTTATGTATTTGCAAATGTTGTAAAGTTAATCAGTCCAGTTTTCTTCCCTTCCACACCCCAGCAGGGCCCTTCTCCTCTTGTTTCTGTTAGTACTTGGTGGGTCTCTGTTTCTGATTCTGGTGAAGAAACACCTACAGCTTAGGCCATCCAACTCTCATTGCCTTGCCTGTGAGTGAGCATGGGACAATCAAGGTGAGCCAGGAAGGCCAAATCCAGCCCCAACCCTGCCAAATCTGGGGCAGATCATGGGCTCTGGGTTTCTTTGGCCCAGAAAATGTTGAAAAATGGAATTGTTGGCAAATATTTTAAAATTTGGAGATTTCACACACACACAACCAGGTATCGCTATATCTTGATAAACCAGAAAGTTGAGAAGTATTAGCTGCATTCCTAAGTGGCAACCACAAGGAGCTGTGTGGAGGCCCCTCTTTAGACAGGCCTGAACTCTAGGGCTTCCGCATGGTCCCCACCAGTTCCTGTTGGCCTCCAGCAACAAAGGTTAAGTGCTGGTTGTCATTTGTCACCTTATACTGGACCTATTTGAAATGTTTGTGTTACCTGCCTGTCTCTTATAGCTGCAAGGGACATTTTATGAGAGGACGGGACTGCACCTCCATGGACCAGGGGGTGACCCCAGGCACTGTTAAGTCCAGGGAGGCAGGATTCTGGAGAGTAAACCAATCACCCACAGACAATTCACAAAAGGAAGAGCATTTCAGAGCATGGTAGGTGCTATTGAAAAATAAATAGGGAAATGGGAGGGAGAGCTGGTGGGAGTGAGGTCTGCTCACATTGGATGATCAGCAAGGGTTTCTCTGATGATGGCATGTAAGCAGAGACCAGATGAGGTGGTACAGGAAGAACTAGGGCAGGGGTTCAGAGTATGTTCAAAGGGCTTGAGATGGGAATAATGTTGGCATATTATAGGCTCTACAAGAAGGCCAGGGTGGTGGGCTTTAGCGATCAAGCACAAAATGAGAACAGAAAAGTGGTCAGGCAGGGCATCATCAGCCTAAATTCCCCCAAGACCAGAGCCTAAACAGACATTTGTGTGCAGGTCCTTGAGTTGAGAATAAGATCCCAGGGATCTAGAATGAGGGAGAAGGGAGTGAAATAAGGAAGGAAGAAAAATACAAAGATGCATTGAGTGGGTCCCTATTGTGGGGATAAGGAGCCTTATCAAATGTGCCTCAGAGCTGTCAACATAGAGGATAAAAGAGGAAAGCATTTATTCATTGGCTTGCATTCCCCATAGATCAAGTGTGGCTCCACAGGCAGTAACTTCTCGGAATGTCTGGATTTAATATGCACAGCTGTCGAGCATATTCCTAGGTATCTAACATCTCAAGATTAGAGGAATCCTGGTGCACGAACAAGAGATACAGCTGGGTGAGGCATTGTTAGATTGTTTCCATGCAATGGTGGTCAGAGCCAGCATGAAACTCTGCTCTACATCAACTGCTGAAACAAGGGGTGGGGCTGAGAGGATGTGAAATGGTATCAAAAGAGGCCCACTATAGTAATAGCATGATGCAAACCCCCTCATCTTCCCTACAACAAATCCACCAACCTCCTTTTATTTGCACTCATACTCTGCTTTCTCTCCTGCTAATAAAGTTGATATATCTCTGTGCAGTCAAAGGGTCCCATTTCCTCTCACTTCCTCTTTCTGCCTCATCAGTTTCTCCCTCTACCTTTGGCCATACTACCCCCATATATATATGCTCTAACATATCATCTTTAAAAATAAAAAGAAGTTCAGGATAACCTAGAAAAAATGGATAAACTCCTAAAACCATACAACCTGTCAAGTCTGAATCATGAAGAAACAGAAAACCTGAACAGACCAATAATGAGTAAAGAGATTGAATACATAATCTAAAACCTCCCAACACAGAAATCCCTGGACAAGATGGTTTCACTGGAGAATTCTACCAAACACTTAAAGAATAATTAATGCCAATTCTTGTCAAACTCTTCCAAAAAACTGAAGAGGAAGGTACACTCTCAAACTCATCTTATGAGGCCAACATTACCCTGATACTAAGGCCAGATAAGCACACTTCAAGAAAAGAAAAATACAGACCATTATCCCTGATGAATATAGATGCAAAAATTCTCAACAAAATACTAGCAAACCAAATTAAACAGCACACTGAAAGGATCATCACCATGATCAAGTGGGATTTATCCCTGGGATGCAAAGATGGTTCAACACATAGAAATCAATAAACGTGATACCCTCATTAATAGAATGAAAAATAAAAATCATATGATCATCACAATAGAGGCAGAAAAGCCATTTGACAGAATTCAACATCATTTTATGATTAAAAACTCTCAGCAACCTATGTATAGAAGGAACATACCTCAGCATGATAAAGGCCATATATGACTTGCCCACAGTTAACATCCTACTCAACAGTGAAAGGTTGAAAACATTTTTTCTAAGATCAGGAACAAGATAAGGAAGCCCACTCTCACCACTCCTATTCAACACAGTACTGGAAGTCCTAGACAGAGCAAGAGAAAGAAAGAAAAGGCATCCAAATTGGAAAGGAAGATGTGAAATTTTCTCTGTTTGCAGATAATATGATCTTACATACAGAAATTTCGAAAGACTCCACCAAAAAATGTTAGAACTAATCAACAAATTCAGTAAAGATTCAGGATACAAAATCAACATACAAAAATCAGTTGTATCGCTATACACTAGCAATGAACTATCTGAAAGAGAAATAAAGAAAACAATTCCATTTACCATAGCATCAAAAACAATAAAATACTTAGGAATAAATTTAACCAAGGAAGTGAAAGATCTTTACATTGAAACATACAAGACTTTGATGAAAGAAATTGAAGAAGACACAAATAAATACAAAGATATCCAATGTTCATGGATCAGAAGTGTTAATATTGTTAAAATGTCCATAACTACCTAAAGCCATCTATAGATTCAATGCAATACCTATTAAAATTCCATTTTTTTCACAGAAATAGAAAAAATAATCCTAAAATTCATATGTAAGCACAGAATACTCCTAATAGCCAAAGAGTCCTGAGTGTGTGTGGGGGGGAAGGTGGAGGCATTACACTTCCTGGTTTCAAACTATATTAAAAAGCTGTAATAATCAAAACAGTATGGTATTGTCAATCAATTGACTAATGGAACAGAGTCAAGTGCCCAGAAATAAACCAACAATATACTAATATTTCTAATATAACATATAAAAATATATATACTGTACTAATAAACCCACATATAAACTAATATTTCACAAGAGAGCCAAGAATTCTCAATGGGGAAAGGATAGTCTCTTCAAGAAATGGTATTGAGAAAACTGGATATTCACATAGAAAAGAATGAAATTGGACCCTTATCTTATACCACTCACAAAAATTAACTCAAAATGGATTAAAGACTTAAGTGTAAGACCTGAAATCCATAAAACTCTGAGAATAAAACATAAGAAAAAAGCTCCTTGATATTGATATTGGCAATGATATTTTAGATATGACACAAAAAGCAAAGGCAACAAAAACAAAAGCAAAATAGACAAGTGGAACCATATCAGACAGTTCTGCACAGGAAAGAAACACTCAATAGAATGAAAAGGGATGGGAGAAGATATTCGCAAAACATTTATCTAATAGGGGATTAATATCCAAAAATATATGGAATTCTTACAACTCAATAACACAGAACCCCAAATAATGGAATTAAAAAATGGGCAGAGGACCTAAACAGATATTTTCCAGTGAAGATATACAAATGGCCAATAGGTACATGGAAAAGTCCTCAACATTATAATAATCAGAGAAGTGTAAATCAAAACCACAATGAAATATCACCTCATACATTTTAAGATGGCTATTATCAAAGAGACAAGGGATAACAAATATTAGCAAGGTTGTGCAGAAAAGGGAACCCTTGTATACTGTTGGTGGATGTGTAGAACCATTATGGAAAACAGTATGGAGGTTCCTCAAAATATGAAAAGAGAACTACCATAGGATCCAGCAACTCACTTTTGGGAATATAGCTTAAGGAAGCAAAATCAGTAAACTCAGAGATATCTGCACTCCCATGTTCATTGCCAAGATTTGGAAACAACCTAAGTGTCTTGTCAATGGATGAATGGATAAAGAAGATTTGTTATATATACATATATATAAATATTATTTTATATTTACTTAATATTATTTAGCCATAAAAAAGAAGGAAATCCTGTCATTTGCAGCAACATGGATGAAGGTGGAGGGCATTATGCTAAGTAAAATAAGCCAGACAGATAAATACTATATGGTATCATTTACATGTGCAATCTAAAAAATAAAATAAAAAAAAACTGAACTCAGAAACAGGGAGTAGAATGGTAGTTGCCGGGGGCTGGGGTGTGGGGGAAATGGGGAGCTGTTGGTCAAAGGGTACACACTTCCATTTATAAGCTGAATCAGTTCTGAGCTGAGGATCTAACATACATGTTGACTATAGTTAATAATCTGAATTGTATACTTGAAATTTGCTGAGAGAGTAGATCTTAAACATACTCACCAAAAGTATACATGTATCAAATTATCACAGTGTATACTTTAACTATATACAATTTTGTTTATCAATTATATCTCAATAAAGCTGTGGGGTTGGGGGGGACACAAACCTCCATTGAGTCCAATCTCTCTCTAGTAATGGCTGCTATTTCTCTACCACTTATTGAAAGAGGTGTCTACAGTCATTCCTTCTACTTCGTCCCACCCTTTCTAAAAGGACTTTGATCAAGGTCCCCCAGTGAGGTTCCCTGAACCAGAAAGAAATAATCATGAGTAAATAAAGCTGTCCAGAGTTCCATAGCTACTCCAACTACCACCACCACCATTCATAAACTCATGAGTGAGCCCGGCTGTCCATGCCCAAAGGGAGCAACTTTGATGAATGGGCATGGCTGGGAAGAATCAATAACTGTGTCAGTTATAATTTAGGTTGGCTCTCCCTCCATCTTTGAATAACTTCATATTTAATATAAATGGGAAATTAGTTGTTTTTAGAATTGAAAGCCACAGATGACACCAAACTTCAATCTGTCCCTGATCTCCCTGGCCTGGGCTGGGCAGCCCAATCTGCTTTTGACCCCACAGGGTGTGGAAGGTGCTTGTGGAGGTCTGTGGAGAGGCCACAGCCAGTGAAAATGGAGGTGAGGCTTGAGTGACAGGGTGGAGATTTGGGGCTTGGATAAGACAGCATCCTGGTAACCCACCCAGAGACAGTGTGGTATAAGGAAATTCTGTGAGGGGAGGGCAGTAAGATCAGGGGCACTTAGAGCACCCTGCCTGCTATATCACAGACACCCAACCCACTGTGGACAGTTCCTTGCCATTGCCTGCTTCCTGCCCAGAAGATAAGCTCCTTGAAGGAAGACCCTCAACGTTGTCAACTTTGTCTTGTTCTCTGCTGTACGTATAGCAGCTTGGCATATAGCAGGTGTTACACAGGTATTTGTCTAATGAACAAGTGAAGGTGAGAACAACAAATTGGGAAGGGCCTCCCTTGGGAGCCTCTGGGGAGTCCACAGCTCTCTGTGCTCTGTGCCTCTGTCGGTTCCCCCTCAGAATGCAAAGCCCTCAGGCCTGGGACAGTCTTATCCTTCTCTAATTCCCAAATCTCAGTGCTGGGCCTGGCCCAGAGCTGGAATATGAATGAATAAATGAATGATCAATGGGTAGAAGTTTCAGAGGTAAAGATTCTGACTTACCAGAAAGACAAATACCATGATATCACTTACATGTGGAATCTAAAATATGACACAAATGAGAGACTTCCCTGGCAGTCCAGTGGTTGAGACTCCACGCTTCCACTGCAGGGGACACGGGTTCAATCCCTGGTCAGGGAACTAAGATCCTGCATGTCATGCTGAGTGGCCAAAAAAATAAATAAATAAAATAAAATAAAATAAAATATGACATAAATGAGCTTATATATGAAACAGAAACAGACTCACAGACATAGAAAATGAACTTGTGGTTGCCAAGGAGGAGGGGGCAGGGGAGGGTTGCATTAGGAGTTTGGGATTAGCAGATGCAAACTATTATATATAGGATGGATAAACAACAAAGTCCTACTGTATAGCACAGGGAACTATATTCAGTATCCTGTAATAAACTATAATGGAAAAGAAAAAAAAGAAAAAGACAACCTAATAAATGAGCAAATGATATGAAAAAGAAGATTCTGACTTACCATTATTCATTATTTTAAGACTATCCTGAGCTCCTGTTTGTTCCAAGTCATCACCTGGACTGGGGGCCCACATCAGTGAGAAGCCCGCAGTCAAACAGGAGAGGCTACAGCGACCCTGATTTCTATTGACTGCTTCATGCACCTGCTTTCAGAGGGCTCCCGGCCTCCTGCCTCAGTCTCACTGCTGAGGCCAAGCAGGTCCCTGTGCTGCTTCTCCAAGGCCTGCTGTTATACCACAGCCAGTTTTCTTCCTGGTTTCTTGCCCTCTGACCAACTCTGCTCTTTATCAAGACCTCTGAGTTTCAGCTCCGCACCCTGCTGTTATGTGGTTACTGCTGCCCCACACCCACCAAAACCTTCTAGACACTGTCTTCCATTGAGATGTGTCACTGGTCAGTCATTCATGCCTTCACTCTGGAGGTTGGATGGGGCAGCTGAGGTCAAGATTGGGAGAACAGAGATAAAGCGAAAGGGGAAAAGAGGACAAGGAAGGGGAAAGAATGGGCCAGCAGGCATACCAACTAGTAGGGAAGTATTTTTCAAACTGTGAGTGATGACCCATCATTAGGTTATAAGATCAATTCTGTGGGGATCAACCACCATTTTAAAAAATAAAATAGAAGAGAATAGTAAATAAAATATGAATGCATCACTTGTAGCAATGGTAACTATTGTTTCATAAATACTTTCAGTTTTAGTTATACATGCACACAAACATACTGGGTCTCAATGTAAAAAGTAGTTTAAGGTCAATAACTTTGGAAAACCCAGTCCAAGTGGCTCAAGGGTTGTCTGCAGTCTCCTCTACCTTGCCGAGGCTCTCAGCTGCCCACCTGAGGAAAGCAGACCAAGTGAAACTGATGTAATGTGATCCCTTAAAAGTCAGGCATATACAATGGAATATTAGACATAAAAAGAAATGAAACTGAGCTATTTGTAGTGAAGTGGATGGACCTAGAGTCTGTCATACAGAGTGAAGTAAGTCAGAAAGAGAAAAACAAATACTGTATGCTGACACACACACACACACACACACACACTCACACACACACACACACACACACACACACACACATATATATGGGAAGAAAATGGTTCTGACAAACCTAGGGGCAGGACAGGAATAAAGACATAGACATAGAGAATGGACTTGAGGACATGGGGTGGGGAGGGGGAAGCTGGGGCGAAGTGAGAGAGTGGCATCAACATATACACACTACCGAATGTAAAATAGATAGCTAGTGGGAAGCAGCAGCATAGCACGGGGAGATCAGGTCAGTGCTTTGCGATGACCTAGAGGGGTGGGATAGGAAGCATGGGAGGGAGGCTCAAGAGGGAGGGGATAGGGGGATATATGTATGCATATGGCTGATTCACTTTGTTGTACAACAGAAACTAACACAGTATTGTGAAGAAATTATAATCCAATAAAGATCTATTAAAAAAAAAGAAAAGAAAAGTCAGGCAGAGCAGAGGAGAGACCCCTATGTGAATATCGTCAGCAGCAAATGCCAGAATGGCAAAGGCCACTCATTCTCAGCCAAGAAAAGGCAGCCATTCAGGTCTCTTGGAGCAGCTGCCAGCGGAATCTGCCCAGTGTGATAGAAAAGAGCCCACGTGTGTGGAGCACTACTGGATGCCAGGCACTGTGCATCCCTACCTCTCAGTAAGTTGTGCTCCAAGGGGGTACGTCCATGTGTGTGTTGCTCATCACGAATGCCTCAGGGCCCAGCACATAGTAGCTGGTCCAACCATATGAGTTGAGTGTTTCTGGTCCTCATGACAACCCTACATGGGAGATATTGTTATCTTTGCTCACCAAGCCTGGGCTCTCTTCACCATGACACAGCTCTCACTACATCAGAAGTGGGAGAGGTATGAGCCCTGGTCCTGCTTACAGGAAATAACATTTATAGAAGAAATGACAGGTGAAGGATACTGGGGACATAGCTCTGGGTTGGTTTTTCTCCCAAACATCAACTTCATGAGGACAGTCACAGTGTCTGGCTTGTCTCCTGCTGAATCCCTAGCTTCTTTTTTTAATTTTTTAAAATTTTTATTTTTTTGGCCATGCTGCAGCATGTGGGATCTTAGTTCCCTGACCAGCGATCGAACCCATGCCCCTTGCAGTGGAAGCACAGGGTCTTAACCACTGGACCACCAGGGAAGTCCCTGAATCCGTAGCTTCTAAGACAGTGCCTGGCACATAGTAACTCAATGAGAATCCATCGGATGGATGCATGCATGCATGGATGAACAGAGACCTATGTTGCAGGCCTAGATCTGCCAATAGCTCATCAGGCAGGTCACATCCCAACTACTGGCCTCAATCCCACACCTGTGGCCTGAAGGCCCAAGTCAGACTGTGCATTCTTGGAGCCGGCTCCTCTCAAGTAGGTTTAACAGCGTCCCTAGGTGCCACTGGGGACTCCAGGGTAATACTATTGGACTGGTTCCTTTCTTCCCTCCATTCCCACCCCCCAGCCCTGGGAAAAAAAAAACTGCCCAGACTGCACACTTGTGCCCCTGGGTAGCTCAGTCAGGCATCTCTAGGTATTCAGGTAAATTATGAGTATGTCTGACGTCATGCTGGGTCGTAGCTGCAGCTTTGAATCAACATTTAAAAACAAAGCAAAATACAAAGTCTGAATTGCTTTGGAAAACCTATACTGAGTCCTTCCATTGCAGGCGAAAAGCATAATGGTTAAATGTACAAGCCCTGTAGCCAAACTTCCTGGGTTCATCTCCCTACTGGCAGCAAGACAAGGCCTTCAACACTCTGAGCTTCTGCTTCTCCTCCCTATAATGGGAGCAACACCCACCTCTCCAGGTTGCTACGAGAAGCTTCACCTGAAGGAGTGTCATCACCGGGGCACAGTGATCTACCTGGAACAAGGACTCAACATGAGTCCTTGAGTCTAAGGAGAGGCCAGTAAAAACTGTCCCAGTGGTAGGGGTCCTCAAGTTCAAGCTCAGCACCATCCCACCAAGGATAGGCAGGGGCATCCTTCTCCTGGGTTCACAGTGTCCTGGAGCTTTGTGAAGGGAGTGGGGTATCACATAAGAAAATAATCTGGGACAGATGGAGTCCTGGGACAGGTGTGGGTATCACCCTTGCCGGGTGACCAAAGGGCAAGGTGCTGGATACTGACAACATGAAGTAGTTATCTCTATGCAGTACTGACTTCCAAACTAGAGAACACACACAGAAAATTTGGTGCAGTCTCAGGGCAAGTTCTCAGCTGGGTGGTCTGTGGAGAAATCAGCTGCCTTGCCATTCTCAGGAACTCACATGAGGTCTCTTGCAGATCTGTACCAGATCAGAGAGCCTGGCATTTCCTAGTAAGTGTCCTTCTTAGACAATTTGTGCAGAAGCCTTAACACTCCACTCTCTCCAGTAATACCCCTCCTCTCTCATTATCCATTGCCTTTTTTGTCTTAGGAGAACTTTTCTTCCTCTCTGCTTTCCTGAGAGATACTTTAGTCCTTCTTTCTACCATTGCTTCAAATCCTATTCTCCTTTTTTCTTTCACAATGAACATTAATGCCTCGTTATCCCTTGAGCCTAATTATTAGCAATGGGAAAGCAAAGGTAGCTTACTTACTATATCCTCCCAGGGAGTGGGAGAACATTTTATATTGCAAACACCTAGTCCAACAAAGAAAGGGAAGAAAATGACACTTGTATGGCATGCACTATTTGTCAAGCACTGGCTGAGAGCTACACTTACATTAACTCATTTACCTGTTTAACAGCTCCTTGAAGTAGTTACTATGATTACTCCTAGGAAACAAGGTACAGAGAGGTTAAATGACTTTTCCAAGGTCATGGTCAGTAACCAGGCCGAAAGGCAAACCCAGACAGCTTCCTGGGACTAGAATCCTCTCCGATTCATCCTGCTACTGCCTTTCAAACCAAACAAAACATGTTTCTATGTTAAAACATCACAAACATTCACAACATACTGTTTCTGTGGTCTGCAGTGAATGAGTGCCTTCAAGGACAGTGACTGTGATTCATTCGTTCCCTCATCCACAGACTTTGGCTAGATTCTGTCACAGAGCAGAAACTCAGGAAGTGTTGGCTGAGTAAAGAAAGGAATGAGTAGCTATCCAGACTCTTGGTAGTGATGCCACAGTGTCTGCTTTAAGCTAAGACAGAGAATGCACATGACTCCACATACATCTAAGTGAGCCTCAGAGAGCACAGCCTCACCCAAGAAGCTGTCTTATGAAGAAGAAGCAGGGCTGAGAGTATGTCATCTTTAACAGTTTTGAAGACAGCAAAGACTAAGTCCTCAAGACTCCCCTCCTGGGGCAAGGGTGATCCGCTGCATCTGATTGAAAACAGGGCTGCCAGTATCCCTGGGCCTAACTGTCCCTAGTTCTAGGAGATCCTTTCAAGCTCTGAGCCCCAGATCTCCAACTTACAAAGGTGCCTTTTGTAATTGAGGGAAACTTTACAAATCCTTTCACCAAAGCTGCCAGCATTCTTTTATTCAAACTCCACTGGTAGAGAAATCTTGACTTAATTCTACAGCATGTGGAACAAGAATAGAGTAAGAATAAAGTCAGTTTTTCACTGAGGCAAAGTCGTACATTGGTTTCTTGAATGGACAATAGACTATTCTCAGGAGATTTTTTTTAAAGTCTAGGAACTACTTTGAGTAATGACAAGGGACTGAAATAGTCACATGAGCCCTCCCACAGGAAACAACAACAAAAACTTGATAAAATAATTTAAACAAAACAATATTTAAAGTATGGGAAAGAATCCAAAAGAAGACAGAACTATATTCACTAAAATTTATCTGCAATGTATAGTTTTCATTTAAAACTTAAAAGACATTGGAGAGGGCTTCCCTGGTGGCGCAGTGGTTGAGAGTCCGCCTGCTGATGCAGGGGACACGGGTTCGTGCCCCGGTCCGGGAAGATCCCACATGCCGCGGAGCAGCTGGGCCCGTGAGCCATGGCCGCTGAGCCTGTGCATCCGGAGCCTGTGCTCCGCAGCGGGAGAGGCCACAACAGTGAGAGGCCCGCGTACCGAAAAAAAAAAAAAAAGACATTGGAGAAAAAAAAAGGAAGAAAAAGCAGGAAATAGAAACTGATCCGGTGAGATAAGATGATAATTAGCTTGACTGTAGTGATCATTTCACTATGTATATGTATATTAAACATCATGTTGTACACCTTAGAGATAAACAATTTTTATTTTAAAACAAAGAAAAAAGAAAGTGACTTCGTGTGAACTCAGATGTTTGACTCAGCAGATAAAGACTTCAAAGCAGCTATTATACATCTAAGCAAATAGTTTAAAATATATTAAAAAAATTAAAGAGAAATATGGAATAAATGAACAGAAAATTAATCTTAACATATAAATTGAGACAATAAAAAAGGAAATTCTAGAGCTAAAAAACATGATAACTAAAATTAAAAATCCACTGAATAAGGCTTAATAGCAAAATTTAAATGAGAGAAAGTAATCAGTAAACTTGAAGCTAGATCAATAGAAGTTACTCAATCTGAGGTATATAGAAAAAAAGATTGAAGAAAATGAAAAGAACCTCAGAGATGTGTGAGACAATAGTAGTTTGCAGTCCAACATATATGTTATTTGAATCCTAGAATGGTAAGACTAAAATAAAGAAAGAAAGAAAATATTCAAAAAAATAATGGCCCCCAAAATTCTTAATTTTGGTTGAAAGTATTAACATACAGTTCCAAGAACTCAATGAACCCCAAATATAATAGAACTAAAAAAACTCTCCTAGACATAGCGTATTCAAAGCTATGAAAGCCAAAGAAAGAAAATCTTGAAGGCAGTCAGCAAAACTGATAGGTAACATACTGGGGAAAAACAGTAAGAATAATATCTCATTTCTTATCATAAACAATGGAAGCCAAAGGAAATAGGAACAGCATAACTCAAGTACCAAAAGGAGAAAAGAACTGCCAACCAAGGATATTACATCCAGAGGAAAATATTCTTCAAAAGTGAAGGTAAAATAAAGACATTTTTGGAAAACAAAAACTGTGATAAATTGTCACCCACAGACCTGCACTATAAGAAATACTAAAGAAAGTTCCTTAAGCTGAAGAAATAGATATTCTGGAAATAGTAGGTATGTAAGTAAATATAAAAGACCATATTTAATATTTTCTCCTTTTAAAAATATATTTTAAAAATAAACTATGTTAGGGCTTCTCTGGTGGCGCAGTGGTTGAGAGTTCGCCTGCCGATACAGGGGACACGGATTCGTGCCCCGGTCCGGGAGGATCCCACATGCCGCGGAGCGGCTAGGCCCGTGAGCCATGGCCGCTGAGCCTGCGTGTCCGGAGCCTGTGCTCCGCAACGGGAGAGGCCACAACAGTGAGAGGTCCGCGTACCGCAAAAAAAAAAAAAAAAAAAAGGTAATGAGTGCTGGACAGGCAGTGACAACAGACGTGTCCACCCTGCAGACACTGGGCTTAAAGATGGTAGTGAGGGAGGTGGGTAGGGGAGTGTAAGGTCCTGAGCGAGATGAAGCTCCAGCAGGGCAGGACTTACCGCACAATCTAGCTCAAGCCCTCCTGGCCTTCCAAGCAGAGGTCACCTCCAGATGGAGGTTTATGAGTGAATGTGTATACAAGAGTGCACACACACACACACACACACACACACACACCTTCTCTGTGTTTTCCTTTTTTTCACAATGGATATACAAATTATTTCTGTATAAATATTTTCTTTAAAAAGCACAAATATTTAAGACAAAAACATTTAGGGGTTGGACTTTTTTTCTTAGAGTAACATAGTGCAAAAATACTTATCTTTAAAATACTTATCTTTATCAGAAATGTATACGCCACTGGTGTTCCTGCCACTTGTGAAACATTTAGCAAGTATTTTTTTTTGCATTTTTTTAAAAATTTTATTTTATTGAAGTATAGTTGATTTACAATGTTGTGTTAATTTCTGCTGTACAGCAAAGTGATTCAGTTATATATACATTCTTTTTCATATTGTTTCCATTTTAGTTTATCACAGGATATTAAATATAGTTCCCTGTGCTATACAGTAGGACCTTGTTTTTTAGCCATTCTGTATATAATAGTTTGCATCTGCTAATCCCCAAATCCCAATCCTTCCCTCCCCCAATCCTCCTCCTCCTTGGCAACCACAACTCTGTTCTCTATGTCTGTTTGTTTCTGTTTTGTAGATAAGTTCATTTGTGTCATACATATGGTATTGGTCTTTCTCTTTCTGACTTACTTCACTTAGTATGAGAATCTCTATGTCCGTCCATGTTGCTGCAAATGACATTATTTCATTCTTTTTTATGGCTGAGTAGTATTCCATTGTATATATGTACCACATCACCTTTATCCACTCATCTGTTGATGGACATTTAGGTTGTTTCCATCTCTTCGCTATTGTGAATAGTGCTGCTATGAACATAGGGGTGCATGTATCTTTTTGAATTATATTGATAGTTTTGCCTGGATATATAACCAGGAGTGGGATTGCTGGATCATATGGAAACTCTATTTTAGTTTTTTGAGGAAGCTCCATACTGTTTTCCATAGTGGCTATACCAATTTACATTCCCACCAACAGTGTAGGAGGGTTCCCTTTTCTCCACACCCTCTCCAGCATTTATTTGTGGATTTTTTAATGATGACTATTCCGACCAGTGTAAGGTGATACCTCATTGTAGTTTTGATTTGCATTTCTCTAATGATTAGTGATGTTGAGCATCTTTTCATATGCTTGTTGGCCATCTGTATGTCTTCGTTGGAGAAAGAAGGTCTATTTAGGCCTTCCATTTAGCAAGTCTTTTAGCCTTAAAAATGGGAATAATACCTGATTTAGTGAACTTATAAATTGTGGTGGGAAACCTTACCATAATGCGGAGCACTGGAGATAGTACACGTAGACAGGTTTTCTATATTGAAGAATGTTTTACAAATGGGAAAAAATGTTATTTGTATTTCAATTCTGGAAGCCACAGGAAAGTAACTTGTGCTTTGTCCCTCCTATTCAAGATGGGTATGTCCTCACCCTTCTGAGTCACAGCCTCACCTCACCAAAGGGGGAAAACTTTACCTGTGATATCTCTAGGCTTTAACTAGTAAACAAATAGAAATAATACGTGTAGCTTGGAACTAAACTGAGGGACAGAGGCAATTAAAAATAAATCAGGAGTCTTGGAAAAAGTCATTTGCAGAAACAGTTGTATCCACAGTTTGAAATATTGAGGAAATACATTAAAGCAAAAATTAATTTAATAAACATTCAACCTCATTTTTTTTTTTTTTTTTTTTTTTGCAGTACGCGGGCCTCTCACTGCTGCGGCCTCTCCCGTTGCGGAGCACAGGCTCCGGACACACAGGCTCAGCAGCCGTGGCTCACGGGCCCAGCAACTCCGTGGCATGTGGGATCTTCCCAGACCGGGGCACAAACCCGTGTCCCCTGCATCGGCAGGCGGACTCTCAACCACTGCGCCACCAGGGAAGCCCCCCTCATTCTTTTTAAAATATAGAATTCTATAAAATACTTCATTAGGCAAAGTCTCAGTGGGGAAACGTGGACTGTTTTTTAAGAAGAACTTTATAAATTAGAGAGACGGAAGAATAAAGGAAGGGGAGGGGGAAAGAACATGGCCCTTTTCTGAGTGTGCAGCCTTAAGAACAGGGCAGTGCAGCTCAAGTGTGAGGAGAGGAAGGAAGTGTTCTTTGCACCCACACTTACCCCTATTCATTTATAGCCCAGTCCATCATGCTAGAACCACACAAAGCCAGTCAGACAATGCCAGTCTCTGTCTGCCCGGAGAGTCCAGACACATAGACCCAAATGTGATTCAAGAACACAGTAATGGCCTAAACTCTGCCTTCTCCCATCCTGTGCTTCAACATTTGCTCTGGGCCGCTGAGCAGAAGTGCCACTGAAGAGGGTGGTTATCTGGTCTCTCCCCAAGTGATCCCAGAGCCTAGCATTGTGCTGGGAGATTGGCTGACCCTTCAAGACACCTGCCAGTTGATGCAGTGAGCATTTGACAGGTGTCAACCCAGAATTCTTTTTCTGTCCACTTGCTAACACTGCAGCTAGTGACCGCACCCACAATTCCAGATTGAGCCTTGAGTGGCTTAAAGAAATACAGACATTTCACTCCCCAGTCCTGGTCGTTAGTTCAGAGGTAGCATGTGAACTAGGCCTATTAATCAAAACAAATCTCAGGGCTCTTCTGGAATGTAGAGACAGAAACATTCTCACCATCAGGACTGGGTGGTGTACAGGCAAGAAACCCAGCATCATGGGAACCACTGAGGTGGCACTAACTCAGGGACAAAGCCAACAGAGAAGGGCCCAGAGAGAACTTCAGGGAAATACAGTGTCCTGATCATGCCATTCCTGAAGCCATGCTTTCCTTGAATTCCAGAAAGTTATTCCAGGAGGAAAAAAATCCTGTCTGTTTTATAGGCTGGTTGGAATTTTGCTGTTGTTTGATGTTTTCGTGTTAAGAGTTTTGACATTGAGGCAGGTCAGAGAACGGGAAAGACAAGAGACAAAGGAAAAAGGAAAGGAGGGGGAAGTTAAGAGAAAGAAGAAAGGAGCAAAGAGAAAACAAAAAAAAGAGACAGAAGAATAAGAGAATCATAGAGCAATTTGGGGCTATATGGGCTGGTGTGCCCATTTCTCTCATTTAACGGATGAGAAAACTGAGGCTGCAAAACTTGAAGTCACTCTCTCTGGGCAACACCACCAGTGTACACCAGCATGAGAACCCAAGGGTCCTGGCACTGAGCCACTGTCTTCCTCCGCCAAGTCACAAATATAGAAAAGCAGCTTTTGGAACTAAAGTATTTCTTGCTCATTACAGAAAATTTGGGGGTATGTATATAAGTAGAAAGAAAAAAACGCCATAATTTTACCATCCAGTACAACCACTATTAACATTTTACCAATTTTCCTGTCCATTTTTTTCTATATTTAAGGATAATTTTTAGTTATAAACACTTTTTTATGTAATTTTATTCCCCAATTTTTTTCTCTTAACATTATTTCATAAGCATTCCCCTATCTGTATATTCTTCAGAAACATTTTTATGATACCATGTTTAATCAAGTAGATATATCCTAATTTACTTAATCATTTTCCTACTATTGTGTGTACTGTTTGTTCCTAATTTTTCAACATTTATTTTCAAAAAACTCCAAGGAAACCTTCCTTGCATAATACTTATCTTATTTAAAATTGTTTACTTAGAATATAGTCCCAGAAGTGAAATTTTAGGGTCAAAGGGTAGGAACTAGAGTTGCCAAATTTAGCAGCTAAAAATGTAGGATGTTCATTTAAATCTTAATTTCATATTATTTGTCATTATCTGAAATTCAGATATATCTGGGAGTCCTACATTTTATCTGGCAACCCTTGTAGGAATATTTTAAAGGTTTCCATATATATTTCCAATGCCCTTTCTTCTCTAACATGTTTCCTCAGGTTGGAAAAGAAGAGGAATGAGAGAATAATATCTAATATTTTGTAACCCAGCAGGACACTATGGGGCCCTTCATGGGACAGATCCCTCCCCCCACATCATCTGCCTACCTCTAGTTTGTAGAACAGCTGTAGTCTCCCAGGCTTCCCCTGAGTCACAAAAGCCTGGCTCAAGAATTAATGATTGAAGGAATGTGAACATGTAGTTATAACTGAGCAGGATCCTATGGGGCCTTCTTGGGACAGACCCCTCCCCCATATCCCCTGCTTTAGCCCCTCTCTTAAGTAAGTACCTAGATAATAGTATCTGATGCTTATTTCCTGAGTTTTCAGATGCTAAAAACCAACCACCAAATGGGAGAAATTAACTACTAGCCCCTCAGGATTCATCACCATCAACCAGTCAGAGAATTGGGCATGAGCTGATCACTTACCCTGGGACACGCCTCCTCACCTGGCCTTTAAAAATGCTTTGTGTTGGGCTTCCCTGGTGGCGCAGTGGTTGAGAGTCTGCCTGCCGATGCAGGGGACATGGGTTCGTGCCCCAGTCCGGGAAGATCCCACATGCCGCGGAGCGGCTGGGCCCGTGAGCCATGGCCGCTGGGCCTGCGCGTCCGGAGCCTGTGCTCCGCAACGGGAGAGGCCACAACAGTGAGAGGCCCGCGTACCTTAAAAAAAAAATGCTTTGTGAAACCCTTTGGGTAGTTCGGGGGTTTTGGGAGGATGAGTCCTTCCCCCTGCCCCCGTTCTCCTTGCTCAGCCCTGCAATAAACTCCGACATTTCAGTTTGTTTGTCCTCACTGTGAGACAAAAATAGCAGCTGTGAAACCGTACAACTCAGATTGGGACTTGAACCCACAGTCTTTTAATTGAGATCACACACCTGGTCTCAGGACTTAATGAAGCTCAGATTCTTTTTTTTTTTTTTTTTAACATCTTTATTGGAGTATAATTGCTTTACAATGTTGTGTTAGTTTCTGCTGTATAACAAAGTGAATCAGTTATATGTATACATATATCCTCATATCCCCTCCCTCTTGTGCCTCCCCCCCACACTCCCTATCCCACCCCTCTAGGTGGTCACAAAGCACCGAAGCTCAGATTCTTGATGTGTCATTGCTGAAAGAATTCAGTGAGAGAAAAAGTGGTAGGTAAGAAGTGGATTTATTTAGAGAGCAGCACACTCCACAGATAGAGTGTAGGCGATCTCAGAAGGTGAGAGGCCCCAAAATATGGGGTGGTTAGTTTTTATGGACTGGGTAGTTTCATAGGCTAATGAATGGGAAGATTATTCCAACTATTTCAGGGGGGAAGGGGCAGGGATTTCCAGGAATTGGGCCACTGCCAACTTTTGGCCTTTTATGGTTAACCTTAGAACTGTCATAGTGCTGGTGGGTGTGTCATTTAGCATGCTAATATATTACATTGAGCATATTATGAGGCTCAAGGTCGACTGGAAGTCAAAATCTTCCACCATCTTGGACCTAGTTGGTTCTAACCAGTTTTTGTCATGTCCTATGGCTATGTCTTTCTTTTAAATCTTGTGCCCTGCCCCCTTCCCTCCTGTTTCATTCCCCCTTCAGAGATTTTACTCCCATATTCTTTTTTTTTTTTTTTTTTTTTTTTTTGGCGGTACGCGGGCCTCTCACTGTCGTGGCCTCTCCCGTTGCGGAGCACAGGCTCCGGACGCGCAGGCTCAGCGGCCATGGCTCACGGGCCCAGCCGCTCCACGGCATGTGGGATCTTCCCAGACCAGGGCACGAATCCGTGTCCCCTGCAATGGCAGACGGACTCTCAACCACTGCGCCACCAGGGAAGCCCAACTCCCATATTCTTTTGGGAAACAGAGGGGTGATGGTCCGTCTTCTGTAACTGCTTCAGGCTGAGTAGGGCATCAACACTGCCTGTCAAGGAGTAAAAATCTCTGGATACCTGTACTAGGGACCCCAGGGGTAGGACAGCTCCTTGTTTTAAGTTGGTATGGGCTGGAGTCCTCGCATAACCATCATCTTGATGTGGAATTGTTGTAACAGATTCCATAGCCTTTGTATGAATCTCCTTGATCATCACTTTTGGTAACAGCATCAGAGTACAAAAATTTCTATAAACGACAAAAGCCTTAAAAGATACGGTTAAACATCTGATTACACTTAACATACGAAATAATCCTAGTTAAATATTTCTCTTTGAGATACCTCAGGGACCCTCTAAAGTATCCCAAAGTTAGCTGGAAATCAAAAGAACTTTAATTAAAATTTGTTATTTGGGAAGTTTGTCAAAAGGTTTTAAAGCACTTGGTCAAATAAGATCACCTATTTCAGTTGGGCCAGAAGAACTGTAACAATTCAAACAGTAAATCAGCCAGATGGCAGTCACAGAATCTTTAGCTCCTCCCTGAAATACACAGATAAGTGTCTGATGCACATTCCTGAGATGTTTTACAGACACTAAAACCCCCACCAAATGGAAGAAGTTAACTACTTGTTGACCAAGAGTGCATAGTCCTCAAACCAGCTGGAGGCTGAGGATTGGTAATGTTAACCCCGTGACACTTCCCCGTTACCTCACCATCAACCAATCAACCAATTGTGCATGAGCGGATCACATACCCTGCGACTCCCCTCCCTCAGCTGGCCTTTAAAAATGCTTCCTGAGACCCATACGGGAGCTCAGGTCTTTAGAGCCTGAGCTACCTCCTTCTCCTTGCTCGGCCCTGCAATAAACTTTCCTCTGCTCCAAACTCTGATGTTTTGGCTTGTTTGGCCTCACTGTGCATCCAGCACACAAACTTGGATTTGACAACAATTTTATTTTGAGCCATGTGCTGTTTACACACTTTTTAAGCTTCATGCTGACCTCGAAGTTAAGGAATACTTTTTAGATAAGAATGCTGAGGTAAGTAATGTTAAGTAAAATGTCCAAGACTGCTCAGCTAGAATGTGGGGAACTGGAATTTAGCCCAGGCAGCGGAGTGCTACATGGCCCCAGGGGCTGAAGGGATTTTCAGGCTGTGCCTCCTGAGAAGGGCAGGCTTCAGTGTGGCATCTGCCTGAGTCCACGTCAAAGTCAAACTCAACCACCTGAACAGAATTCCCCACCTCCACAGACCCCAAATCTTCACCACACATCACCAGGACTTTTCGCAGGAAGACAAGGGAGAGAGTTTACATTACACGTAATAGGAACAATTTCATAAAATTAACTTTGAAATTAGTTGATTCTTTCTCAAGTCCGTCTCTAGCGGCTAGCCTGGGCCTCCTTCCCTTTAACAATCTCTTCATGCTCTGGCCCCATTCTCTTCCCACTTTGGACCTCCTTCTTCTCCCCAACACCCCTGTACCACACCATGCCTCATTCCCCTCTCATGTGGAGAAAATTTGGAGGCCTTCATCTTCTTTATTTGCCTCTTATACCCATCACTTCATAGGCAAACAGCACTCCTCCCCCACCAAGTCCACCCTCCCTGGAAAGGAGAGGTTATACTTAATAAATATTTCCCTATCTAAATATCTCTAATTTTAAAATATCAAACAGTAGGGGATTTTATTCCTTCTTTCTTCCCTCTCTCCCATGCTCTCTCTCCCTCCCTCCCTTCCTTCCTTCCTCTCCCAATGTGACACTTACCAAACAAAGGGTAGGAATGGACCCTTGGTCAATCTGTCTGCTGAATACAAGGAATTCTTCGGCTTAGGGCAGTGAGGGTCCAGAGGAGGAACAGCAGTCCCCCTGGGTACCCTGGGAAGGCTTCATGGCTGAGGTGCCACTTAGTTTGACATTGAAGGACTGGTGGACTTTGCCCACGTGGAGATGGGGTGTGTTAGGCTGTACCCCACAGGCCTGCAAGGCCTGTACTTGCTCAGCTTCAAGAAAGAGCCCAGAGTCGGCGACAGAGACATCAGTGGTTTAATGAATAGGGGGATACATGTCTGAATCGAGGTCCTGGA
Organism: Lagenorhynchus albirostris; assembly: GCF_949774975.1. NCBI lineage: Eukaryota > Metazoa > Chordata > Mammalia > Artiodactyla > Delphinidae > Lagenorhynchus > Lagenorhynchus albirostris. The sequence goes on along the minus strand of NC_083113.1, from coordinate 22,087,012 downwards.
TCAACACCCCACCATACGTGGCAGACAGCTGGCAGGACATGGCGTCAGTCTTCACTCCCGGGGGCAGGGGGAGGTTACAAGTTATAGGCGGAATTGACATCAGGTTGGCTTATCAGTTACTAGGGAAACCAGCAGAGGGGCACGCCCCTCACCACCCCTTTCATAAGCATAGTAGAGAGTTTTGTTCTAAAGCTAGAACAGGGACTTCCCTGGTGGTCCAGTGATTAAGAATCTGCTCTTCCACTACACAGGGTACAGGTTCGATCCCTGGTCAGGGAACTAAGGTCCTGCATGCCGTGTGGCACGGTCAAAAAATAAAATAAAATAAAACTAGAACAATCATTAGCTGGGGCCTGGGGCAAGTGTGTAGGAAGGTCAGTCATGTGAGTAGGGTGTAGGTAAAGCAGGCACTGGTTGAGCAGGGGATGTACAGAGAGTAAGAGAACAGCCATCTTGGGTGGCCTGACCATACAGGTTGGAATTGGGAAAGTCTGCCCCTCCCCAGTGAGGACATTTTGAAGACACAATCCAGGGAAAGAGGGCTGGGCTTGAGTCTGAAGCATTTTAAGTGCTCTTTAACCTCTTCCCTATATTCACCAGGAACTCCTTTTGGTTGACGACAAAAGGATCATGGGAGAAGCTGGCTCTGACCTTTGTCAGTCTGCATTTGGGAAGCATCCCCACACAGTGACACCCCCTCTCCAACCCCATCATTGCTGGGACTGTTCACAAATGGTTCACGAAATGCAGCTAACATGTTAAAACTGCTCATGAAAATGGATCAATCAGCACAAGGCTGAAATAATTATTAGTTCCCTTTGCTAGGAAAAAATAGTGCTCCTTAATTATTGTACTGATTGCATGAGAGGGTTTTTTTTTTTTTTAAGACAACAAACAGGCCTCTGAAGGCTCTGTCCTTCTACCTGCCGATAGAGGAAAGCGTCTAATTAAAATAAAGTATTAATTTTTAATGGGGTGATTTTCCTCACATCCTTTTTACCTCTTAGCTTAGCCCAGTGACAGCTCCAAAAATTCCCCCGAAAAGAACAAACAAATTCCCATGATCTTGATGCTTCAGAGCACAGTTTTAATAAACAGCTCTGGCAGCAAGCTGTGGGAGCTTCAGAGTGGATGCCAAACTGCCTTCCTTAAATCAGTATGTCCTCCTGCTTTTACCTGCCTCCAAAGGATGCCCCAGCCTCATGCCTCAAACATTTCAGGCCCCAGAACTGCAGCTTCCTGTGGTCAGTCCAATTCTGTCCCTTTGTTGTGAGCCAAACACAAGAGCGATACCTGCTAGTAGTCGGGGGATCCAAAGAGATGACGTAAATGAACACTTGCCCGAGTGCTTGGCACAGAGTAAGCACTTAGCAAATGTGACTGAATAGTCTTGTTACTACAACAGACTAGGAGACCAAGGTCCAATGTTTGGGGAGGGTGATTTTTCAGAAGTCACACAACAAGTTGATAGCAGAGCCAGGGTGTGAAGGACATTCACATCCTGGCTCTGCCCTTCTCATTTTCCTCCTGGTATTCTGACTTGCCTCCATGCATTGGCCTCCAGTGCTGGCCATGTCCTCTACCACTGGTAGAATGGCCCTCACTGCCTGGACTGCTGTGGTTATCACCTATGGCTGGACAAGAGCCTTTGGCCCCCCTTGGACCCAGCTCCATCCTATTCTTGAATAGATATGTGTTCTTCTATATACACTAGATAACTTTTGATTCCAAGATACAGACAGTATAAAAACAAACTGACTTAAACAAGAAAGGGATTTTTATCACTGAAATGTCCAGGGTTAGGACTTCAGGCATAGCTGGATCCGGGGGCTGGACCAATGTCATCAGAACTTGGCTTTTTCTTCTGGGCTCCTCTCTCATGAAGCCTCAACTTTCAGATAAGATGCCCTCTAGGGGTTGCAAGATGATTACTGAATGAATGAATGAACACAGTTTGAACAACAATCTGAGCAGTCTGAACTTCTGTTTATCAGTAGATAAAGACCGCTATTTGCAAAGCCCAATAGAATTCATTTAAAAATTTAACTGGGGTACAAGAATAGCAAAAGGAACACAGGGAAAGTGGGCATTATATTACAGTTTATTTAATTCACTCCTGCTGGCACTAATTTAATTCATCTCCACAACTAAAGGAAAGACCGAGCTGAAATATTAACCTCAAAGGCAGCACTGGAACAGATAATGGAGCTCTGCCCCAAAGCACAGAATGGAAAGATAAAAGAGAAACGAACTCTGCTTCCAGGGGAAAATTAAAGGGTGTGTGTGTGGGGTAATAGAAGCCCTTTTCTAATGGTTAATTTTCTTTCTCTTTAGTCAAAGTGATAAAAGCAAATAAGTTTGTGTTTGGAATCACAGACATAGTACAAGGCCATTATATAAAGATATTATCTTCCTGCTGAAACTTCATCAGAAGTTCTTAATGTCGAAAGCATGCCAAGTGGATGTCGAAAGCATGCAAAGTGGATTTAAAATATCACAGGCAAGCAGCAGCGATTGTCAAAATGAGAGAATATTATTAAATCTGTATATTTATCCCTTAATTTTCATCTCCGCACAAGACCCCAGCATGGTGCTGCTTCTGCACAAAGATGTTGACCACGCAGCCAACTAAATGGTGGGAGGGAAACCCACTTGCGCAGAGCCCAAAATGCCTTCCCAGCTCCCTGGCTGGCCTCTTGCTTGAAAAGTGTACAATTTCAGAGTCTAAATAAACAGAGAAATGTGCCCCATCTGCCTGGATGACATTTAACTGGCATTCTATCCTCAGGTGCCACAAAGATCCTGAGGGGGCTGGTGGGTGGTGATGGTAGGACACTCCCCAGAGAGAAGGGGCCAGGAGGCAGGGCCAGCTGCAGGATTTACACAAGGGCGAGGCTGCTTCTGTCTTGGGGAGGTGAGGGAGAAGGGCAGCAGGGCCCCCCTTGACCTGCTTTCTCTCTGGGTGTGTGCTAGCAACTACCTGCTATGAGGAGTTCTCTGTGCCTGGCTCTGTACCTGAGTTTTAGACACATTCAATTAATCCTCACAAGAGCCGTGAGGAGGGGGTATTGTCCTCTTAGTTTTACAGATGAGGACACTGAGAATCAGAGGCCAAGCAACTCGCCCCAGTCCTGCGGGTGGCTCATGATGGTTCTGGGGCTGGAGCACAGCTCCGCCTGACTCCAGAGCAAAGCATTCCTCTTGCGTGCCCTGTGCAGGCAGCTCCAGGGGTAAGAAGGACAGAGTCGATGTGGACACACTGGATGGAACTCTCTTCAAGACAAACATCAAGGGGACCAGCAGGGTGCAAAGCAGTTGTTCCAGGTGTGTAAGGGAACTCGTTTGCATACAGCACTCCAGAAAGCTGCATAGGTGGTGACAGTAGTTGCTTCTGGGGTAGGAGCTGGGGCTGGAGACAGGGAGGGGAAGGAGGCCTATATTTCACTGACCCTTTTGTGCTATTTGAATTTATCATCATGTGAGGATAAATTTTATATATATATATATATATATATATATATATATATATATGAACCATGTGAAAAGTAGCTTAGATGTGAAAAATGTCCTTAGTCAGAAGGACAAAAAGCAAGTTGTATGCATTCTGGAGGCTCCCTAGTGTCACCACCTCACACAGACCACTCCCTGGCGTGCACACACCTTCCTTCCATCTGGCTGGCTGGTATCCTCCAGGTCCCCTGCCTCATTCCTGAGCCAGGACCTCCACAGGGCTCTTTCCCGGTCCACTCAATACCTGTTCCCCTCTTCCTCTCTCTCTTCCAGTGCAAGTCCTGTTCCTCTTCAGCCTCACCTTCAACTCTGCCTCCTTCAGGCAGCCTTCCCTGACCACTCCAAGCCCTCTGTAAAGGTTTCGAACAAAGAGAACTTCCCTTCCATAGCCCAGACCTAGAGCCTTGCTGGCATCCATCTTCAGGTCAGCTCCTGAGTGCTGGCCAGTTCCACACGCCTTTCCTCCCCCTTCAGTGCGGTGGGCAGCAGAGGCTGGACGTTTTCTGTAATAAGCCACACTGGACACCTGCCACCCACACCCACTCAAACAGGCTGAGCTCAGTGTGGAGCCAGGAGCTGGAGCGGGGAGTGGGGCCCACAGGCAGGCAGGGAGAAGGGAATATGGCTCCCAGTGGGTGCTCACTCTCCATTTACTGAGAGTGAACGCGTAGAGTCAGGGCCGAGGAATCCAGCTCTGTGAGGCATGAACTTAAAACAATTTGGGGGTCCACTTTAAGAAAAAGACTATAAAATTACAAATACAAAATTTTGTGTGAAAATGAATATCTAATCAGAATGAAAAAAGGAATCAAGGCAAATACTAGGGGCTTAGAAATTCAAGTACCTTTTCAGATTTCTTTAGGCAAGTTGCCAGAAATGCTAACATAGACACATTTTCTGATAGCACCCCGGTCCCTCCCCACCCAGAGCACTCCTCAAGCCCCAGAGACTCCCAGCAGATGAGGGGCCTACATTTTCATGGGCTTCCCAAACAATTCACCTCTTTGGAGAAGACCCACAATGCTCAGCCACCTGTGCGAAGAATGAAGGTGACAAATCAACAAAAACCAGCTGCCAGCCACATGGCTCTGCCTGTGCATCTATCAAACACTTAAGGACGATATAATGCTGTGTTCCACCTCTACGCTCACTCTTCTAGAAAACAGAAGATAAGGGAACATCCCAGCTAGGTTTTATGAAACCAGCAATATCTGACACCAAAGCCAGGCAAAGATATTTCAGGGAAAAGCCAAGATTACTCATGAAATAATTGATGTATACATACCAGAATGGCTGATATTTAAAATAGCAACTGTTGGCAAGAATGTGGAGCAACTGGCACGCTTATACACTTCTGGTGGGAGTGTAAAATGGTACAATCACTTTGGAAAGCAGTTTGACAGTTTCTAAAAAGGTTAAAAATACACTTACCATGTAACCCAATATTTCCATTCTTGAATATTAATCCAATAGAAATAAAAACTACATATGCACACAATACTTGCATATGAATGCTTGTAGCAGCTTTATCCCTAGGAGCCCCAAACTGGAAACAACGCAAGCATCCATCAACAGGTGAATAGATAAATTGTGGCATATCCAAACAATGGAATGCTATTCAACAATATAAAGGTAAATTCTGGCAACAGTATAGAAGAATTTCAAAACCATTGTGTTGAGTGACAAAAGCCAGACACAGAGAGTATGGACTACTTGACTTCATTTACTTGAAATTCTAGCTTGGGCAAAACTAATCTGTAGTGACACAAAGGACATCAGTGGTTGCTTGGGGCCACGAGTAGATGGTGGATCAACAAAGAGACAGGAGGGAAACTTTTGGGGTTATGAAAATATACTCTATCTTGATTTGGGGGGATGTATGCATTTGTATTTACATGTATTTGTCAAAACTTATCAAAATGTATAATAAGGTTTATTTTAAATTAGAAAAAAATAAATAAAAATACTGAATTTTAGATTCTTCTTCCAAATACTTTAATATTTAATGATTGGGTGGGGCCCAGGCATTGGTATTTTTTGTAACACTCCCTTACTTACTTCCCAGGTAAGACTTGGGAAAGGGATGGACTTAACTTCTGAAAAGGTTAATCAGGTCCCATCACTGCCCCCTCAAATCCTGTGTGAACCCATCCTTTTCTGAGGCAGGAGGTAGATGGGCTCCAGGCTAGGCCTTTACAACTAGCCTCCTGTCTGCATTTCCTGAGGCAGGAGGCAGGTGGGCTCTAGGCTAGATATTTACAACAGCCTCCTGTTTGCACTTTGAGATGGAAATAGCAACAGGAACAGGGTAAATAGCTGGACTTTGCTTTCTGTGGACACTTTAAGATAACAGTCATGGCAGGGGCTAAACCCTGCTTGAGTAACAGGTCAGGAAGTCACATATTTCCCATCCTTGGAGCAAGGGAGACACTGCACAAGCACAGAAAGGCTCCTTGGGGCGCAAAAAGCAGGGGCACCATCCCAGAATAGGTGAAGCCAAGCCCCCCATAGGCTTCTGGGCTAGAATCCATCTCGGAAAAAAGTTGCGCACGCATGCTGGAGAGGGTCCTAGCGCAGGGCAGGTGTGGAAAAAGGAAACAGATAATTGGCCAAAGGTAAACAAAGACCTGGAAGAACTGCCCTATAAGTGATTTAAGCCTCTTTACTGCACTCTTCCTCATTAGGGGGGACACCCACACCCTTTTTCTCTAGGTGTGTATCTCTGCCTTGCTTCTGTCTTAAACAGACAAACTGTTTCTCTGTGTGCTCTCCCACTTGTTGTGCTATGTCTCTAATAATAAACTTTGTACCTGTTTTTACAGTTTTTGCCTCCTTGAGAAATGCATTTTTCAGTGGGGGCAAGAGCCAGGGGAACTCTGCTTCTAGCCTCTAGCCCCTGGTGGACTAGTGGCTAGGATTCCTAGTTTTCACCCAGGCTGCACAGGTCCGATTCCTGGGCAGAGAACTAAAATCTCATTTCAAGCCACCACTCACTGCTGTCTCTCCAAGATCATTTCCACCTTCCCGGCTTCATCTCAGAATCTGTGCCTCTCCCGTCCTGTGGCCACACAGCATCGTGCTTGTCCCCTCATGCCCTCAGCAGCTCTGCTGGCTGAGGCTCACGCTGCTTCCTGCCTGCGATGCTCTTCCCTCCACTCCGCAGGGCCAGCTGATTTCTGTCAGGGCACGTACATGTACCTCCTCAGCAAGTCCTCCTCTGACCATCCCTCTGAAGTCCCCCTCCACCACCAGGCTCCTCTCCCTGTTCCTCTTCTTCACAGTATGGACACTTTGTGAATGACCTCAGCAGCTTCATTATGTGTTGATTACTCCACTGCTTGGTGTCTAAGCTCCCTGAGAGCAGGACCTTTGTCTGTCTTGTTCACTGTAGTATGCTGTCACTCAGAATGGCACCTAGTATATAGTAAGTGTTCAATAGAATTGGACTGAATAAACAGCTTGACAGAGTTGCTATGAGCTAGTGAAACTAAAGGGATTGAGCTTAAGATTCACCATCAACCACTGAAGAAAAATTGCAGAAAAGGTCCAGTAAGTTCTAAAATGATACTACAGGCAGTGGAAGAAACCAAATGCTTCATTTTCTTCCTTGTTTTCTGGTATTTTCATAAGTCTTTGCAAAGAGCAAAACTTGTCATGCTCTCCTTTGGGTGTATCTGTCCAGCCAATGAGCTTCCACCCCCTTTCTCCAGGAACTATCATACAGATCCATAGGGATGAGCCCTAAGTAACCCTTCTATACTCTCACGGCCCTCCCTTCCTGGGCACAGCTGATTGGAACAGTGATGGACATGTGACCCTAACTGGACCAATCAGATTCTCTGCAGGTGGCTAGACCACTAGTGGAGGAAGGAGGGGTTGAGAAAGCTGGGTGTTATATGTTAGTGGGACAAGCAGAGCTGGTCCACAGGACGTTCCTGTTCCAGCATCTTAGGGTCAACCACATTCTCACCCTAGAATTCCAGGAGACCCTCTGGACCTGTTCTTAGAAACCATCCATTCTGATTAGCTTTGTTTGTTTTCTTTTTTGCTCAGGCAAGTTTGAATATTTCTATTATCTGGTGCAAGAAGGAACATCACTAATCAAGCATGTATTACTGTAATGATAAGAAAAATAGTGCTATAACAATTTAATTTACATACAAACATTTTCAAAATGAGTACATATTTACAACCAGAATATAAAGAGAGGTCCACTTGTAGTTTCTATTCAGCCATCCCGGACTTTCAAGATCTCTCCCTTGTTCTCTCCCCATTGCACATCCATGCCCATCCCACCTCTACTTCTTCACTGGGCTTCCTGATCCAAAGGTCCTCAGGAATTTCTGATTTCCTAACCAAGCCGGAATTAAGATTGGGGATACTGATGGTGACTGTGTCCTGGGTCATCTCAGCCATGCATCTGGGGACACCAGTGCCTCATGCCTGCTCAGCACTAATTTGAGCTGTGACACCATTTTCCAAGCTGTTGCCATCTCAAGTCAAAAGGGAACCTCTCTGGGGGAGGAGGGATGGTTGGCATTCAATTCCCTCCTGCACTTCTCAAGAGCCAAGCTCCCAAGTTCAAAGACATCTATCATGGTGAGTGATGGATGGTATTTCAGACCAGGTTGGCAGCAGGAAGGAATTAGATTCAGAAACAACCATCTGGCTTTTGCAGCTGTGTGCCCTTTACCCTGCTCAGCATCAAGCCAGCTGTCACATAATCCAAGTGGCCACAGCAGCAGAACCAGCCCTTGTGTCCAGTCCAGACAGGCCTCCTCTGAGGCCTGCAGAAGGCAGTCAGAAAGCCAATGGGGACTCCTTCAGGCTGATCACAGAGGGAGTTGGGACTGAACACAGAGACCTTTTTGAGAGCTTACTATGTCCTGGGCACTGGAAAACAGACTGAAACAAACCAAATATCTACCACCCCCTGCCCCCGCCAAGGACACTCATTCATTCATTTTAAAATCACCTATTTTTTGATGCCTACTAAACATGAACACTGGGCAAGCTTACTTCCCCTTGCAAAATGGGAAGCTCTTGACCTTCAGAATCTGGGGTCAGATCCCAGCTCCATCACTTATTAGGTGTGTAGTGTGAGCTCACCAGTGCGTGCCCTTACATCAGCACCTTCCCTCTCCAAGTCTCCATCTTCTCATCTGTAAATTTGGGATAATAATAATACTCATAGAACAGTGGTGACTGAAATGTCTTCAAGGTGCCTGTGAGTAGTAAACGCTCACTGATGTTAATGTCACTGTTCTTTTATTTACTTAATTTTTATTTTTTTTGACTGTTACTGTTTTTACTGTGTCCATGAAATCTTTATTCAGATGCATTTCTCTGGCCATTTAAAAAATCTGATCAAATGGTGTGATATCCTACACCATCCATTTTAGTTGCCCTAATAATCACTGATTTTGATACAACAGCTCACACGAATATGGATTATTCTTATTTGTGTGTGATTTCCCCTGGACCCCAGGAGTTGGGGCTCCTGAGTCATTCAGAGCCTCACAAATGCAGCAGCCCAGCGCCATCTGTGCGGCAGAAGCTTGACTCTCAGGCTGCATTTTTCCATTTTATGAGCAGTTTGGGAGGCAGCCAGTGTAAGCACAGTTTTTAGGACACCTGGGGAGAGATTGTGTCTTCTTACTGCTTAGCACAGAGCAGAAGAGGTAGCCAATCAATGAGCACTAGGCAATAACAGCACTTGCCGCTGACAAGCAATGTCACTCTCAATTGTGCTTTCAGAAACACCTTCCGGTGGCAAGGCTTTAGAATACACCGAGTTATGTCTGTTCAACAGAAGCTTAGACGAGCAAAGAATGTTTAGAGGATATGATTTGGCCATTCATTGCAATGAATCCTAAAAGGAGAAAAACTGAGAAAAAACAACTTGCGAGGATCCTTACCCTCAAGGGACTCTCATCTAAGTGATCAAAGAATTAAATTATTTGAGAAAAATACAAAAAAATTTTAACTCTGTGTGTGTGTGTGACTGTGTGTGTGTGTGTGTGTGCGCACGTGCACGCATGCGCTAAACAGACAAGGATAGAGAATGAGACAAGAGCCAATGCTGGGCCCCACACTGAATATGTAACTACTAATCACATTAGCTCACATTTATGGAGTGTCGATTGTGTGTCAGACACTGTACTAAGTACTTCCGTGAATGTCACTTCATTTAATTACCACAACGTGACAATGCATTTAACTATGCCCAGTACCTGGAAGGGGCTCCACGGGAGACCCCGCCTCTATTGTTCTGCTGTTGTTGTTTCTATCATGGTCCCCTGTTTCCAGATGAGGGAATTGAGAGATGTCAAATGACCCGCCCTTGCTTTTTTTGTGTGTGTGTGGTACGCGGGCCTCTCACTGTTGTGGCCTCTCCCGTTGCGGAACACAGGCTCCAGACGCGCAGGCTCAGCGGCCATGGCTCACGCGCCTAGCCGCTCCTCAGCATGTGGAATCTTCCCGGACCGGGGCACGAACCCGTGTCCCCTGCATCGGCAGGCGGACTCTCAACCACTGCGCCACCAGGGAAGCCCCCGCCCTTGCTTTTTAACTGCAAAAACGGGTCTCAAACATGATGTGTGTGTGTGTGTGTGTGTGTGTGTGTGTGTGTGTGTGTGTGTGTTTTCCAATCTAAAAATAAAAACAATGGAAAATGTCAGTTTTTCCAATGCCCCCCCAGTGCCAGATACTGTAGTGGGCACTGTCACGTGTTCACTCACTAAATCCTGTTTCTTTCTCTTAGCTTACAGATCATGTCACAGGTACATGGAGGCCTAAAATAGCTTTCCCAGGGTCACACAGCAAGGAAGGTGCAGAGGTGAATCCTTCAACTGACCAGTGGGCATGATTCCAAAGCCCTCCTCCTTCAGAGAGTTCTTTCCCTGGACTTGTAGAGTGGTAACAGCGTGGTTCAGAGCCATCAAGAAGCCCGAAGAAGCTACGCATGTGGAAGTGCTTTGGCAGGAACAGAGTGCCTTGCAGCTGTCAGAGGTCCTGCCCGGGAAAGGCTGAGTCTGACATCTGGACAGTCACAAGGCTCCAGTCCACTGCCCTGTGCCTTGGAAAATGTCTAGGTCGCAAAGTCACCCAGGAAAATGGCTTTCATTCCAGAACCAGAGAGAAACGGGAGGCTTCCTAGGTAAAAGCGAGGAAGTTTGGAGGTTGATTTTCTGCTCTAGACACTCGTCCTCCATGTATGTGTAACTCTGTCTCCAGGTACCTCCCTGGCAGCTGACATTCTCAGGCCAACTGGGATATAGTCCAGGCAGGTAGGGATGATTGGCCCCTGGGATCTCTTCTGCTTCTATGGTCAAGGTTGCAGCTGTCAGCAGACAAACCATACCTCTCCCTTCCTTCTGACAATGACTGAGGCCTAGGCCCTCTATACTTCACTGCTCACTCCTGCTGCCAGTGACCACACTAGAAGCCACAGCATCACCCTAAGCCCCCAGGATGAAGGAAGGGACAGCTATCACCTTTAATGTCAACCCCAGTTTCTTGTGAGCTAGAGAAGCAGGTTTGAGAAAATGCCCTTTAAGGACCCTTGGTTAGGAAAGTCCTGCCAGCTGAAAGTGGAACTCCAGTCCCTTGTCCCGCTGCACCTTGTGTGAGGACTGAGCAGTCCTCACTATCTCCATTTTCCCGATGAGGCAACAGAGGTTACAAATTTACCCAAAGCAGACCACTAGTCAGTGACTAAGCCCAGGCTGCCCTGCTCCAGGTGGCCCATTCTTTCTGCAGAACTGCCAAGCTATCTAGATGTTTCACAACACAACTTCCCAACTCTCCCCTTCCATGCCTTTTATTTCAGTAAATACAATATTTGTATTCCCCTGGAAATTTCACTCTGGAGGGAGAATCTTTGGGTGGAGGCATTCTGCCTACCCAAGACACCACTTTCTTTCTTCCAGCTGGCGATGCGCTCGGGCGTTATCTCACTGATACACGGCAGAAGGTCAGCTCCTGCTAGCCTTCCACAAAAGAATTCCCTATGGTGGCTGCACGCCTAGACTTCTGAGCAGGGAGATTTCTGCCTCTGTGTCTATGGGTGTATTAATTAATCATTCCTTTAATGCCAGCTGTGTCTACACACATCACTGTAACAGTCAATGCCATTCTTAAAAGTAAGCTAATTTAAACCAAGGATATGATGGATTTTTAAAACTAAATTAGCTTAGTCTTTGTTTTAAAAAAGAATCAATCTGAATAACAGAGTTCTGGTCAAACCCGCAACGAGGCCAAATTCTTGAAATCAAAGTATCATTCATTCATTCATCCTTTTAACAGATGTGAGAGGGGCTGAGCTGGTACTCTGGGGAGTGGAACACGGATAACAGACAGCAAAGGCCCCTGAGTCTAATGCAGGGAAGAAGGCAAAAACAAACCCACCACAGAACAGCACCGAGGAGCACACCACACAGGCAAAAGGATGCCTGCTCCTCGTTCCCACCTTAATCCCAGACAGTAGGAAAAACAAACACGCGCCCATTCTACAGGGCATAAAAGAGAGGCCTGTTCAATTGGCAAACCTAGAGAACCCTGGCAGGAGAGACAGAACTCAGCCTTGAGTTTACCATCAGGTGCTGAGGTTATTAAAACAACAGGGAGTGCTCTAGGGAGTGGACCACAGTCAACACCAGGGACATGAAATGGTGGGTTTCTTTCTTGCAGCGAGTGAGCAGTTTTTAACTATAATCCTCCTAAATCCAGAGTGTGTGATCATATGGACAATGCATGCCAGTATTTGGCTTTTCACTATCTATAAAGAAAGGACTTTAAAAAGAGTTCTCTCCTGTCTAAAGCATGTGATAGATAAAACTAGTTAAGAGAATGGATTATTTTCAAGGACTAATTAAATGATGAAGCTATTGATGTTACGAATCACTCTCAGCTGCCATTAAAGCAGCCCCCGGATGTCTTGTGGGAGGCCGAGCCCCATCCATCTGCAGGCTGCTGAGTGACCCTGTGCACACACCTGGCAGCCAGACAGCCAGTGCTCATACCTAGGCTCTTCTCCTCACAGGCTGTGCATTTATGGTCATGTTTCCTAACATCCCCAGCCTCAGTGTTCTCTTCTTTAAAATGGGGCTAGATACCATCTTCTAAGAGTAAGCTCAAGCATGTGAAGCCATGGTAAGAGCTTAGTAAATGCTACCATCACCATTATTCAAAAATCAACCGCACAGGCCTGGGATGGATGTGATTTGCCTGTGTGGCAGTCAAGTGCAGTGATTCTGCTACTTTCTGGACTCTGCTGGAAGAGGCACAGAGCCCCACGGGAAGGAAGACGTCTCAGGCCTCTGGGGGACTCAGCACATCTTGCAGGCTGTGCTCTGAATGTGCCCACACTTTTAAAAGATACCTGTCAGGGGCCTCTGGAGGATGGAAGATCCCAGCTCTGTCTGCCCCTCCTCCCTCTTTATCTCTCTCTTCATGCTGGTGGGAATATGGTCTTCCTCTCTCCTGGAGTCCACATCTCCTAAGGGGCTTCCTTCTTCCTGGAGCCGGAAGGACAGACTGGGCAGGGGGTGCTCCCACTTTTGAGCAAGTTCTACATTTTAACTCCCACATTTTTGTGGCCTATGTGCAAAGGACAGCACCCCTCTCGTCTTGATGTTCTACCTCCTTGATGAGCTTTGGGCTCTCTGAATTCTTATATGGCTCTGTCCCCGGCGGCTTATACTGCAGGGTAGCTTGTCAGCTAGGGGCCTGACTTAGCATCCCCTTCCCAATTGTGCACTCCTTGGGGCAGGGCCCTCCATGCCTCCCCTCCTTGCCCTCAACAGGTCTAGTTCACGGTAAGCCCACAGTCGGTGCTGAAAGCAAGTATTAAATCAATAGACACATAAAGAGTCTGAGACTCTTCACATAAAGTTCCCAGGAACCTGCCTCCAATGTCAGAAATCACCCATCCTCTTTAAAAAGACGCTCCCCAAAGTCAAACACTCCATCTCCACAGGGTCCAGTTCCACTGCCCTGCTCGCTAGCGCAGCGGTGATTAATGAACACCCCACTGGCTGTGCAGCTCCAGGCTGGGAGCACGCAGAGTCCTGGAAACAACCCCTAGTGGAGAATTTGTCACTGTCATCCTGGCCACTGTTCCTCCCGCCCTGTGCCCCTGCTCTGCAAGGCCTGCACCAATCAGCAGAACTTCCTCCTCCACTGCCATCGTTGTCCCTCAGGACCCAAGCTCCTCCCAGATCCGCTTTTGGGAAGCCTGCCTACACTGAGTGAATTCCCAGGGAACAACTCTGGCTTGTGTTTTAGTGTGAAAATGCTCCCAGCCCTGTGTTTAGGGCAGCATCCTGTTTACACCTGTGGTATCTCACCTGGGGATTGAATGTCCACAGAGCAGAGCTGGCAGTTCTGGAATCCAGGGCTGGCTCTTATCTGTGTTCTGTGTGACCCTGGGCAAAACCTTTGCCCACTCTGATCCTCGGAGCTGTGTTTCATTCCTCAGAGTTATTGGGAGGGCACACATGGGCTGTGGGTTCATGTCAAACACTTTTCTTGGTTAGGGCATGCAGGAGTCAGCAGGCAGACACTAAGACACCAAAACACTGGCAGCCAAATAATAAACCAGAACGTTCTGGATGATGATAAGGGCTATGAAGCACATCTAGAGTGGCTGGGGTGCTCAGGGTAGCCATCCTGAAGAGGAGGCATGCATCCAAGCTTCACCAAAACAATGAGAACAAGTCAGCCAAGGGAACGTTTGAACTATTGTTTTCTAAGCAGAAGGGACAGCAAGTGCAAAGGTCCTGAGGCAGGAATGAGCTCAGCACAGTCTGGAGACAGAGCTGAGGGCCAAAGCCCCGTGGACAAGGGGGAAGAGGGTGGAAGAAACCAGAACATATAGGGCCTATAAACCATGGAAGGAATTTCAGGTTTAGGCTGAGTGTGCATAGCAGAGGGATACAGTCTGATATAGGATGTAAAAGATCTCTCAGCTATTCAGTGGGAAGTGAGAAATAGGACCTGATGAAGTTTGTACAAAGATCTCTCCATTACAATGGATGGTCTTGAGGATGGCAGGTGTGGAAGCAGAGAGATCATTCAAGAAATTGTTGAAAGAAAGTAGTGGAGGCTTGGATTGCAGGCGGTGACTGTGGAGGGAGGTGGGCCGCTCCCCAGAGTGTGGCTTATGGGAGAGGTGGATGGGGGACAGAGAGAGGGAGGCAAGGAGGAATCGAGGGGACCTGGAGGTGTCCAGAGTGAGTGAATAGGCAAGCAAGGGAGCTTTTCTCACCTGGGCTCGACGTGCAGGGCCGTGCCTCTCACCACACTGTCACGCCATCCACTCCCCTCTGGACACAGCCTAGAGGAAAGGCCTCCCCAGTGTGGACCATCCCAGGTGGGACGAGCAGCGAGGAGAAATGGTGCCCACTCCACTTCTCCGGCAGCCAGCTTTTCTCTGCTTTTAGAAAATAGAATCGCCTTCTCTCCTTTCCTTTTCTGCCTGAAGAGAAGCACCCCTGTGCGGCCCCAAATGCATGGGGTTATGAAGTGCTCCAGCTCTCAATGCGTTGCTGGAATGCTGAATAGTCTTTATGAACAGAATTGATGGTCTTGTCAGCAGCGACAATATTTACAGAATATACTGTTACATTCTAGGAGAAAAAGAAAATGGTGACATGACAGCTCTCAGCAAGCTGTGGGACATGCGAGGGCCTGGAGACTGATGGAGACAGCTCTCCCTCTGCCGGGCCCTGCCCATACTCCCCAGGCCTGCTGGGGCAGGACTCACAGTACAAAGAGCCTGTTGGATTTTGTGTTCTGTGGGAAATGGGGAGGAAAGACATTCCAGTGCTATGCTGATACTGCAAAGACATTTTCCTAAACCATGAGAGAGGAAACAGAAGGCCCCAGGGAGCCCCAGAACCTGACCTTCTGGGGAGCAGTTGAGCCATCCTGGGAGCAGATTCACAGCCTCTCCGGACTCAGCATATGTGAGAATTAGGAAAGAGCTGCTTGCACTGGAAGCTGGATGCTCCAGGGATGCTTATGCAATGCGCTTGGAGTTGCAGCCTTCCTTGGACAGCTACTCATTAGGCATCCCCTTGTGTCAGCCTGGGCTAAGAACTGGGGATGCAGGGTAACAAGAGTCTCTGCCCTCAATCATGGGAGAGAGAGAAAATAAGAAAAATTTAAATCACCTGAAGAACCAATAGAGGGTGTTGTGAGAGAGGCTGTGGGGCGAGGCGTGGGCATTCCATAGCAGGGAGCTGAGGCCCCCTGGTGGAGAGGAGCAGCCCTCGGGAGGCCTGGAGCAAACGCAGTCCTGGCAGGGGCAGCTGCCGTAAAGGCCTGAGATGGCACATTGGCCATGATTTCCAAAGTCCCATGGTCAATGAGGACATGATGCTGAGATGACGTCTGGGCAGCAGGAGCAGCAGGTTGGGTTTGGGACGAGGGAGCTGGTCAGCTCTTCCTGAGGTCATTTCCCAGAGCTGGAGTGTGGCTGGGGCAATGTCCTGACCATGCTTGTGGAGGCCAAGGAAAGCCTAACCCCATCATTTTGTCCTGTGGGAGAGGGTGAGCTCCTTCCTCTCTAAATCCAAAGGAGGAGGTGTGGTCTCATCTGGGGGCCCGTGGCCTGGAAGGAACCTCTCCAGGTGGGATCTCAGTCAGGTCCATGAGGGTGGGGAGTGTGGGAGTGAAGCTGTAGCAGCTGACAGCCAAGAGGCCAGCAGAGCATGCAGGGAGGGGGGCCTTACATTGTCAGTGAGTCAGTAGCCCCAGCATCTCCATGTCTGCCTGATGGGAAGGTAGCTTTGTCCCTCACCTCCTCTCTGCTGTCACTGCCAGTTCTCACACTGCCCATATGCTGGATTCTTATTTTAGATACTGTGACAATTCTCAATATAGACACCAAAGAGAAAAGGTGAGCCCTGCCCAAAGGCACTGAAGCCTCAGCACCCCTGCTATAGGGACCCCACTGTGTTTCCCTCACACTTGTAATGTGAGAAGAGTTTTCAGGTTGAAAGATTAAAAACTGTTCCAGGATTTCATGAAGACCCTGCATGCAAGCACACTGGCAGAAAGTGCCCCAAACAACTATCACAAAGCAGAATGTTTTTACATACCCTAAAATGACAGAGAATGGATGGAGTTTAACAATTTTGTCAGGAGGAAAACTGTTAGATCAGCAGCTGACATGGAAAATGTTTGGAATGACAGGAGTCAAATCGTTCCCTACAAGATCATGTTTGTGATGAGAGTGCCCAGGAATGGAGGCCACAGGGCATGCCCAGGGACTTTAAAACTGTTAAAACATAGGTTGGGTTTGAGTCAACAGAAATCTCTTGCTCTCACTAGGCACCAGCAGCTCTCTCTCCAGGAATGAGAGACATTAGAATTTCTTGGCCACATGTGCATCATCAGGACCCTGGTCAGGAATCCACTGGCTCTGGCGACCCATCCACATCTACATATGGACAGATTGTGACACTGGCCTATACTCACCCACAGGGGCTTTCCTCCTGACTGAGGATCAGGGCAGATACTAGGCATTAAACCAAACCAGGACTACACCTCAGCTGCTGACCCAGAAAGATGGTAATGCAGACACAATTTCCCCAGAGCCCAAGGGTGTTATTCAAGGATGTTTTATTAGTTGTCTATTGCTTTTCAACAAATCATCAAGAACTTAGCAGCTGAAAACAACACCTACTTATCATCTCACAGGATTGGTCAGGAATCAGGGCACAGCTTAGCTCAGTCCTCTGCTCAGGGTCTCACAGGCTAAAATCAAGGCTCTAGTCAGGTTGTGATCTCCTCTAGAACTTGTCCTCCTCAAGCTCATTCAATCTGTTATCAGAATTAAGTTCCCTGAGGCTGTAGGACTGAGGTCCCCATTTTCTTGCTTGTTGTCAGCCAGGACCACTCTTAGCTCCTAGGATCACCCTCAATTCCTGGCTGCAGGACCCCCATAGTTCCCAGTTTTGATGTCTGTCTTCTTCCAGCCCAGCAGGAATGTGTCTCATGCTTCAGATCTCTCTGAATTCCCTGTCTGTGACCTCTGGACCCAGATTCGTGTAATTAGGTCAAGCCCACTTGAATAATCTCCCTTTTGTTAATCAAGGCAACTGATTAGTAACCTTAATCACATCTGCAAAACCCCTTTAGTCACGCAACATAACAATCACAGGAATGATACCCCGTCATATCATATGGTCTGCCATACTCAAGGGGAGAAAAGGCATGTATACCGGGGGTAAGAATATTGGGGGCCATCCTGGGATTCTGCTACCACAAGCCCCGCCTTCAGGATCACAGTCACAATATATATATCAGGCTCCTTGGCACCCTCAAACCAGCAAGGCGGCCATTGACAGGATCCCAGAGACACAGGGCTAGAAGAATTTTCCTCTGGTCATCTCAGCAGTGACAGAAATCAGGAGAAAAGCTATTTTCCCTACAATTAACTGGTTTTTCTTCAAAAAACTGAAAACCTAAGTTCTTCCAAGGAGGATCACTGAGCCCCTGAGCCCTTTTCATCATTGGGGTAAGAGTACAGGTTCCAAAGTCAGCTGGGGCACCCACCAGCTGTGCAGTCTTGGGCACATTGTTAGCTTATCTGAGCCCTAGTTTTTTTTATTATAAAATAGGGACAAGGGCTTCCCTGGTGGCGCAGTGGTTGAGAGTCCGCCTGCTGATGCAGGGGACATGGGTTCGTGCTCCGGTCCGGGAAAATCCCACATGCCGCAGAGCAGCTGGGCCCGTGAGCCATGGCCACTGAGCCTGCGCGTCCGGAGCCTGTGCTCCGCAACGGGAGAGGCCTGTGTATGGCAAAAAAAAAAAAAAAAAAAAATAGGGACAAGATTGGCCTTACTTCATAGAATCATTTTGAAGATTGGCTGTGCTAATCCATTCCAAACACTTAGTACAATGCCTGACACACAGCAAGCCACTGATACATGTGATGTGGTGGTGTTATCCAAAAAGTTTCTAGAGAAATGTGTGTGTGTGTGTGTGTGTGTGTGTGTGTGCATGTAGATGGAAGAACACAAGGCTCAGACTAAGGAGGCTTGGTCCCAGACTCAGGTCATTCATCAAGAAAGTGCCTGGTAAATTTTTTTCTCCCATTCCGTATGTGGCAACCATTCTACTGTCTGCTGCGGTAAGTTTGACTATATTAGCCCACATATTAGTGGGATCATGCAGTATTTTCCAAAAGGGGAATCAGGGAGATATTTGTCAAAGGGTACATAATTTCAGTTATGCAAGAAAACAAGCACCGGAGGTTTAATGTATAGCAACATGACTATAGTTAACAATACTGTATTATATACTTGAAATTTGCTAACATGGCAGATCTTAAGTGCTCCCAACACACAGACACACAGACACACACACACACACACACAGAAAGCACCTGGGTACTTGGCAAGGTCAAGGCCCTTCCACTCTCTGGATCTCAGTTCCTCCATCTGTGAAATGTAGATTGTTTCTAAAAGCAGATGCATTTCTAAAGCTACCCATCCCATGTAGAGAGCTTCCAGAACTTTGACTCTCGTTGGATTTGATCATTTGTTCACATGCTTTGTACATATATACTGTATTATTCACGGTTCTCCAGAGTAACTGAACCAATAGGATGTGTATATTAAACATGTATATATAGAGAGACAGAGAGACAGAGAGATTAAGGAATTTGTTCACGATGATAGAGACTGAAGTCCAGACCCAGAAGAGCCAGTGATTTAGTTCCCGCCCAAGTCTGAAGACAGGAGAAGACCAATGTTCCAGCTTGAAGACAGTCAGGCAGAGGGCAAGAATTCTTTCTTACTCAGCCCTTTGTTCTATTCAGGCTGTCAGTGGATTGGATGAGTCCCACCCACACTGGGGAGGGCAATCTGCTTTACTCAGTTTACCTATTCAGATGTTAATCTCATCCAGAAACACCCTCACAGACACATCCAGAATAATGTTTAACCAAATGTCTGGGCTCTCCATGGCCCAGTCAAGGTGACACATAAAATTAACCACCACACATACTTTATGTACATATGGATTCATAAGAAGCACAACTTTTTGAAGGTTAAAAAAATAGGAAAATGCCCTTGGTCACACCCATGGAGCCTGCACTTGACAAGAGGATAATCCTTAACATGAAAAGGTGCTGTTACAGCCTTTCTATCACTCTTTGGAGACCTTGCCTCTATTCTCTAGAATCGCACAGTCCTCTACTCTTCTGACCTGAAACAGTCCTCCTCAGTGAGGCGATCAGGTGTGATCCCAGCCTGTAATGCATTGTAGCTTTTAACTATTCAGCCAGAGTTTCTGATTCAGCACATTTTAATCAATTTTATTTGCTAAAATCAAGGAGATGTCATCTGTAGCAATCCCAGCTGACCTCCCAAAGTCAGACTGATAAAAATATTAATGTCAGCTCCCTGCTGCCTGGCAGAGCAACACCCAGCTTGACAAGCAAACAAAGGTCTGCTGGAGGCTAGTGAACCCATATTAATGAATAGTTTCATCAGTGAAAGCTACACTCAAGGCAGAGCTGCCACAGGCTGAAGCCTCACTAGAGGCTCAGATGGCTTTCTGGTGAGATCCTCTTGTCCATCAACATCAGTTAGATGTGTCTGCCTAGACGATCTCCATCCTCAATAATGTGCTCCAGGTTGGGTGCTAGGATCACCCACACAGCTCTTAACTTTTTCTATTCTCCCGGCCAAGGTGTCCTCCTCTTACTATCTGTCAGTTACTTCCAGCTGTGACAGTTCCCCCTGAGGACACAAAGCAATTCCAAATAGGAGTAAAGGGTTATTTCTAGGGGTCACAGTCTTATGATCCCTGGCTTCATTCAGCCCAAGAGTGTGTTTTTTTCGTCACATTGTTTGGCTTCTGCAGTTCTTACAAGACAATTACCAGGTGGAGATTGTGTGGCTCACAAAACAAGCAGTTCAGCACCTTCCATCTAACTCATGTCCCTCTATGAGTATTTATGCTTCTTATCTGGCCACTGCAGGCTCTGAGTTTGTAGTTCCTGTTTTAACTGGAGCCATGATGGAGTGAATCATGTATTAAGATCCTAACGTCACAGACACACGTCTTTTATCCAGGGCAGTGCTGGGCAGGTGCACAGCCAGCCTCTGGACTCCTCTTCAGTGCTCATTGCTTAGCCCCCTCCAATTCCATCTTTCCACCCTTATTCTTTTTTTTTTAATTGAGGTATAATTGACATACAACATTATGTTTGTTTCAGGTGTACAACATAATAATTCGATATTTGTATATATTGCAAAATGATCACCACAATAAATCTAGTTAACAACTGTCACCATACAGAATTTTTTTCTTGTGATGAGAATTTTTAAGATCTATTCTTTAATCATTCTTTAATTCTTCATCCATCAATAGACACGTAGGTTTCTTCTGTCTTGGCTATTGTGAATAGTGTTGCAATGAACATGAGGTGTATATATCTTTTCAAATTAATGTTTTCATTTCGGAGGAGGATAAATACCCCAAAGTTGGATTGTTAGATCATATGGTAATTCTATTTTTAATATTTTGAGAAGCCTCCATACTGTTTTCCATAGTGGTTGCACAGATTTATATTCCCACACACAGTAGACAAGGTTTTCTTTTCTCCACATCCTCACCAACACTTGTAATTTATTATCTTTTTGATAATAGCCATTCTGGCAGGTGTGAAGTGATATCTCATTGTGGTTTTGATTTGTATTTCCTGATAATTAGTGATGTTGAGCACCTTTTCATGTATCTGTTGGCCATCTGTAGGTCTTTGGAGAAATGTCTATTCACATCTCTGCCCATTGTTTATTTTTTTGCTGTTGAGTTGTATGAGCTTTTTATATTTTTTGGATATTAATTCCTTAACAGATACATGATTTGCAAATATTTTCTCCCATTTGGTAGTTTGCCTTTGCATTTTGTTGATGGTTTCCTTTGTTGTGCAGAAGTTTTTTAGTTTGACGAAGTCCCATTTTTTTGTTTATTTTTGCTTTTGTTTCCTATGCTTTTGGTGTCATATACAAAAAAAATCATCACCAGGACCAATGTCAAGAAATTTACTGCCTATGTTTTCTTCTAGGAGTTTTATGGTTTCAGGTCTTACAACAAAGTCTTTAATAGATTTTCAGTTCATTTTTATGTATGGTGTAAAATAGTAGTCCAATTTCATTCTTCTGCATGTAGCTGTCCAGTTTTTCCAACACCATTTATTAAAGAGACTGTTGTTTCCCAATTGCATATTCTTGGCTCCTTTGTCAAAAATTAATTAATTAATGTATTAGTTTATTCTGCGTTTTCTATTCTGTTCCATTGATTTATGTGTCTGTTTTTATGCCAGTATCACACTATTTTGATTACTAGAGCTTTGTAATATAGTTTGGAAACAGGCAGCATGATATCTCCAGCTTTGTTCTTATTTCTCAAGATTGCTTTAGCTATTTGGGGTCTTTTGTGGTTCTGTACAAATTTTAGGATTGTTTGTACTATTTCTGTGAAAAATGCCATTTGAATTTTGATAGAGATTGCATTGAATCTTTAGATCACTTTAGGTAGTATGGACATTTTAACAATATTAATTCTTCAAATCTATTAGCACAAAATATCTTCCCATTTATTTTTATTTTCTTCAGTTTCTTTCATCAATGTCTTATAGTTTTCAGTGTACAGGTTTTTCATCTCCTTGGTTAAATTTATTTCTAGGTATTTTATTCTTTTTGGTGCAGTTGTAAATGAGATTGTTTTCTTAATTTCTCTTTCTGATAGCTTGTTAATAGTATATAAAAATGTAACAGATTTCTGTATATTGATTTTGTATCCTGCAACTTTACTGAATTCATGTATTAGGTCTGACAGTTTTTTGGTGGAGTTTTTAGGGTCTTCTATATATAATACCATGTAATCTGCAAATAGTGTTTTACTTCTTTCCAATTTGGATGCCTTTTATTTCTATTTTTATTAATTTTTATTGGAGTAGAGTTGCTTTACAATGTTGTGTTAGTTTCTGCTGTACAGCAAGATGAATCAGTTATACATATACATATATACTCTTTTTTAGATTCCCTTCCCATTTAGGTCACCACAGAGAATTGAGTAGAGTTCCCTGTGGTATATAGTAGGTTCTCATTAGTTTTCCATTTCATATAAGGTAGTGTATATATATATTAATCCTAATTTCCCATTACATCCCACCCCCACTTCCCCACCTTGGTAACCATACATTTGTTTTCTACATCTGTGATCCTATTTCTGCTTTGCAAATAAGTTCATCTGTACCATTTTTCTAGATTCCACATATAAGTGATATTATACAATATTTGTCTTTCTCCTTCTGACTTACTTCACTCTGTATGTCAGATTCTAGGTCCATCCACATCTCTACAAATGACCCAGTTTCGTTCCTTTTTATGTCTGAGCAATATTCAATGGTATACTTGTACCACTTCTTTATCCATTCCTCTGTAGATGGGCATTTAGGTTGCTTCCATGTTCTGGCGACTGTAAATAGTGCTTTGTAATATAGTTTGGATGCAACCAAATATGCAACCAGGTGCATGCGTCCTTTTGAATTATAGTTTTCTCTATGGATATTCCCAGAAGTGGAATTGCTGGATCGTATGGTAGTTCTATCTTTAGTTGTTGTTGTTTTTTTTTTTTTTTTTTTGCGGTACACGGGCCTCTCACTCTTGTGGCCTCTCCCGTTGCAGAGCACAGGCTCCGGACGCGCAGGCTCAGCAGCCATGGCTCACGGGCCCAGCTGCTCCATGGCACGTGGGATCTTCCCGGACTGGGGCACGAACCCGTGTCCCCTGCATTGGCAGGCGGACTCTCAACCACTGTGCCACCAGGGAAGCCGTATCTTTAGTTTTTGAAGGAATCTCCATACTGTTCTCCATAGTGGTTGTACCAATTTACATTCCCACCAGCAGTGTAGGAGGGTTTCCTTTTTGCCACACCCTCTCCAGCATTTATTGTTTGTAGATTTTTTGATGATGGCCATTCTGACCCCGGTGTGACGTGATACCTCATTGTAGTTTTGATTTGCATTTCTCTAATAATTAGTGATGTTGAGCATCTTTTCATGTGTTTTTGTCCATCTGCCTGTCTTCCTTGGAGAAATGTCTGTTTAGGACTTCTGCCCATTTTTTTGATTGGGTTGTTGTTGTTGTTTTAATATTGAGCTGTATGAGTTGTTTGTATATTTTAGAGATTAATCCCTTGTCAGTTGCTTCATTTCCAAATATTTTCTTCCATTCTGAGGGTTGTCTTTTCATTTTGTTTATGGTTTCCTTTGCAGTGCACAAGCTTTTAAGTTTCATTAGGTCCCATTTGTTTGTTTTTGTTTTTATTTTCATTACTCTAGGAGGTGGATCCAAAAAGATCTTGCTGCAATTCATGTCAAAGGGTGTTCTGCCTATGTTTTCCTCTGAGGTTTTATAGTATCCAGCCTTACATTTAGGTCTTTAACCCATTTTGAGTTTATTTTTCTGTATGGTGTTAGAGAATGTTCTAATTTCATTCTTTTACATGTAGCTGTCCAGTCTCCCCAGCACCACTTATTGAAGATATTGTCTTCTCCATTGCATATTCTTGGCTCCTTTGTTACAGATAAGGTGACCATAGGTGCATGGGCTTATCTCTGGGCTTTCTATCCTGGTCCATTGATCTATATTTCTGTTTTTGTGCCAGTACCATACTGTTTTGATGACTGTAGCTTTGTAGTATAGTCTGAAATCAGGGAGTATAATTCCTCCAGCTCATTTTTCTTTCTCAAGATTGCTTTGGCCATTCGGGGTTTTTGTGTTTCTGTACAAATAACAACATTTTTGTTCTAATTCTGTGAAAAATGCCATTGGTAAGTAGGTATGGGTTGCATTGAATGTGTAGATTGCTTTGGGTAGTATAGTCATTTTCAAAATATTAAGTCTTCCAATCCAAGAACATGGTATATCTCTCCATCTGTTTGTATCATCTTTAATTTCTTTCATCAGTGTCTTATAGTTTTCTGCATACAGATCTTTTGCCTCCTTAGGTAGGTTTATTTCTAGGTATTTTATTCTTTTTGCTGCAATGGTGAATGGGATTGTTTCCTTAATTTCTCTTTCTGATCTTTCATTGTTAGTATATACGAATGCAAGATATTTCTGTGTATTAATTTTGTATCCTGCAACTTTACCAAATTCATTGATGAGCTCTAGTAGTTTTCTGGTAGCATCTTTAGGAGTCTCTATGTATAGTATCATGTCATCTGCAAAGAGTGACAGTTTTACTTCTTCTTTTCCAATTTGGATTCCTTTTATTTCTTTTACTTCTTTGGTAGCTGCGCCTAGGACTTCCAAAACTATGTTGAATAAAAGTGGTGAGAGTGGACATCCTTGTCTTTTTCCTGATCTTAGAGGAAATGCTTTCAGCTTTTCACCATTGAATATGATGTTAGCTGTAGGTTTGTCATATATGGCCTTTATTATGTTGAAGTAGTTTCTCTCTAAGCCCATTTTCTGAAGAATTTTTATCATAAGTGGGTGTAGAATTTTGTAAAAATGTTTTTCTGCATCTACTGAGATGATCATATGGTTTGTACTCTTCAATTTGTTGTTGCAGTGTATCACACTGATAGATTTGCGTACATTGATGAATCCTTGCATCCCTGGGATAAATCTCACTTGATCAGGGTGTATGATTCTTTTAATGTGTTGTTGGATTCAGTTTGGAAGTATTTTCCTGAGGATTTCTGTGTCTATGTTCATCAGTGATATTGGCCGGTAATTTTCTTTTTTTGTGATATCTTTGTCTGGTTTTGTTATTAGGGCAATGGTGGCCTCATAGAGTGAGTTTGGGAGTATTCATTCCTCTGCAATATTTTGGAAGAGTTCAGAGGGTAAGTGTTAACTCTCCTCTAAATGTTTGCTAGAATTCACCTGTGAAGTCATCTTGTCCTGGACTTTTGTTTGTTGGGAGTTTTAAATCACAGTTTCAATTTCATTACTTGTGATTGGTCTGTTCATATTTTCTATTTCTTCCTGGTTAAGTCTTGGAAGGTTGTACCTTACTAGTAATTTGTCCATTTCTTTTAGGTTGTCCATTTTATTGGTACATAGTTGATTGTAGCAGTCTCTTAATGATCCTTTGTAATTCTGAGGTGTCCATTGTAACTTCTCTTTTTTCATTTCTAATTTTATTGATTTGAGTCCTCTCCATTGTTTTCTTGATGATGAGTCTAAATGACTAAATGTTTATCAATTTTGTTTATCTTCTCAAAGAACCAGCTTTTAGTTTCATTGAACTTTGCTATTGTTTTCTTCATCTCTATTTCATTTATTTCTGCTCTGATTGCTATGATTTCTTTCCTTCTACTAACTTTGGGTTTTGTTTGTTCTTCTTTCTCTAGTTGCTTTAAGTGTGAGTTAGGTTGATTATTTGAGATTTTTCTATTTTCTTGAGATAAGATTGTATTTCTATAAACTTCCTTTTTAGAACTCCTTTTGCTGAGTTCTGTAGGTTTTGGATCGATGTGTTTTCACTGTCATTTGTCTTTAGGTTTTTTTTTTTTTTTTTGCGGTATGTAGGCCTCTCACTGCTGTGGCCTCTCCCGCTGCAGAGCACAGGCTCTGGACGCACAGGCTCAGTGGCCATGGCTCACGGGCCCAACTGCTCTGCGGTATGTGGGATCCTCCCGGACCGGGGCACGAACCCACGTCCCCTGTATTGGCAGGCAGACTCTCAACCACTGCGCCACCAGGGAAGCCCTAGGTATTTTTTGTTTTCCTCTTTGATTTCTCCAGTGACCCATTGGGTATTTAATAATATATTATTTAGCCTCCATGTGTTAGTGATTTTTACAGTTTTTTTCCCCCAGTAATTGATTTCTAATCTCATAGCATTGTGGTCAGAAAAGATACTTGATATGATTTCAATTTTCTTAAATTTATTGAGGCTTGATTTGTGACCCAAGATGTGATCTATCCTAGAGAATGTTCTGGGTGCACTTGAGAAGAAAGTGTATTCTGCTGCTTTTGGGGGGAATGCCCTATAAATATCAATTAAGTTTATCTGGTCTAATGTGTCATTTAAGGCTTGTGTTTCATTAATTTTCTGTCTGGATGATCTGTATATTAGTGTAAGTGGGGTGCTAAAATTCCCCACTGCTATTGTGTTACTGTTGATTTCCCCTTTTATGGCTGTTAGGATTCACCTTATATATTGAGGTGCTCCTATGTTGGGTATATATATATTTACAATTGTTATATCTTCTTCTTGTATTGTTCCCTTGATCATTATGTAGTGACCTTCCTTGTCTCTTGTAACAGTCTTTATTTTTAAGTATATTCTGTCTGATACGAGCATTGCTACTCCAGCTTTCTTTTGATTTCCAATTGCATGGACTATCTTTTTCTATCCCTTCACTTTCAGTCTGTATGTGTCCCTAGGTCTGAAGTGGGTCTCTTGTAGCCAGCATATATAGGGGTCTTGTTTTTGTATCCATTCATAGCCAGTCTGTATCTTTTGGTTGGAGCATTTAATCCATTTACATTTAAGGTAATTATCGATATGTATATTCCTATTATCATTTTCTTAATTGTTTTGGGTTTTTTTTTTTTTTTTCGCAGTACGTGGGCCTCTCACTGTTGTGGCCTCTCCCATTGTGGAGCACAGGCTCCAGATGCGCAGGCTCAGCGGCCATGGTTCACGGGCCCAGCCACTCCACGGCATGTGGAATCTTCCCAGACCAGGGCATGAACCCGTGTCCCCTGCATCGGCAGACGGACCCTCAACCACTGCGCCACCAGGGAAGCCCCTAGGGTTTGTTTTTGTAGATCTTTTTTCCCCTTCCTCTTGTTCTCTTCTCTTGTGGTCTGATGACCATCTTAGTTTTGTGTCTGGGTTGCTTTTTCGTTTATGTATGTGTATCTATTGTAGTTTTGTTGGTTTGCATTTCCCAGGAGGTTTTAATAAAACAGTCTATAAATATGCAAATGCAATTCCCTTTTCCTGCATTTGTACTCCTCTCCTCAATGTTGCTGGTTTTGATATCATATTTGTGTATGGATGATTTCCTGCTTTTACTGTTTGTTTGTCTTTACCAGTGAGCTTTCCCATTTCTGATTTTCTTGCTTCTAGTTGTGGTTTATTTTTTTTCATTTTCCCCTGCCTAGAGAAGTTCCTTTAACATTTGTTGTAGGGTTGCTTTGATGGTGTTGAATTCTCTTAGCTTTTGCTTGTCTGTAAAGCTTTTGATTTCTCCATTGAATCTGAATGAGAGCCTTGCTGGGTAGAGTATTCTTGGTTGTAGGTTTTCCCCTTTCATAACTTTAAATATGTACTGTCACTCCCTTCTGACCTGCAGAGTTCTGCTGAAAAATCAGCTGATAACCTTATGGGAATTCCCTTGTATGTTATTGGTTGCTTTTCCCTTGTTGCTTTTAATATTTTTTCTTTGTATTTAATTTTTGTTAGTATGATTAATATGTGTCTTTACGTGTTCCTCCTGATCCTGTTGGGACTCTGTGCACTTCCTGGACTTGGGTGACTATTTCCTTTCCCATTTTTTGGGAAGTTTTCAACTATACTCTCTTCACATATTTTCTCAGGCCCTTCCTCTTTCTCTTCTTATTCTGGGACCCCTATAATTCAAATGTTGGTGTTTGTAATGTTGCCACAGCAGTCTCTGAGACTGTCCTCATTTCTTTTCATTCTTTTTTCTTTATTCTGTTCCACAGCAGTGGTTTCCACCATTCTGTCTTCCAGCTCACTTATCAATTCTTCTGCCTCAGTTATTGCATTATTGATTCCTTATAGAGTATTTTTCATTTCAGTTATTGTATTTTTCATCTCTGTTTGTTTGTTCTTTAGTTCTTCCAGGTCTTTGTTAAACATTCCTTGCATCTTCTCAATCCGTGTCTCCATTCTTTTTCCAAGATCTTGGATCATCTTTATTATCATTACTCTGAATTCTTTTTCAGGTAGATTGCCTTCTCCTCTTCATTTAGTTGTTCTTATAGGTTTTAATCTTGCTCCTTTGTCCACAACAGATTTCTCTGCCGTCTCATTTTGTCTAACTTATTGTGTTCATGGTCTCCTTTCTGCAGGCTGTAGGATCATAGCTCCTCTTCCTTCTGGTGTCTGCCCCAGGTGGGTGAGGTGGGTATTGAGCGAGGCCTCCCCTTTGCTCTGTGGTTGCCACCTCCCTGTCAGAGGTATCGTGTACTCCCTAGTTGTTGAAGTAAATGTCCCAAGATCTGTTTTTTAGCTATGTTTCTGATCTGCAGTGTGAAGTAGGTGGGATTGATAGAGTTTCTTCAGCAGTAATTTTACTGTGGTAACCTGAATTGAAGCTTATGAGATGCTCAAGCTCATTTCCTCATACCTCTTCACACATCACACTTCAGCAAATAGTTGCTCCCATTCAAAGAAAGGAGAAGTTGGGGACAACTGCAGCAGTGGAGGAGGTGATGACCTCTTCGGTCAAGCTGGGGGCAGAGAAGGGAATGGCTAGCCTCAGCCTTGAATCACAGCAAAAGGAAACAGCACACCAATAAGAAGGCAGTGAGGAAGACCTCATAAAACCCCTATTTCTTTTTTTTTTTTCCTTGCCTAATTGCTCTGGCAGAACTTCCAATACTGTGTTGACTAGTAGTGGTAAGAGTGGGCATCCCTTTCTTCTTCCTGATCTTAGAGGAAAAGTTTACAGCTTTTTAACCTTGATTGTGATGTTAGCTGTGGGCTTGTCACATATGACCTTTATTATGTTGAGGTACATACCCTCTATACCCACTTTGTTGAGAGTTTTTATCATGAATGGATGTTGAATTTAGTCAAATGCTTTTTATGTATCTATTAAATGATTATATGATTTTTATCCTTCGTTTTGTTAATGTGATGTATATAATTGATTCATTTTTGGATGTTAAAACCACTCTTGCAGCCCCAGAATAAATCCCACTTGATTATAGTATATGATCCTTTTAATGTATTGTAGAATTTGGTTTGTTAATATTTTGTTTGGGATTTTTGCATCTAAGTTCATCAGGGATATTGTCTGCTCTTAGTCGTAAGTGGTGACTCCAGCATGTTTCCTTCCATTGGAAATGAGGAAGAGCCAAGCTAGTCCCATGCAAGGGAGCAACAAACCCAAGCAGCTTCTTTTCAACTCTCCAAAGGCAGAGCTAATTCTTACCTTGCTCCAAAGAGAAATGTGGTCTGAAAAGAGAAGAATCATTTGAAAAATCTAGGAGTTCATGCAGTGAGTGATGTCATGCTGACCACAGTGTGTGAAATGGCCTAATGAGTGTGTGACATGTGATGCAGTGGCCTCCCTGCAAGGATGATGGGCTCCCCAATGGATCAACTTCATCCTTAGATTCCCCCTACAGCCAAAGTGCACAGCTGCAGCCATCAGCTTTGCCCGTGCAGCCCCCTAGATACAGCCTGTTTGTACAAACTGAACACTAAACAGAGAATTCGGTACTGCAGAGGCATGGCAAAGGCCTGCTGCCTCCTAAACAACTAAAGTGTAAAGTCTCATGGGGTGGATGCCCTGCATTGGCAGGGTTTTTGTTTAACAAAACTAGCCAGTGGAACAAAACTCTCATCAGCTAGAAACTTAAGCAAAAAGGCCATCCAGCAGTCTTGTTGCCCAGGACTTTCCTGTAATTAGAGAGGGATGGAGAGGATGAAATGATCTGGGTGGAGGGATTCTCAGACCCAGGATTGAGGGTCAAACAAAAAGCAGAGACATGTGACGTTTTCACGCAGCTTTGGGAAGACAGGGAGAAAGGAGAGAAAGAGAAAGAAAGAGGTCAGAGGAGGAGGCAAGAATAAAAGAGGGAAAGGGAAAGGAGAAACTGACCCAAAGGACACCAGGAAATGTGCATGCCTGCCCTGCCTGAGGTCCAAACTCACCAACCCTATCGAACACTGGCCTATTGATGCGGCTCCCAGGGACCTCTGTCAGGAGCACCGTCTGTGGAGTCAGATCTGGGGCAAGTCACTGAATCTCTCTTTGTCTCCATTTCCTTGTTTTTATCTCAAGTGCAATAATAATAATAACATGTACCTCCTATCATGGTTATGAGATTCATTGAAGTGATGTATGTTACATGTTTAGCACAGGGACTGGCTTACGCTTAAATGCACAAGAATTGCCAACCCTCACCAATGCTGTCTGTCAGATGTGAGATAAAGCCTGGTGTCCCTGGAGTCCTCCACTCTTGCTGGGATGCAGCTCCCTCGGGAAAGCTGGTGTTTCCAAATGGCACCCCTGAACAAATGGCACACAAGCTCAGGCTGCTTTGCCACATCTGTGTGCAAACCTCCAAGCAATTGCTCTCTATAGCAAGGTAGAGGGGCTGGGGTGGAAAGGCCAGAGACCAGAGACTGTGAGTCCTGCCCCTTTCCCCCAGTAAAGCCTGCTTTGCACCTGAACCTGCTGGTGACAGGGTGGTTAATGCTTCCTGCCAGACAAGACAGCTCACTGATCTCTTGCTGTTTTCCTTGAGGTTAGAAGGGGAGCAGAGGTCCTGCTCCCTAGAGGCACTCTGGGAGGAAGACTGGACCCTGGGCCTCCCTGCCCTGCCTGTTTCCCTTTCCTAAATGGTGACACAGAGCCACAGGGTGTCCAGGCATGAAGGGATGTCACAGGCTGGGACAGGGCAGTCATCCTAGAGGTAATCATTGTGAAATCTGGAGCCTTGATGCTATGTGAGACCCAAGGCTTCCTGCATAACTCTTGCAGAATACATGGGAGGCAAGGATAACGTCTGAGGTTGACCGTCTCCTCATCAAGATGTTGGATGCAGGGGCCTGCCAAGGCTAGGTTTAAGTTGACTTCTTTTTTTTTTTTCAGTACGCGGGCCTCTCACTGTTGTGGCCTCTCCCGTTGCGGAGCACAGGCTCCAGATGCGCAGGCTCAGTGGCCATGGCTCACGGGCCCAGCCGCTCTGCGGCACGTGGGATCTTCCCGGACTGGGGCACGAACCTGCGTCCCCTGCATCGGCAGGCGGACTCACAACCACTGCGCCACCAGGGAAGCCCTAAGTTGATTTAAAGAAAATAAGAATTGTTATACTTATTGTGAGCTTGCAGTTGTGAACTATGGTTCATAGTGTTACACATCCAACAACTGCCCTCTCCCTCCACAGCCGGCTTCAGTCCAGCATAGTAGGGGCCAGGGCCACCTAGCTCGTCTCCCCACTTCCTCTTTCTCTCCTCCACAGTGGTACTTAAGAATGCGCATCTGATTGTGCCTCTCCCCTGATAAGAACACGGAGGTCCACCCCTGCTCACCTGGCTCAGAGACCCTCCATTGTCAGCTCTACCTGAAACCCTCCCTCTCCACTCACCCCCTCCACCTCCTTTTATTGAGTTCTCACCACGTGCCAGGTACTCTTCTACATATTGCATCAGCTCGTTTAGTCTCCACCACTTATGTGTATCTTCCATTATCATCTTCATTGTGCTGATAAGCACACCGAGGCACAGGAAAGTTAAATTACTTGTCAGGGGTTACCCAGCCAGGAGCCCCAAATCTGTTCCTTACCCACCTTAGTAAATGGCACCACCAGGCACCCAGAACCTCAAGCCAGAAACCCAGGAAACCCATCCTTGATCTGTTTCTTTCCATCACCCTCCACATGTACTCCAACAGCAAGGCCTGTCAGTATTACCTTCAAAATGCCTCAAACCCACACACTTCTTTCTCCCTTTTCACTGCCCACCAGGCTGATCCAAGCAACAATCACTTCTCACCAGAATGACTCCAATAGCTTCCTCACTGGCTTGCCTGCTCTAACTCATGCCCTTCATGCATTTCATCTCCCTCTTTCTTTCTTTCCTTCGTTTTTTCCCTCCTCCTTATTTTCTGCTTCCTTGTTTTTTTCCTGGCTTCCTTCTTTTCTCCTTTTCTCCCTCCAATCCTTTATTCTTTCTTTCTGTTTTAAAATGTATATTTTATTATTATTCAGGTACATGAGACCAACATATCTGATGATTGCCGTTAAAGTAACAGTTGGTTACATTTCCCAAGAGGAGAGGGCATGTCATACCATGCAGGGCCACACGGGGAAGCAGTAAGGTCAGTCAGGAGGCAGGGCGAGTGAGGGAATAATGTGAACAAGAGCCTTTATTGTGAAATCCATGGAAAAGAACAGAAGAGGCAGGGTAAGCAGGTTTGGGGTTGGCTAGTTTTAATAATTTCGGTGGGCTCTGGAGTGTAGAGGCTGTCCCTAGTTTCCTGGAAGCTGGCCCTGGGTGATGAGGGCAGGGTGATAGTGGCCCAGAATATGAAAGCCTGATGGAGGAGAAGGTTGGGCTCTGGATTGAGGAACTGGCAGTCTCTCCAGCGTCAGCAAAGCCCCCAAATATCAAAGTATCAGAAATATAGAAAATGTAGAAAATTTAAAAGTCTTGATTAATACTCTTGCCTTTCTTCTTTTCTTCTTTCCTTTATTTTTTGCTTCAGAGCTTTTTAAATGCAAATAACCTTCCCCAGGTACAGTTGAAGCCCATGCTCTACCCTTCCACTACAAAATTACTTTCCTTCTCCATAAAAATATCCAGATGTTTATAAAGTTTGCATAAATGATGTCATAGTATATGATATAAATGTGTGTGTAGAGAGTCTCCAAAATATACCTAAGAAAGTACCAAAAGACAAAAATAGAGAGAATATGAGTAAAACAATGTTTCACTGAAGAGAGTTTCCAAAATTGAAGAAAGTGCATCTTGAAGGAATAGCAGCATAAACGAAAATAAATCCACACCGGTACACCTCATAGTGAAGCCAGAGGGTGTCACAGGCAGGGAGAAATATTTTAAAGGGCATCTGAAGGTAAATATTAACCACAAATGAGTGACCATTGATCAGAGACTGCTGACTAGTCTGGAAATATTTACCATAGACAGTGTGATAAGGTCAGCATAGACATAAAGGACACCTTAACGTCAGCTTAGAATTCTATGCCCAACTAAACTTTCCAGACCTTTGCTTAAAAAGGAAAAACAAAAAACTGCTGAAGGATATGCTTCAACCCAAGGAAACATGAATCTAGAGAGAAGACCGGGAAGGGAAAAACAGTAGTGAACATAAAAATTGATAGAATATGTATGATGGTTAATTACATGTGTCAACTTGACTGGCTCCTGGGGTGTACAGATATGAGGTTAAACATGATTTCTGGGTGTGTCTGTGAGGGTGTTTCTGGATGAGATTAACATTTGAATATTAGACTGAGTGGCCCACACTGGGGAGGGGTGGGGCTCATCCAATCCATCCAGGGCCTGAATAGAACAAAAAGCCAGAGGAGGGGAGAGTGTGCACTCTCTGATTGATTGCTTGAGCTGGGACATCAGTCTTCTCCTGCCCTCAGGCTTGGGGCTTATACTACTGGCTCCCCCGTTCTCAGACTGGGCTTTTCTAGGCCTCCAGCTTGCAGACTGCAGATCGTGGGATTTCTCTGCCTTCTTTACCATGTGAGTCAGTTCCTTATAATAAATACCTGGATGTAGATCTAGATGTGGCTACAGATATGTATCCTATTGGTTCTGTTTCTCTGGAGAACCCTGACTAGTATAATATGTTTAATTTATCAGTGACTGTTGTAAAAAATCTATTTTCCCTAAATTAGGAAAAGATAAAACTATAACATGGACAAGGGGAAGGGATGTTCCATGAAGAGTTAAAGCACATTAAGGTCTGTTTAAGAAGAGGATGAAAACACACAAAATAGCTTCAGGAAATTTATAGAAATAAAGAACAGGTGAGCGCTTTCCAATTTGCACCATATAAGCCATGTTTTAAAAAACATCCTTGTACATGTGTTCATGTTTTGGAGACACAGATTCCAGTCACATTCACAGTGAGGTTTGCCTATAGAGGACCACACAGTATGTGAGTATATCTAGTCACCAGCAACAAAACATCCTTAGGGATTTCGGGTTTTCTGCTCTCTGTAAAATATACCTTCCATGGGGAAAATTAGATGCATGCTAATTAAGGGCACTCCTAAATTGGAATGCATAGGTTCTATGGCAATGGTCAGAAACATCAGACAACAAGGTCCTATTGTATGGAACATAGGATTATATTCAATATCCTATAATAAACCATAATGGAAAATAATATAAAAAAAGAATGCGTATATATATATATATATATATATATATATATATATATATATATACACACACACACACACACCTATACATATATATATAACTGAATCACTTTGCTGTACAGCAGAAATTAACACAACATTGTAAATCAACTATTCAATAAAAAAAAAGAAATGTCAGCCTAGCGGTTATATATGGCCCACAGAAATTTTGTTTAGCTCATTCAGTTTAATCTTTTAAAAAATTATTTGCCAACACATAAAACAAAGGAAATTCCACATAGAAATCCATATTGCCATCTTCCCTTGGAAAACTGTGCTATTATATTTAGCAACCCTGATTCCCTGAGAGTCACCCGCCACAGGGCAAGGCTGACGGAAGCCAACCCTGGGGAAGGACTTGCACGCTTTTCTTTGTTTCAATCCATTTCTTAGCAGCCAGGCCCAGAGGGCATCTGAGTGCGCCAGTGCTGTGGGGTCTATTGTATTCATAACCATTTTTATTTGAGTATTTCCAAGCCTCCTCTCTGGATCTAGTTACTGTAAAGCAATGGTTAAGAGCTGCTATTCTGTCTTCTTTGGGAAGAAGTTCACCATCTGCATGGTCTTTGTGGATACTTCCCATTCCGGGAGCGAACAGCTGCTTGGAACACACCGCCTCCCGCCCCAGTTACACTGTGTTCTATGGCAGCTACGGGCCTGCATTCTCCCCCAGGGCTGAGAGAGACACTTCACTTTTCTGAAAATTACTGACTCTGTTCAACCTTTGGGGGCTGTGTTAATATTAGAATTATTTAATTATTTGAAAAGGTTGTATATTTGCCTGGTTGAACATTTTAAAAATTATAAAATGATATTTAAAGAATTTTCTTTCTCCCATCCTTTCTACCATCTACCCAGGTTCTACACACCTCTCCCCCCACCAAATAAATGGACAGTTATTACTTTTTGATGTATCTTTGTAGAGAATTTTTTAATCCGTATACATACAAAAGCAATGTACGGTCTCCCTCCATCTTTAACTCAAATGGTAACATGCCTCCATCTTTAACTCAAATGGTAACATGCCTCACTTGTTTTCACATTTATTTAAAGTATACATGGAGAATTTTTCACGTGGCTAAAGAGAGGACTCCTCATTGTTTTTCATAGTCACTGAAGATTCCGTTGCATGGATGTTCACAATTATTCAACCCGACCCCAATTGATGAACTTTTAGGTTGTTCCATATGTTTTCTCTTACAAACATTGCTGCAACAAATAACCTTGAACATACTGACTAATATAGTTGACATCTCATCAACTAGCAACTCTCCTGCAGAATCTAAACCAGCACAAATTCCCTGACCTTGTACGATAAATAAACCTCATCTCCTCTATTGATCATCTGCTTCTCCCCATTCACAGAAACACCACCACACCACCACGGAATATCTAGACACTTGAAGTCTAAACAACGTAGAGACCTCTTGCCTTTTATGCTCTCCAGTGACTCTTGCAGATTAAAAAAGAAAAACGATTTAATCCGTCTCTCTCACTCCCTGGCAGTGTTATAAAATGTGGGTTCAGGAGAACATGGAAAATTAGATGATTTTCTTATGTTAGTTGTCTTTTGAGTTATTAGCAGTATTAATATAGTACAATATGCACATAATTAACAAGCCTTCTGAATTTATTACATATACTTTTTCTTGTTCCTTTTAATTAGCCAGCACTCTAGTTGGAGGTGGCATAGTGATTCAAATGATGGCTGAATGTGTCAGATGGTGACAAAATGCACTAACCTGCAGAGGGGAGAGAAGAAAATTCTAGAAATACCATAAGATATTTTTATCCCATTAAATGCATAAAAGTTTCTCAATGTATTACTCATAGTATAACCATAGCACAAACAAAGCATGACTTATTGAGTATTTTAATACAGCCTGTTAATGCTATGCAATAAAGTCTATTTTAATATTTAATATGATCTGTGAATTTTGAACTTTTTTTAAGAATGATCTTGTAGTTTTAAACTAAATTAAATATAGTAGGTGACAAATGAGTCCCTTTGAGCTTCCTTGCAGGCAGTCTGGGCCTGTCAGAGCGGGCAGGTTCAGAAGATGGCTTCAGCTTTGGTGTTCAGACTGTTGTGGAGAAAAGGGTGATATAGCTGTTATTCTGAGAAGTGTGCTGACTCTGGCAGCTCGTCTATTCACAGTCCAGGCAATTGTGAAGTCAAGGTCTTGGGCTCAGTTCCTGGATGGGTCCTGTAACCACCATCATGAACAATTATCTTTTGGTTGCCAGCGTTCATTCTTGTTGTTTTGGTAACGGTACATCCATGTAATTAAACCTCTCCCATTAGATGGAGCTTGGTGGGACTACCGATGTCCTGCTCTCCTCTAGGGGTGAGCATGTGACCCAAGTTAGGCAGTGGGAGCCCTCCTGTATCAGTCTGGCTAGGTTTGATGATGCTACAGTAGAAAGCAATTCCAAATTCTCAGAGGATGGATGTAACAAAGTTGATTTCTTTCTCAGGCCACATACCTGTCCCAGGTCAAAAGCGGGGCTTTGCTAACTGCAGTCCCTCAGTCCAGGTTAATTCAGCCTGCCTTTCAATACCTGGTCCTATGATGGCAAAGGAACAAAAGAAAACTCTGCAGGGCCTTGTCTCAGTATAAATGCTCCAGGCTGGCACATGTCATTTCTGCTCTAAACCCATTGGCAAGAACAACACATACAGCCCCAACCAACCACAAAGCGTCGAGAAGTAAAATGCTGTCACAATCATCCCAGGGACAGAAAAGGAATATGTGGGCAATAGAACTGATGGCTGACTGCCACACTTTCTCTCTGCATTTTGAACTGTGAGCAGCGAGATAAAAAGAATACTTCTCTTTGGAATCTATTTATGCCATAGAGCTGCCTGGACCACCCTCCAAAGCAGTCTCTGCCATTGAAACTCCCCGGTGCTGCCCTTTCCTCTAAATCCACGCCCTTCAAATGATTCCCCTTATTCCTGAGTAAGCCTGAGTTGGCATCTGTTTCTCACAACCAAAGAACGCCAAGATATCCAGCTAGAAATGCACTGTGGCTCCAACCAGCCAACCTGCCATCATGGCTTGGTGTGGTCCTTCTGCCCCTCCCTCCAAAGCCGGCGCCACAGCCATCTGAGAGCAGCAGCCAGGGCACTAACTGAGCAGGGGGACACCAGGGATGACAGGGTTTGCCTGCAGGACACTGTTAGAATCTGTCCAAACCACTATGATCTACCTCCCACAGCTGCTGAGAAAATACCTTTCAGACACAGGGAGGTCCCTGCACAGACCTTGCTACAGAAATTGAAGAATCTTTGAGCCAAAAGGGACCTCAGAAGTGAGCTTACCTGATCCCTGCCTGGTGGGTGAAGAGGGAAAACACTTACCCAAGGTCACATGATTATTTACTAGCAGAATCCCTAGCTCACATCCTCAGTGGGCGTCCCATAGAGAAAAGTAGAAAACCAACAACAGGGACTTCCCTGGTGGTCTAGTGGCTAAGACTCCACGCTCCAGCAACGAAGTTCCCACGTGCCGCAACTAAGACCCAGCGCAGCCAAATTAAAAAAAAAAAAAGAAAACCAACATCACCCATCTGACCATACCTGGGCTGCCCAGTGCCCAGGCAAGGGCCGAACAGGGTCCCTTGTGTTGTGTCCCCCTCTGGGTGAGCTGGTCCTACTTTGTTTTTTGCTTTCCCAAGAGAAGATCCAACATGTGGCCACAGAGACCACCGGGCAGAACCTCTCTGCTGGGGAGCACCCCTGCTCCTGGAGGAGATAGAGCGTGGCCCCCAGGGCAGTGCAGGCAACCCTTCTGCCCTTCTCTGCTCTGGCTGGCTTTCTGTTGGGGGCATTTACATACCTCTTGTCATCCCTTTGCTTATCCAAATTGCTCCCCTCCAAGAAGCCCTAGGGCACTTGTCTACCTTACACTCATTTTAACTTCCCGAGTTTTCCAAAGTGCACCCCTTGAAGTATTCCTCAGAAAAGGGTTCCTGTGTAGGGTTGTCAGATAAAATATAGGCTGCCGAGTGAAACTTGATTTCAGATAAACAATAATTAACTTTTGTAAATATGTTTATTTTCTGTAGGACTTTTCAGAGGCATTAAATGACAATGAGCATTACAAATTCCTGAGAGAGTTTATGGTCTGCAGCATTACTTCAGTTTACTGCATCACAGGGCTAAGTGTCTCAGATTAAGCAAATAAAAATACAAATAAAAGTTTGAATTTCTGATAAATTAGTTTTTGGAAAAGTATGCCCTAAACTTTGCATGAGACATACTTATACTAAAATAATATCAGTTGTTTACCTGAAATTCAAATTTCACTGGTTATGTTGAATTTTATCTGGCAACCCTACTTAGAGGTTATACAGATGCCTGGTGTTTTGATAGGTGTGGGTTAGAGGCTCAGAAAATACATTTGTAAGAAAGACCCCAGGTGGGTAGGCCTGATCAGTCTAAGAGTAATGAAGTAGAAGAGGAGTATGTGTGTGTGTGGTAGAGGTGGGGGAGGCAGGGTCTGAAGTGAGGGATTGCCCAGAAATCCAGAGCTTTGAATCCACATCTCCTAACTACTTTAGAATTACTGAAATCTCAGGCTCCTTTTCCCAATAATTTATTCCATGCAGACTTGGGCACAGTGCGTCTTTTAGGAGGCTGTTTGACAGCGCTTAACCGCTATCCACATTGTACCTGCTCATAACAAAAAGACAAGTCCCCATCTACCATTCTGTAACTCAGAAATGCACAAGTTATACAATATCTGGAATCCACCCAAGAAAAAAAATGTCAGTCTACAAATCTAGAATGCTGGAGGCAGAAACCATGTGCTCGGAATCTTTAAAATCACATTTCACTTGGCTACAATGCAGTTCTGTTCCCCTGTGGACGGCCAGATATGTTGGCTGGGAGAGATCCACTTCTGCGGTGCTGAGCTGAGGGGCCACACACCTCTTGGTTAGTAGCTATCCAGGTTTAATACCTAATTACTGTCCTCAGATTGCCTCTCAGCACTCATTACCAGCTCTCAGCAGCTCCTGCTAAGGTGATGGGATTTACAATTAGGACAAAAGAAGAGTCGTTTTTGTTTTTAAGTGCTGGTCTCCTTGGAACATTATCATTCAGCAGGATTGGGAGGCACAATTTCCCTTTCCTACTGAAGGCTCCTGAAGAATCAGACAAAGCATTAGGCATTTATAAATAAATTAAACTCTCCCTATGTAAGCAGAGGACTTCAGCCTGCTTGGTCTCTGTTTCATGCCTATGATGAATTTAGCTGTTCCTCTCCAACACCCAGGCCCAAAGCTGTCCTGACAAATGCACTCTAAGCTACAGTAATGCTGGATCCCAGAAGTGACAGGCTTCTTTGGATGACCAGATAAAAGCTGCGTTCCAGTTGGTCTGTCCGGTGCCCCAGGCCTATCCTGGGACTCCATGGGAGGACTCTGTCACCTCTGGTCCCACCCAGGATCGAGTGAAGAGACTTTTCTTACTCATGATGATGGCCATTGTGGGTAAATCAGGTGGGACTATCTCTCCTGTCTGCCTGCTGAGTTACCTGCTTCCCAGGCAAGCAAGCGGAAAGGGAAGGATAGGGGAGAGAGGAAGGGGAAAGGGAGAAAGGAAAGGGAAGGGAAGAGAGAGAGAGAGAGAGACAGAGAGAGGGTGGGAAGAAGTAGAGAAAGACCACAGGGAAAGTAGGGGAGTGAGAAGAGGAAGGGCACAAGCTAGAATATAATGGATAAGTGAGAATTTAAAGTCATTATCAACTTACCGTGAATTCCAGATAGAGTGTTTGGACGCTACAATCATATTTCTTACTAGGAATTCATTCATGTAACAAATGTTCTACTCTCTGGGACACCTGCTAGGGATAGGGCACTGTTCTAGGGGCAACAGTTTGCATTCCAGTGAGGAGAGGCAAACAATGACAAACAAACAAGACAATTTCAGACAGCGTCAGTGTTGGAAGGAAACAGCATGGTCATGTCATAGAGAACCAAGAGGGCAGGGAGATTTTAGATGGTAACAGTAGACAGGGGAGGCCACTTTAAGGAGGTGCCAGTGAGGGGAGAGCAGAATGATGGGAAAGAGCTAGCCATGCGAGACAGGAAGGGAGAGGCTCACATAAAGCCCCACCCCCCCCATCCCACTAGCTTCGTAAGTAGGACAGCGGGACAGAGGCCAACATGGCCAGAGAGTAATGAGCAAAAGGACACATTACAAGG
The DNA here is from genome assembly GCF_949774975.1 of Lagenorhynchus albirostris. Lineage (NCBI taxonomy): Eukaryota > Metazoa > Chordata > Mammalia > Artiodactyla > Delphinidae > Lagenorhynchus > Lagenorhynchus albirostris. The sequence continues at coordinate 22,046,135 of NC_083113.1, read as the reverse complement.
CAGGAGTCCAATCCTATGTAGGCTTTTAGGGGCTGACAAGGAGTTGGGATTGCATTAATTTGGGAAAATCTGTAAAATGCTCTTATGATCAGACATAGATCGTTGGCCCTTCTTGACAGGAAAACATGGGGCTGTACAACGCATCCCCCAATCCAGGATTTGCTTCTGAATGGCCGTCATGGATCAGAGAAGAGAGGCTCAGCGTAGCCCCAACATGTGTCTCTCCTCTGAGCTCCAACGTCATCCTTGTGGAAGAGGGAAGGCTGATCTGAGTCATGTGTTACAGGAGATGAAACCCACACTTTTCCTTGCCTACATGACTGCTTTCAAATGGACATCAGGGGGCTGACTAGCTGCCCCAGCAAGACCTCAGAGATGAGACAAAGAGGGTCCATCCCTGTTGGGGTCATGATGACTGGACCAAGTTCTAGTTCTCATCTCAGGGGTCCTCATGCCTGGTGAAATCCTTCAGCTTCAGGGCACCAGGCCCCAAATGTTTGGTTCTCTTGGATCAATTCATAGGAGGCTGATTGAGATCAGAATACCATTGTCTAGCATCCAGGACAACCCCACCTACTCTAAGGGTAGCTGGGAAACCATGTGGGGATTGGAAGGCTGCCAGACAGCCCAGAGCCAGCCAAGAACTGGCAGCCTCACATGATTCAGTCAGGTCCAAATGGGCAAGAACTTACTCACCAGTAGTGTCCATCTCCTTCGTGGATATGCCATCTCTACCCCAAACTGTGCTTCATAAATACCTACATATCCACGTCGCCCAACCTCCTTTTTTATCATCCACCACAAACACCATATCCTCCTAGGAAATACGTCCTGATGAGGAAAACACTGAATGTGGAGTCAGAAGCCTTGGGATTACCTTTGATATTCACCTCTTACTTGCCGTGTGATCTCAGACAAACAATTCACCCTCTCTGAGCCTCATTTTCCTCAATGATAGGTTGGGTCCAGCAATATCCACCTCACAGAACTGAGTATAAAGATTAGCACCAAATACAGTGTTTGGTCTCACAGAGAGTATTTTCTAAGTAACTGCAGTGTTCTGCTTCAATATGGTGCCCATATTGGGGAGCCCCGAGAACACCCAGCCAAGGTGGCTCTAGGGTGCTGAGGATGAAACAAGGGGAAAGCAGAGGAAACCACCCAGGTGTGAGGGCTCCAGCTGGAAATCTGATTGCCATGGGGACTTTTGGAGACTGGGCAAAGAGAAATTTCACTGTTTTAAAGGAATCAGAATGTGCGGACACAAAGCCTCTTCTCCAGTAGGATTTATGAGTCCAGCAGGCCCCTGGCCAATACAGGCAACTCATTCTGGGGGAAATTAAGTGTCAAATGCATTCGGGCACCCACTGGCAGAATTTTACAGTCATTCTGGCTCTTGGTCTTAGCTTCCTTGTCAAAACATTGACTTTCTTCTGCAGCTCCTAACAAGGCAAGAATCAGGCAATGCTGATGAGTAATGCATCTCTTAACACCTCTGCTTGAAAAGATGAGACACCTCAAACTCCGGCTCTATTGGAGTTTGGGGGCAGTAATATGACGCTGAAGTCATTTGCTCCTTGTCTAATCAGGAGAACTTTACGGCTTTTCAGTCTGGCCAAAGGCTTTCCCCAGATGAATCAAGCTTCCAGAGTTGAGATGTCTAATATCATACTCTGTAAGAGAGAAGAGATATATGGGCAGATTCATCACATGAGTCACATGTCCCTGCAGAAACAGGAGCAAGAAAGTCAGGGAATTGTTAGCAAAGCTGTGCAGAATGGCTCCGAACCAGTGGGCAGCCACAGATCCCAGTTCAGCACCATAGGTAATTACTGAAGGTCACAGAACACACAGCCTTTGAGTAACTGTTCTCAACTGGGTCCCCTCAAAGCAAACCCCAGACAAAGACTTAGGTGCTGGTAGTTGATTTGGGAGGTGATCCCAGGAAACAGGAGGGAGGGAACAGGAGGAGAGCCGATAAGAGGGGACACTAGGGAGCTGGTCATCACTGTGGGCGCTGTGGGCGTGGTCCTGCTGGGACCTTCTGAAGAATTTGCTGGAATGGACTTCAGAAGTGCTCATTTGAAGGATGGGAGGTTGGGGCATGTATTCCCTACACCTGTCCCCTGCTGGAAGAGGTTTGTCCCTGAGTGTGTCAACCCTCCTGCCTTTGCAGGCTGTGCCTATGCTTGGGCTGATCGCCCCCATAGCTTCAATGAGAGCTGTATGTCAGAAAAACAGAGATTCCACAAGCCTTGCTTGAGGAGGGATCCTGGTGTTGGAACCCTGGCCATGTGCCTGGCACTGCACACTACAGCTGTGTTGATGTCAGCTGGGCCCAAGAATGTGGCACAGGGCACAAGTCACCTGTGGTAGTACCTGTACTCCCCACCATGCTGAGCATCACATGAGGGCAGGGGACAAAGAGAAAACCATTGCACAGCTGCATCAACTTCCAGAAAATTTGGGATAGATGGGTGACCCACAGGACCCCAGCTCAGCAGCCCAAGTTCTAATGGAGTAACAAGAAGAGAAGATGCTGTTATTGAAAACAAAAATTGACTGTAGTGGCTACACTACTCTAAGAAATAGGTCAAGTTCTTCTTAGGGGTAGATGGCCTTTCAGCCTAGAAAAATACTTCAGAGAATCTTTCTGTGTGTGCGAAAATATAGGCCCCAGGGCACAGTGGGGAGGAGAAAGAGAGAACGAAGCTCTGTTGTAAGTGGAATTTTTGTCTCATTTGTTTGAAAAGGCTTTGGGATGGGGAGATGAGAAAAGACAGGGCTGAGGAGATAAAGGGGGGTTCCAGTCAAATGGCAGAGAGGGATTGGACCTGGAAAGGAAGACAGCCAGAGAGACACAACCTGCAGAGGAGCTGTCAGGGATGGTACGGCAGCCACAGCTAACGAAATACCACTTGACGCTGTTGCCCGTTCGGTAAGATGCTGGTGTTCCCTTCTCATGTCGCTAAACCTTCAGCATGAAACATCTCAGCCTCTTGTCAGTAGTGCTTTGGAGAAGAAAGAAAGAAGAACATTTGGAGTGATCTAAGGTAGAGAGAGAACAAGAGCTGTGGGAAAGAGATAGAATGGAGAACAAAACTCAGCAGGGATGAGTGTCCAGGGATTGTCCTTGAAGAATTCTTAGAGAAGTTAGGAAGGCACAAGACATCTCACAGTATGGGGAATGGTTTGAAGTTAAAGAAAACCATGCCCCATACGCCCAAAGAACATGATTTGAATGAGTTACCATGACCAAACACCCAGCTGTGCCAGGTCCCCTGCTGGACAGAGGGAGTTCAGAGGTGACAGGGTGTGGCCCCTGCCCTCAGATGGCTCTAACGTCCTGGGGTGTCCCAGTTGTCAGCAACCAACCTGGCTGGGCAATGCCCTGAGGGCCAGGCGGAAGGCTCAATAAACCCTGACCAGAGAGCTCACGGAAGATCCCTAGGAGAGGGAGAACTAGTACGCTGACTGGAATAAAGAGAAACATTTTGATAGGTGGAGAGTGGGACAGAAGAAACTGTGTGGGCAAAGGAATGAGAATGTTGTCTGCGGTGGAAATTCTCTTATGGGGTTCTTCCACGGTCACCAGTGACACACAGATGTCTCCTTCCGAATCAGTCAGGGACCTGGGGGCAGAGGCATATCCAAAGAGTCCTTGAGGAGAGCTTAATGAAAGGCCTGCTCATGGAGGGGAGGGTTAAAGGGAACCACGAGGGACGTGGGAACACACACTAGGTGACAACAGTGTCACCACTTGCGCTGCTGTGGAAGAGGTCTCAGGAAGGAGCTGCAGTTTTTCCACAGAGGAACTCAGCCTGCTGGGGAGGAAGCAAACACTGGATCTCTCCCCTCCCTTCTAGTGCTGCCAAACCCAGCTGGAAGCCAGAGGCCACGAGAGCCTGGCCCGTGCTGTCCTACAGACTGAGACTATGGTCAAGTGCGGGGCCAGAGGGACTTGCTAACAAATTGGCCACCTGTCTTCTCCAAGTTGTCCAAAGTGGGCTGGCCTCACACACTGGCATTTCAGAGAGGTGCTCAGCAGACTCGTAGATTCAGGAGAGACTGTCTCGGCCAGCCCACGCTGCTATGGCTTTGCCTGACTCCGGATCACTCAGGAGGGCTCAGCAATGAACCCACAGATTGTGCTTGTAGACAAAAAACTGGGTCTATGACAGGAAAATAAACCTGTGACACCCACAGATCCCAGATGGCCTAGCATTGTAGAAGTCAACAGCAGTATTTTAAAATCAACCGGACATTCTATTGGAAGCCAACACAGCAGCCCACTAGCTGGGAGGCTGCACCTGAGGAGCTAAGCTTGTGAGCAAACTGAGGGCTGTCTCACACCCAGAATCAGCTCAGGGCTTATCTCGGGTTAGGCTCTCCTAGAAGAAGTCTCTGAGATGGCAACTTGTGGCAGCTGATTTGTCAAGGAAGGAGAAACGAGTGAGGGTGAGAGAGAGGAGGGCAAGGAAGGGGGAGAAGCCGAGCCTGTGTGAGGTCCTGGCCACAGCCTGAACCCCTGGGGAGCTCTGTGTGACTTGCCAGGCCACAACAGTGAAAGGCGGTGCTGATGCTAAGATTTCCTGACTTCTTTGACTGCAAGAGAATCCATTGCAAGAGACTGGAGCTTGTCCTAGAAAGTCATCTCCCTCCCCTCCCCCCCCACCATCATCACTCAGGAGAGGTTACCAGAAGTATTTTGTTACAACACAATCTTTACTCAGGAATTCACTCAAAAATGCACATTGCAATCACTCAAAATTTGCTGAATTAGAAAAAGAGAATGACTTAGTAGGACATCCCTAAAATATAAAGTGACTTCTTGAATACCTAAATACAGATGATGTCTACAAAGACAAAAATGTGTGAAAATTCTACCAAAACTGGGCTGAAGTTTGCTTCTGTGTTTTGCATTTAAAAAGGATTTGCTAAGAAAATTGATAGTTTAACAAAGACAGCAGGATGACAGTTAACCCACTTAAAAGAGAAGCTCAGATCCTGGTCCTGGGGCTGATCTCATTCAGCAGACATCTCCTACTCAGGACAGGGCTACAGGGGGCTAGTGAATCAATGACCTTGGGGAGCATTGCAGAGTGACTGAAGAGTTCAAGGCTGCCTCTTAGAATGGCTGGTACATAAAGGCCACTTTGACTAAAGTTGAGCACTCAAAACTGTGAACAATGAGGGAGATTTGCTGGTTCAGCAGCAGGAACCAGAGGTATTTAGGATCTGGTGGCCAACAGCCCACTAATGACGGTGATCAGAAGAGCAGTTTTACTGATAGGTCCTACTTAGGATTTTACTTAATCTCAAGATATGGGACAGCCTTGGGCATGTGTTGAAGTGAAACGGGCAGAAGGGCACCCCTACTGCAGTCTTTCTGCATGTTGTCAATGAAGTAAAAAAAAGGAATATGTGCATTTCTATTTAGCTCATCAGATTGGCTGTATTAAACTGCAGATTTACTGTAGTCAGGCCTTGGATACTGCCTACTAATTAAAATGAATTGCTACCAAAATGTTCAGAGAAGACCATAGATTAAGCATATTGACTGTGTTTCTTCTTTAAGTAATAGTTAAGGGCAATAACAATGACAGAGCAGTCAAGTAGATATTTTCCCACCTATTATTAATAACAGCCCCTCAACCGACGGATGGATGGCCATCTCTGTGATGGAGTGCCGGCAGCACTCGCTCTGTGGCGGTTCTGTTACTGGGAGGGCTTGCAAGATATTTGATTTGAGAGGTGTCTGGCTGCTGATTGTTGTGGAGGACCTGGGAGAAACACAGCAGTGTGAACACCAGGACCATAAAAAGAGAAGAAGAATACAATTCTTTTGTACTTCCCCTTCCTCCTCCCACTCCTGGTAGAGCCAGAGAGAGGCAAGCAGAGAAGAACCTGGGGGTCACACCATCTGCATGCAGGTTCCTAGTCACTAAAGCCACAGAGAAACATGGACTCGGGAGATGGCGCTCTATGCACCTGTCAGTTTCAGGTAAGGAGGCTCTGTTCCACACAGTCACTCAGGATCCAGGCTGATGGAGCCTCCACCATCTTGCAGCTGTTTCATCTGGAAGGGCAGCCTCCAGGGGCTGCCAGAATGGAAGGAGAAAGTAAGAAAGCAGTCCAAGGGTTTTCACTGCCTCAGCCCATGAATGGCATGTGCTCCTTTGCTCACATTTCTGGCCAAAACTAGTCACATAGCTCTGCCCGAGGAAACTGGGAAGTGATTGATATACCCAGAGTAAAGTGGTTTGCACAGGTTGCCCCACTTCCTCACCTCCCATTCCATCTTCAGTTGCTCCAATGTGGGCTGGTCTCCACCACTCACACCACCACAGCCTCCTTATTCCCAAGGCCAGTGGTAATTTTCACGTTCCTCCGTCTCTGAGCAGCATTAGTCCCCCATATTCTAGCCTGCTCTGAGCTCCCATGATGCCTCCTTCTCTCGGTCCCTCTCCTCTCTCACACTGCTCTGTGAGTTTCTCTTCACCCAGCCCACCTCTAAATGTTGATGTTTGCTCAGGACAGGTCTTGGCCCTACTGTTTTCTCACAGCTTTAGATGCATCTATATGCTACAGCTCAGACATGGACCCCAGCACAGCCATCTTGAGAGATCCCTCTACACTTCTGGATTCAGCTCCTTACTTGACATCACACAAGGACATTGCACAAGAGACGCAAGTCTCCTACATCTGAGTCAAAGGGTCCAAATCAGAAATTTAGGAGTGGTGCATTCTTTTTTTCTTTACATATCATTTATGTTTATTCACAGCTATTCACATAACATTTACATTACTTAATTGTAAGTAATTTTTTTAACATCTTTATTGGAGTATAATTGCTTAACAATGCTGTGTTAATTTCTGCTTTATAACAAAGTGAATCAGTTATACATATACATATGTCCCCATATGTCTTCCCTCTTGCGGCTCCTTCCCTCCCACCCTCCCTATCCTATCCCTCTAGGTGGTCACAAATCACCGAGCTGATCTCCCTGTGCTATGCGGCTGCTTCCCACTAGCTATCTATTTTATGTTTGGTAGTGTATATATGTCCGTGCCACTCTCTCACCTTGTCCCAACTTACCCTTCCCCATCCCCGTGTCCTCAAGTCCATTCTCTAGTAGGTCTGCATCTTTATTCCCGTCTTGCCCCTAGGTTCTTCATGACCATTTTTTTTTTTTAGATTCCATATATATGTGTTAACATACGGTATTTGTTTTTCTCTTTCTGACTTACTTCACTCTGTATGACAGATTCTAGATCCATCCACCTCACTACAAATAACTCAATTTCATTTCTTTTTATGGCTGAGTACTATTCCATTGTATATATGTGCCACATCTTCTTTATTCATTCATCCGATGATGGACACTTAGGTTGCTTCCATGTCCTGGCTATCGTAAATAGAGCTGCAATGAACATTGTGGTACATAACTCTTTTTGAATTATGGTTTTCTCAGGGTATATGCCCAGTAGTGGGATTGCTGGGTCGTATGGTAGTTCTATTTTTAGTTTTTTAAGGAACCCCCATACTGTTCTCCATAGTGGCTGTATCAATTTACATTCCCACCAACAGTGCAAGAGGGTTCCCTTTTCTCCACACCCTCTCCAGCATTTATTGTTTCTAGATTTTTTGATGATGGCCATTCTGACTGGTGTGAGATGATATCTCATTGTAGTTTTGATTTGCATTTCTCTAATGATTAATGATGTTGAGCATTCTTTCATGTGTTTGTTGGCAATTTGTATATCTTCTTTGGAGAAATGTCTATTTAGGTCTTCTGCCCATTTTTGGATTGGGCTGTTTATTTTTTTGATATTGAGCTGCATAAGCTGCTTGTAAATTTTGGAGATTAATCCTTTGTCAGTTGCTTCGTTTGCAAATATTTTCTCCCATTCTGAGGGTTGTCTTTTGGTCTTGTTTATGGTTTCCTTTGCTGTGCAAAAGCTTTTAAGTTTCATTAGGTCCCGTTTGTTTATTTTTGTTTTTATTTCCATTTCTCTAGGAGGTGGGTCAAAAAGGATCTTGCTGTGATTTATGTCACAGAGTGTTCTGCCTATGTTATCCTCTAAGAGTTTGATAGTTTCTGGCCTTACATTTAGGTCTTTAATCCAGTTTGAGTTTATTTTTGTGTATGATATTATGGAGTGTTCTAATTTCATTCTCTTACATGTAGCTGTCCAGTTTTCCCAGAAGGAGTGGTGCATTCTTAATAGCTCCCTTTTCCTCAGCCCTAAATATAAACCATCCATATGTCCTGTCAGTCCAACCTCCAAAATAGATCTTGTATCCATAGACCTTGTCCTGTCCATACCGCTGCTCTCTCAGCACCTACACCCAGGCCTGGGGGCACAGGTGGCACACTGGCTCCTCACCAAGCACTCTCCAAGCAGCACCCAGGTTTCTCTTTAAAAGGCAAACCAGATCATGTCACTTCCTGCTTAAATCCCTCACCTGCTCTTTATTGCTTCCCACTTCACAAGAATCAAGCCAGAGCCCCTCACCACAGCCCGCGTGGCCCATGTGGCCTGGTCCCTGCCGCCCTCCGCTGCCCACACACGTGGGGGCCTGACCCATCTTTGGACACAGTCCCTTTCCCTGCACGCATTGTTCTGTCCTTGGGTGTGGCTGGCTCCTCTGGCCTTCAGATCTCGGCTGAGATGTCGCCCCCTCAGTGACACACAGGGAAATTAAGGAGGATGGCTGTGCCTTCCCACAGCTGCAAAGTGCATGGCACCGGCAACACTCACTCCACCCGGAGACGCAGCATCTTGTCACGTGGTGGTGGCCTCACAGCCACCAGCCTCTACCACCAGAGCAGGGCAGTGAGCCAGAGTCCCTGGGCGCCTCTCTGACATGAAAAAAGGGTCTTTGACTGCCCTCCTGCAATCCACCTGCCAAGTCACATAATGTCCCTGTGCCCTGATTCCTCCCAGGGCATGCCTGCCCTGTGTTTGAAACTGAACGCTTGCCCCTAGTGCCAAGAATTGCTTTTCTCTCAGGACTGCAAGACCTGGTTTCCCACTGACTGGAAAGGCCAGGATTTGGAAATTGAGGTAAAAAATAAATTTCACCTTTTACTCAGCTTTTAGGTGGTCCGAAGAGAAACTCTGTGTTGGGATAAACATCTTGTTTGTAACAGTGTGGCAACCTTTGGTATGTAGGGCATTTCTAAGTACATAAATCAAATGTTCACGCAGAAAGATGCCTAAAACCTGTTCCCGGGGATATCCTGGGCTCCTCGTCCATACCTGCAGATGCGAGGCAGCTGCCACATGGTCACAAGAACACTGTCCACTTGCTGCCAGCCTAGCCTGCAGACTAGATGTCAGTTCCCTGTGTCAGGAAGCTTCTCCAGAAGCTTAGACTTGCTTCCTGAGATGGGCCAGCAGGGGCTGCAGCTCCGCCCCAGAAGGCCTCAGGCAAACTGGCATCCCCAGGACTCAGCTCCCCAGGGACAATGCATCTCCAAAGCCAACAGCGGCACTATCAGCAGGTGAGTATCCTCGGAGCTGAGCAGACACCACCCATTTGTTCTTCCCTCCTACACATGGAGAAGCAGATGATGCAGACCAAGGCGACCCCGAACCTGGAGCACAGGGCACTGGGGGCAGAGCACCTGAGGGGTCCAGCCCTTGAGGGCATTAGCCCCTGCCAGCTTCCTGGCTCCCACCGTCCTGTCCTCTAGAAAAAGCACTGGTTTCCTTTGGGAACCTCCCCTCCCTTACTCCCCTAGGGTGGGCACATGTCCCAAGACAGGTCATCAAGGCTAGTCATCCCTTGGCCACCAACACTCAAAGGATAGGTACTTGCTCTCAGGACAAAAATTTTCTCTTAATTGAAATCTCTAGCAGGTGGCAATTAAGGCTGAAACTGCCAGCATATGTCACATGGAGGGAACTCACCTGCACAGGAAGCCAGCAGAGATGAGGTGTGAGCCAACAGATGGGAAGAACCGAGTCCTGACCCATCACTCACGTCCCCGGAGCCAGCCAAGCCTGGCAGTATTTTGGTGACATGTGCCAACACACTCCTCCCTTCTGCTGAGTATCCAGACCCCTTCTACTCAAAGAGCACTTCTTGTATGCAAGGCAAAGCCAGTCTTACACCAAGGCAAGCAGGAGCATGAGCTGGGCAGACAGGGGAGTCTAGGTGTGAGGCCTTGGGCCTGGTGTAAGAAAGACCCACAGAGAGTGAAGCCAGGGCAGGCAGGCAGGATCTTGAGGTGGGAGCAACAGCCTGAATCCCCAGCTGGGGCCTCAGGTGTGTGGCCAGGACCTTGCATCCCGGCTGGGGCTGGATGACCTGACTTTGAAGGGCACTGAGGCTGCTCAGACCACCTGCCCATCCTCTGGCCTCTGAGCTGCAGGAACTGGCTGCAGCAGCAAGTCTTCATGTTCCTGAGCACCACTGGGAGTGACACAGGCAGAGCTGCCTCTAGGTCCCCAAACCATCTCCCAAATCCCCCTAACCCCAGATGCACATTCTTCCCTTTATCCCCTTGCTCACGCTGGACTCCTGCCAAGTGCATCCATGCTCTTTCCATCCATCTCATGGTCCCCCGTCCCTCAAGGCCTGGCTGGAGTGCCCGCTTTTCCGGGAAGCCTCCTCTGACTGCACAGCCCAGAGAGTCCTTATGATCTAAGTCACTGGGTCACTGGAATGGTCACCAGAAAGGGCATAGTCCACACTGGATTAGAGTCTCTCCTAAGCTGGTTTAGGCTAGCCACCCTTTCCCCACAGCAAGTGCCCATTGCTAGCCAGCCAGGACCAGAGAGGATTTGTGTTTAAAGGAGGAATAGTTCTGATCATTCAGGGAGAAATCAGTAGGCAGGTCTAGAATCATTCCCAGGCTTTTCATTCTGTAAAATATTACATCCTGGAAGCAAGTTGCACTGAGTGAGGTAGGGCAGAGAGGAAAGAGTAAAAGAATCTAAATCTAAATCAGGCAGGCCTGCGTTTGAACCCTGGTTCTGCCACTAGCTACCCGTGTGACCTGGGCAGGTCACCTGGCATCTCTGAGCCCAGTTTCTCATCTGTGAAATGAGAATAATAGTGACTTTATCATAGGCTGAAATGAGAGAGCACGGCATGAACCTGGTAGGTACCGAATAAATGCTCAGGTTTTTACTACTACTACTGGGAAACAGTATAGGATAGTGAGTAAAATAATAATAACCACACCTAACCATCACTGAATAGATTCTATGTGCCTGGCACTATGTTAAATGTTTTACATTGTAGCCCCACTTAATCCTCACTGCAATCTTATAATCAATTTCTTATTATCTCCAGGATGCAGATGAGAGACCTGAAGCTGAGAGTCATGCCCAAATTCAAACCCCTAACAATGGCAGAGCTGGCTCCAACCCTGAGCCAGTACCCCACCCATCCTCTATTCGGTGGCCAAGTGTAACCACAGGGCCACCACTGCAGTGGTGCGGTGGTTAAGAACCTTAAGTCCTCATTGCAGCTCTGACATTTACTAGTGAATTCCTTAATCTCTCTGTGCCTCAGATGTTTTCATTTTCCATCTATAAACTGGAGATAATAATACTGCATTTCATTGAATTTAAGATACAAATTGAATGTAAGATGCAACATTATTTACATACCACTAGAAAAGAAAACAATGCCTAACATGGGGTCTTCAGTAGGAGCCCCCACATAAAGCCAGAACATCAAAGGTCAGCCCTTCTGTATTAGTCAGGGTTCTACAGAGAAGCAGGATATATAGAGAGATTTGTTTGTTTGTTTGTTTTCTGGAACTGGTACAAATGCTTATGGAAACTGAGAAGTCCCATGATCTGCCGTTTGCAAGCTGGAAACCCCAGAAAGCCGGTGATGTAATCTCGTCTGAGTCCTAAAGCCTGAGAGTGGGCGGCCAGGGGTATAAATCCTGGTCTGAGCCTGAACACCTGAGAGCTAGGGGTGCCAATGTCCAAGGGCAGAAAATGGATGTCCCAGCTCCAGCAGAGGGAGGGAATTCGCCCTTCCTCCACCTTTTTGTTCTATTCAGACCCTCAATAGATTGGATTATGCCCACCCACACTGGTGAAGGTGATCTTCTTTACTCAGTCTACCTATTCAGATGCTAATATCTTCTGGAGACATCCTCACAGACACACCCAGAAATAATGCTCTACGAGCTATCTGGACACTCCTTAGCCCAGTTGAGCTGACAGGTAGAGTCATACCCTCCACGTGTGAATACATGAGAAATAAATCCACCCAATAGAAAGAGTGGCAAACAAACTTGCTTGTCTCAACCTCGGCACCATATAAAGGTAGGAAAAAAATTCTCTCCTGAGAGTTTGAACCATAAGCTGGTCTTCAGGCAGGTCTGAAGTTTGAATTGTCACTACCCGGTGTAGTCCAGAAAAGCTGAAACAGAGAGCTTCATTTAAAGAGAACTCGATCTACTTAATACTCTGTAATGACCTATATGGGAAAAGAATCTAAAAAGGAGTGGATATATGTATTTGTATAACAGATTCACCTTGCTATACACCTGAAAGTAACACAACATTGTAAATCAATTATACCCCAATAAAATTTTTTTAAAAAAATTAAAAAATAAATAAATAAAGAGAACTTGAGCTTGTAGTGGCCCCAGCTAGTGGAAGAAACAAATGCAAATTCATTCTCTTAGAATTAGACCTCATCCCGGGACAACAGCAAGTGTAAGTGTTGGGAAGAGTTAACATCCAGCCTAATAATTTCAGAAATGTCCAAAGGTAGAAAGAATATGTGTTGTACGGTCATTAAAATAGCTAGCTATAAAACAATGCTAGCCATTGTAACAAAGTATCCCCAAGTCTCAATGGATTAACATAATTGACGTTTTTCTCTTTCTCAAGTAAAGCCCAAGGCAAGAGTTCTGAATGATGGGTGTTCACCTCCAGTTCTGACTCAGGGAGCCAGGCTCAATCCATCCTGTGGCTCCACCTGGCTTCCGTGGTCTCCAAGAAGGGGTGAGAGGTGGAGGAAAGTGCCTGGGTGATACCTGTCACCTTCACCCACTGTGCATTGAGCAGAATTCAGTCACATGGTCATGCCTAATTGCAGGGGGGCTGGGAAATGTGAGCTAGCTGTGTGCCTGGGAGGAAGCAAAAAGAGATTTAGTGACTAGGCAGCTGACCCCTGCCATCCCTCCTCATGGGACCATTTGAATACTCTTAGGAAAGAGCTGTTAGCCGCAGTAGATTAGAATCATGCCTGACACCACATAGGAACTCAGTCAATGACTGCTCCAGTTATGATTAATAAAAACAGCTTTGATTTATCAAAGCAATGTAGTTTTGAAGATAGTGCTCACTTAACAAAAGAAGGCCCCCTTGGTGTTCCCTTGTGACTTCCCATAGTCAGTTTCAAATAGGGATTTGAATTTCAAAAAAAATGATCTGTTTGCAGGAACGTACTTATGGTAGGAGGCTAATATTTGTATTCACAAATATTGCATTCTTTAAAACCAGTCATCCTCCAATTCTGTTTCAGCAGAAAAGCATGATGCTTATAAGTGGGAGTTCTAGAATTAACGTCAGGCTGGGTTTGACGTTCACCACTCCACCGTTTACCCAACTCCACCGTTTACCACTTCTGTGACCTTGAGCTAACCCCATGGCTCTCACTAAGCTTTGGTTTCTGTAACCACGACCTAGTAACGGTGCAGCTACCTCAGAGATTGTTGTTGAGAATTACCACAGACAGTAAAAGTGACGTGCACAGCACAGTGCGGGACACGCAGGGGCTCAGCAAGTGTGGCTGTGCTTTTTCTTGTTGACACTGGTACTAATGCCCTGGACGCCTTTTATTTAAGCCCCATCTTAGCAGCCATGGTTAGAGTCAGATAGAGGCCTGTGCACTCCCCAAAGGCTCAACACAAATATACACTAAATAACTGAGCAAACAGAAAATAAGTGAGGCTCTCATTTGGACATCCTCGCCAAATGGGGGTCCACACATTTAAATCTCCACTTTTAACAGCTCTATGAATAGTTTTATGATGAAAAATCATTCAAAGAGTTATAGAAGCCTTCATGTGAAACCTCACATCACTCCTAATTCTCACTGGCCACAGGGGCCAGCGTTGGCCAAGTCCATCCGGTCTCTTTTTCTTAGTGTCTAGCTGAGGCCCACAGAGATGAACAAATGCCTCATATTTATAACCTGATGTAAAATAAAGCTCTATCCTCTCTGAATGCAAAACTCATGGCTTAATAGATGGACGACCACACATTACAATAGCATCAGGAACAATTTTTGAGCTCTGAACATTCAGTGTTTAGTTATGGTTCCAGAAGACGTTTCAGCCATAGATCCTGGGACAGGAGCCAGAAGTGCTGCCCTGCAGAACCCAACAGGAAAGAGTCACTGGCAGCTGGTAGCCCTTCTTTATTCTCAGAGCCTTGTTGGAGGCAGTGGGGCTGATTCCACCCCTAGTTCCAGACAGGCTCAAGCCACCCACACACACCCCACCATGATGATTGGTCAGGGGTGGGTGCAGGACCCAATTAGAACCAAGCTGTGCTAATCCCGGAAACTGGCTGGAGCAGTCAGGAGAGAGAACCTTGCTCTGCCCTGCTGGAGGGGCTGCATCTGTGGCAGCCATCTCTTCTCCTGTCCAGAGCAGTGACTGAATGGCTCCCATACAGAGTGAGTCAAATCCAGAGATGAAGGAACGAGGGATGGAGTGGGGGAGAGAGAATGGGAGAGACAGAAAGAGAGACAGATAGACCTGGTCCAAATAACACTGAGTCCCTCATCCAGATGAGCCTGGACTATATGGACTTCCCTGTTAAGTGACCCAGTAAGTTTTCTTGGAGGCATCTGTTGAGTTTTCTGCCCCTTGCCTGGAAGGAGTCTTGCCTGGTCTGGTGCAGGGATTTTGCTGATTACATTGGCTCTTGCACCTTCAGCTCTCCTGAGCCCCCATCCTATCCAAACACCTGCCCATCTCTCTACTCACATCAACAGAACCAAGTATAAGGCATGTACTGTGAGCCTGGCACTGTGCAAGTTCTGGAGGATGCAGAGTTCCCATTGCCCCTGCTCTGAAGGAGCTCAGTACACTGACTAAAAGACAGGTACAAGCAGTGCACTGAAAGCAGAGCCAGAGCTGTGCACAGGATACCACCAGGACAGAGGAGGACCTTGGAATCCAGACTGGGGGTCAGGGAAGGCTTCTTAAAGGAGGTGACACTGACCTACATTTAAGAATATATGGGAGTTGTGCTGGGAGATGGCAGAAGCCCAGGACAGAGGCACACCGGTGAGCGCCATCCCACAGGGGGCCCCTCTTCTGGCTGAGCGTCTGCAACTGATGTCCCACTCCTGTAGGCCTCCTGTTTGATTCCCTCTGAGTTTCTTGGAGTCTGCCTGATCTCCCCAGATATGTCCTCTGAGCTTCCTGAGCCTAGGTGCATATAGTATATTTGAGAGATAGAAAGGCAGCCGCACGCACAGATGTCCAAGCTGTGGGCTCTCCGGCACTCCACAGACACCAGCTCTGAGAATTAGGAGTTCAGTCCCCAGTGAGGGGCAAGCCTTTCCCTGCCTGCTTCACAACTCTGACTCTTTTCCTCTCTTTCAATCAGAAATCCAAAATGTATCGAGTTAATGGAATAAACAACCATGTGCCTGCCATCCATGATTAACAAAAGAAAACATGCTCTTGATTTTGCTAAAAATAATGTTCTGTGAAAGGAATAAAACTTTACAGTTTTCATTAAAATGCCTCCCCCTGCAACCATTTTTACATTTTTATAACTATTTTAATTTTACTTTGGTGAAGATTATGAGAGATGCCTAGGCCTAATTTTAAAGGGATGGATGGATGGACAGATAGATTGATAGATGATAGATAGGTAGATAGATAGATAGATAGGCAGATAGATAAGACAGTCAACAAATACATTGCCTTGTGCGTCTTTTAATTTATATAAGTGCTATCACAACTTATTTCTCAACCTACTTCTTCTGTCAACATTAATTTTTCAAGATAGATTCATGCTGCCACAACTGCTGTATGTCCAATACTTGAATATACCATAATTCCTGAGTCCATTCTCGCATCAAGAGCCATTAGGTGGTTTCTTTTCTTTTCACCGTCACAAACAATGCTACAAACAATGGCCTTCTGCATGTGTATGGGAGACACTCTGAGACACAGTATGAAAAGCAAATGTCTGGGTAATAGAGGACGCACATTTTCAATTTTATCAGATGTTGCCAGAGTACTGCTGAAAGTTTTCCTTCTCACCAGATGTGCAAGTTTTCCTGCTTCTCTACTTCTCCATACTTGGGATGAATCATCAGACTTTTTGAGTTTTGCCAACTGGATGTGTATAAAACCAGAATACAACATTTTTATTTTACTTTGTGTTCCACTGATAAGTAATGTGGCTAAGCAGTTTTCATTTACCTTTGGCCATTAATGGTTTCTCTTTGTTGAAACTCCAGGTCTTAACCTTTCCCCACTTTTCTACTGGGTTATTTGTCCTTTGCCAACACAATTCACATGCAGGACTTCTTGACCTGTATTGGGCACAACTCCCTCATCTGTGTAGCAATTGTCTTCCTCTATTCTGGCTGTAAACTTGGTTTATGCTGTCTCTTGCCAAAGAGATTGTGTGCATGTATATGAGCGTGCATGCGTGTGCATGTGTGTAACAGTAATAGTAATAGTAGTAGTTGTCACAGAGTAATCTTTTCCTTTATAAGCTGTGCTTTTTGTGCCTCACCTAAAAAGTCTTTTTCTACCCTGAGATGATGAAGACCTGATCCTCTATTACCTTCTCAAGGTTATAAAGTTCTGCTTTTCATATTTGGACCTTAATCCAGCTGGAGGATGAGGTAAGGATCTAATTTTAATTTTTTTTCCTCTAGGAAAGCTAAGTCCCTCTTTTTCCCCTGATCTGTCATACCATCTCCATCATACACGAAGTTCTCATAAATGCTTGGATCTGTTTCTAGGCCAGGGATTGGCAAATGTTTTCTATAAAGAGCCAAAGCCTAAATATTTTAGGCTTTGCTGGCCCTATGGCCTCAGTCACAAAGACTCACCTATGCCATTGCAGGGTGAACACTGCCATGAATAATACAGAAGTGAATGAGCATGGCTGCTCATCTAGTCAACTGATATATTTATCTTGGAGGCAATATCACACTCTCAACACTTATTATAACTTCATAATATGTCTTGATGTCTGATAGAAAAAGTACCACCCGTTTTCTCTTCATTTTTAGATTTATCGTGATTATTCTTGGGCTTTAATTCTTCCAAGTAGATTTTGGAAGTGATTTTGACAAATTACATAAAATTTTGTATTGGATTTTTTATTAGAGTTACACTGAATTTCTAGATTAATGGTAGGGGGGCGTCCATCTTTACCACATATGTTTGCGCATTCAACAAACCTTTGCTTAGGGACACACAGCATTCCTCTACCTGGCATGTGTGGTTCAGGTGGTGTCACCACCTTCCCCATCACGTAAGCCTGAAAACTCAAAGTTATCCTCCACCCTTCCCTCTCCCTTCACCTAACCAGTCAGGTAGGTTTCTTGTTTCTGGCATCTTCTCTGCCTCTTCCTTTGATAACTGTCATCACCTCAGTGGGTCTTCCTCCAGGCTTCCCCTGTCCAGTTCATCTCCAGTATGCCCCGCACAGCTCTCTCTTGTCACCCACATGCCATTTGCCAGGACAAAGGACGCCGTCCTTAGCACGACTCATAGGACCTTCTTCTGCTTTCTGTTTCATTCCACCCCTCATCACCCCTACCTACCACCTCTATGGCACCTGATGCCCCAGCCGTGCTGCCCCAGCAGCTCCCCAAGTACCCCACCCTCTCTCACCTGGAACCTCCACCCCCGCTTTCACCCTTCGATTTCTAGTCAGGAGCCAGCTCAAGTATCCTCATCTTTATGAGCCCCACCCTAACCTCGCCCCATCGCTCTGCACCCAGCACTGACTTCAGTCACTATACATGTTAGGGAACCACTGACTGAAACTGCCTGCCCTGACCAGGCACAATAATAACCACTTGCATGAGGTGTCTCACAACAGGAGGTTCCGATAAGGAACATGGAACTGACAAGCTGCTCCAACTAGAAGAATTTGGGAGAGGCCAGAAGGAGGGAGGAGATGCCAGCCCATAATATGTCCTGCCAAACTCCCAGAAACCCTTGCTCTGGAATCCATCTTGGCTGAGAGATGAAAGCCACCAGGAAGGTCCCTGAGTCAGACCAAATATGGGCCAAGCAAGATGACCGGCCAGAGACAACCCAGAAGGCTAACCCCACCACCATAAAACCTGAGACTTCTAGTCACGTGGCAGAGTTCTCCTGGGTTCCCATACCCTGCTGCTTCCCACTCAAGCACCCCTTTCCAATAAAGGCTTTTGCTTTGTCAGCACATGTGTCTCCTCGGACAATTCATTTCTGAGTGTTAGACAAGAGCCCATTCTTGGGTCCTGGAAGGGGACCCCACTTCTGGTAACATACACACCCCCCAGAAGAGAGTGGGCTCTATGAGGGCAGGCAGCCATCCTATCTGACTTAATCACGGCAGAACCCACAGCAGGAGCTCCAAGACCTGGCATGCTGAAGGCACTGATCAGCACTGGTTGCATAAATGAATGAAAGGACAGACGTCGTGAGTGGGCAGATCAGGCCCAGAGAGCAGGTGTCCACGTGCCAGGTGCAAACATGCATTCCCCCAGGGATGAGGCTGCAGCCCCGCCTTCTCTGCAACCCGCCTTCTCTGCAACCCGCCAACCTCTCCCTCGAGCCCTTGAGTGAGGGCACTGCCCAGGGAGCTGACAGGGCAGAGATGAAGCAGCCATCAAAGGAGAAGCCAGACACAAATGCAAATGCACGCCGTCCTCCCTCCCTCTGCTTTCACAGCTTTCATACCTCCCTCTCAGACAGATAAAACGGAAAAGGTGCCAATGAGGACTGAGCCCCTCTGGGTATAAAAGCAACAGCAAAGTGACAAATGTCATGTGGATTTAAGCAAAGTCCCCCATGATTACAAACCCACAGGGAAATAAGGCTGACAAATGCGCGGCCCTGCTCCTTGCAATCTTTTCCTTTGAGATAACTTCACCCTGAAAAGGGAGAAAGAAGGAAAAGATTTTAAAAGCAAAGTTTCTGTCTGCAAACCAAATGGGCTGAATTTTTATAGGCTCGTTTGGAAGAGCATAAAAAATCAAGTTGTCAACGAGCCTCTCCCTCCCAGAGCCTCAGAGAGGTGTGAAGGGACTGCTTGGAATCTAAGCTCCTCTGCTTTCTTCTCCCACCCCAGAGCTGAGCCTGCCCACCTCTGCCCCCTGCCCTGGGGCTGCTGAGCCCAGGAGGGAGGGTTCCTGTCACAGGGCGAAGGCTTCTGGGAGCCTGTGGAGGGCACTGGGGGAAGACAGGGAGCACCCCACCTCTAAGGAAGCTCCTGAGCATTAAGCGCACTAATCATAGCCTCCTCCACTGAGCCTTCACTATGTGCCAGCAGTGCCCAAAACCCTCTGGGGGAGGCATTATTATCACGCCCCGTTCCCCAGATGAGGAAACTGAGGCAGAGAGACATTAAGATCGCACAGCCTAGAAGTGGAGGATTCCAGAACAGGCAGTCTGGCTCCAAAGCCCACTGCCGTAGATGCTGTGCGTCTCACTCAGCTTCTCTTTGCCAGACCCGACACTGGTCCCCAGCTGCTGGCTGCTGTGATCATGAGCTGCTAAAGGCTCACAGCTACCCCTTTCCCAGAGAATCCACCTTGCCCTGAGATGCCTGGGAGATCATGGGTCACTCCCCAGGGTGGCTCGGAGGGGCCAAAGATAGGGGGTTACAAAGCTCAGCCCCCTTACAGGTGCAGAAAACTGTGGAGACATTCACCCTCCTGAGCTCCCCATGAGATCAGGCATGTTGCAACTCCAGCTGAACCCATATCTTAGCCTGGCTTCCCACTTGCCCTATCCTGCTTCCCTCACTCCCCCTCAGGTTTCTCCTGAAAGTAGTCCCTCGAAAAACCCCTCCGCAAGAATCCTTGTCTCGGTTCTGCTTCTAGAGAACCCGACACACGTCACGTAATCAATCACACATTCTCATGGTAAAGTGAGACCACTCCACAATCATGGCCACACCAGTGGTGACAACCACTTTATTCTGCTCACTCCTTCACTGGTGCAGTGTGGGATCCAGCTCAGCACACCTCCAGTGACTGGATGCATGGACACAAAACCCGCCAACCATGTCCATGGCATCCCCTTTAGTGCCTTCAGGAAGTTGGGAATGAGAAGTAGGAAAGAAAAATAGAGGTTGAGGATATAATTTTTTTCCCACAAAATTCTTCACAATTGATAGATAAGTTTGTGCTTCTGAGAGCCACAAGTCTGTAATGGTTCTCTCCTCATCATCCCGGATGAAGGACCTCCTCCCCTTCCCAGAGGAGACCTTTCCCTTATTACCAGCCCTGACTACAGGTGAGGGTTTGCAGCAGGCCAAGAACAGGGTGGCCTAACAGTGAGGCATCAGCGACTGAGGCTTCAAAAGTGAATGTCAGAGACCCTGCTGCAATTCCTTTTTTTTTTTTCCCCACATCTTTATTGGAGTATAATTGCTTTACAATGGTGTGTTAGTCTCTGCTGTATAACAAAGTGAATCAGTTATACATATACATATACATATATCCCCATATCCCCTCCTTTTGCATCTCCCTCCAACCCTCCCTATCCCACCCCTCTAGGTGGTCACAAAGCACTGAGCTCATCTCCCTGTGCTATGCAGCTGCTTCCCACTAGCTATCTATTTTACATTTGGTAGTGTATATATGTCCATGCTACTCTCTTACTTCGTCCCAGCTTACCCTTCCCCATCCCGACAGATGAATGGATAAAGAAGATGTGACACATATATACAACAGAATATTACTCAGCCATAAAAAGAAATAAAATTGTGTTATTTGTCGTGAGGTGGATGGACCTAGAGTCTGTCATACAGAGCGAAGTAAATCAGAAAGAGAAAAACAAATACCGTATGCTAACACATATATATGGAATCTAAAAAAAAAATGGTTATGCAATTCCTTTTTGATCAAGTCTGTGCACAGAAAAGAGAGAGGGGAAAGTCTCAAACCCACTCCTCCCTGCATTCTGTGTGCTTGACTAGAGTCAAGGCATGGAGAGGGGTATTCAAGAAAATATTATTTATGACACTTGTTAAAGAACTTACTTTATTCAGGACCATAGTGATAGATGTAGGGACTGTTACAATGGGGTTTTTCAGTGGGGGAGAGAGATTGGCCTCAACTCCAAATACAACAAGGGAAAGTGGGAATTTATAGCCAAGGAGCTGGCGGGGGTCAGCGGATGGAATATGGCTAAGAGGAAACATCAGAGGTAAGGGGAATTTGGCTTAAACCAACTTAACAGGATTCTTGCTAAAGGCAAGAATGGCAATCAGACATGGCAATCAAGAATGGCAATCAGATATCACTGGGGGAGGATAGGGGATGAGAAACCAGATCAGATATCAAGGGTACAAGATTCTGGCTTAAGCAACTAAGCAGGATTTTTGCTAAAATTGGTCAATACAAAGATGAACACAGAAGCCTGAAAGTCAGGGCCTAGTTGAGAAGAGTTCAGAGGAGGCTGACTGGAGTTTAGTGAAGGAGAAAATCTTTGTCAGAGGTCAGCCCCTCCCAACCACCTGGACTGAGAGTGAGGGACGTGTGACTCCAAGAAAAGTCACCAAAAAGAGGAGAAATGGGTGCTGAGCAGGAAGGGCAATGAGGTGCTTACTGCTGGCACACAGGAGGAGGCTGCTTCAGAGGATGCATGTAGAGGCAGAAGGGGAATCTGAGAGAATCCCAGACCAGCCCCACCACCTTCTCTTCAGCCAAGGAGAGAGCCTTGTTCCCAAGTCACACCTGATCTTTCTGAAATCACCGACCACCCCAGCAGCCAAGCTACATGCTTCCTTGATGGTAAAACTGAGTGCTTGAACGTCTTTATCTGAGCTGGTTGGAGGAAGGAAACCGTACTCTCAATTCAGCTGGATTTCTCTTAATTCAGCAATTCTGTCTGCTATGCCACTATGTCCAGGCACTGGTCAGAGGACACAAAAGTGGCTTTTAGGAGATGGAGCCACAAAGACCTGAGGCTGAGTGTTGACCCCAGAGGGCCCAGAACCCAGGAGGAGAATGGAGCTGGGATCAAATGGGCATAGCCATTCCAGTGAGACTCAGACACAGATAGGTGGGGCACAGATAAGATGCAACTCTAACAGGAAAGGTAAGACAGTTTTGAAAGGTCTAGTTGCCCAGCCGGAGAGTCTAGACTTGGCCCTGTAAGAATAGGGAGTCTTGAAGGTTATGGAGTGTGAGAAAGGCTTGATCAAAACTCTGCTTTAGGAACATGAATTTGACATTGACATAGAGTGGAGTTGTGTAACTGGGGTGTGTGTGGTATGTGTGTGTGTGTGTGTGTGTGTGTGTGTGTGTGCGTGTGTGCTGTGGAATGGGGGTAGCACTAGGAGAAAGAATTGGGAAGCAAAAAGAGTTGTCTGGAAGCTGTTCCAATGTCTAGAAACAATAAGGTCTGTTTTAGAGCCCTTGGAGTGGGAGAGGGGGAAGGGGAAACATGTTGTAATATGGTCTGAATGTTCTAGAAATGCTTCTGTATCCATTCTTATCTCCAATGATGCAAAAGCCCTGGGAAGGAAGAAAAGAGTAGTATATAGAAATCCCATTTTACAGACAAAGAATTGAGACCAAGAGGACAAAAGTAACATACATTAGCAAGGGACAGAACTGGAACACATCCAGGCCACCATCCTCTCGCCACCCCGTGGACTTGTGCAGGTGCACCTGAGCCCCAGTGGATCACTGCTGTTCTCACATCAGGTAAGAGTGGGGAGCCCACCTTAACACTGCTGAAGTGCTACCAAATGAACAATCTGTGCTGCTAATACTCAGTATTGATTATCTCCCTACAGGAATCCTGAGACCGTTGTCTATGGGCTGCTAAGGCTGGTGGCAGCAGCTACTAAATTGTTTTTATGGGAAGCTTTTTACCTGAAGGGGTCATAAATCACTCTTGATCAATAACTGATCAATCCACCTGCTTTGCACATTGAAAATCCTTCAGATCTGTCCACTGAAAGGAAAGAGAGAGGAAGGTCATCTGTTTATCAGATAAAAATGACAGAATAACAGGTTAATGCAACTACTTAGGCTGGCGATTACCTAGGTTCCTTTTTTTTTTTAATTTAAGTGAAGTATTTTGAGTGATTTGCTGAGTCAATTAAAGTGAAAAAACGAATGGTCTTGGTTTGAAAGGGTCAGGTAAGAAGAAGATCTGGTATCCATTGAGCACCTACTGAGTGCCTTGCACTGTACCCCTTCATTTACCCTCACAGCCCTGTGAAGGAAGTATCATTACTCCCACTTCCAAGAAAAAACCTGCAGCTCAGTGAGGTTAAGTAGCTAGCTCTAGGTTGGTGGTGCAGCTGGAAACTAAAAACAGTCTCTACCAGTAAGAAACAAGAAGAGTCCAAGGGCAGCTGGGCTTAGAGAAGCTGAGTCCCATTTCAAGATGAGGCTGTGTTGTACAGGAACTGCACCTGGTTGCAGGGCACACTCCTGAGAGGCTAGCCTGGGGCCCTGCTCACTAATTGCTGATGGAGTTGCAGTGTCTGTTTTGGATCTGACCTCCAAGATGAATTAGATAGTCAGCCATCCAGAGGCACTGCAGATTTCCTCGGGCCATGCCCTGCTCACCAGCCCCCAGTACCCTCCCAGGGTCAAGAGGATGATGTCATTGTGTACCCCAAGCTTCTCTGCCAACCTCTAGGAACTTCCCTGCACAGATTCACAGGAGTCAGCTGAGTCCCTCCCCAGGAAACCCTGCCTGGCCTCAAAGCCTGAGCCCTCCCAACACACTCTCTCTTGTCTCCTGCCAATGACCAAGCTCCCCATCTCCAAGGCAACCTTTGGAGCAACCCACGTGAGGAGAGTCTGCTGGGCGCTTCACCTCAGTATGTCTCGTCTGAGCTCCAGCGCCTGCTCTCTTGGGGCTCTGCCTGGCAGGGTGGAGTGGAGAAGGCTGGACCAGGGCTGGTCGGTGCTAAGGGCACCTGCACCCTGGTCCCCATGGATGGGGGTGCCCAGCAGAGCTCCTGGAGGCCAGCATCTCCTTCT
Source organism: Lagenorhynchus albirostris (assembly GCF_949774975.1). Lineage (NCBI taxonomy): Eukaryota > Metazoa > Chordata > Mammalia > Artiodactyla > Delphinidae > Lagenorhynchus > Lagenorhynchus albirostris. Next base: position 22,021,930 of record NC_083113.1, on the reverse strand, counting down.
GTCTTTGGGCCTCATGGCAGATATGAAGAGGCATCTCTCCCTAAAGTGACTGACACTCTCACGGACCAGGCAGTTGCGGTGCACTCCACAGATGCAGCTTCCTGCCCCACTTCACTCTCAGCCACCACAGGCAGAGCGTCAGTTCTCAGAGACAGGATGGTGAAATAAAGGATGAAGCCTGGGATCTTTTAAATCTAGGAGTTTCACTCGAGATGAAGCTGATGATCTCAGCTGATGACCATCTTGGAAGAACAGCATTCTCGTAGGCCTGGGAAGGCCGCTGTGATTGGAGGCTGCCAGGGCGCCAACCTTTCTGTTGTCAGAATGCGACAAAGGAAAACAGTTTCCCATTAACAACTCATTCTTCTTTTTTATTTGCTAATTTGGTGAATGTTATTTTCCCCCTACCATTTCGCAGATGACTACTCTAATTTGGGAGGCTGTGACTAGAATTGACTAATCAGCCTTTCTAGAAAATGTCCCTATTTGGATCTCTCTCTAAATAAGCACTTGCATGTGGCATTGATCATCAAGAAATCCCACAGCATTGCTCAATTAGCAAACAGTTTAAGGTGACATACTGTACTTTAGTAGTCTCCGTTGGAGTGACAGATGTCTGCAGTAAACAGGGAAATTACATCCAAAGAGCAGCCAGGGATGGCCCTGGAGCTCAGAGCAAAGGCCAGTGGACCGTTCTGCACGGGGACGGGCTGCCAGCTCCAGTTCCCAGGGAGTGCTGTCCCTCCCAGCCCCCCAGGGAGTTTCGGTGATGAGGAAAGCACAGTTTGCCCCAATAGCACCAGTCCAATTGGAGAAAACCCTTCCTGCAGAAGGCCAGGGGCAAGTGCGGCCACAGTCTAGTCCAATGGCCTTTGTCTCTGGACCTTGCACACTTTCCTGTGATGACACTGTTAATGCTTTCCTGGTTAATTAACTACATACACACTCCATCTGTAGCCTCAGAGCAAGTAGATTTCAGGAGGAAAAGTGCCAATTTTCCCACATTTATGTGTCCAAACTACTTTCCTTAGCAGCTCTTACCCTCTCTCTTCTCTTCTAAATCGAGTAAATGTGTGGTTCTGCTGAAATGCTCAGAATGACAGGGACATGGAACCACTAATTTAGATAAATGACAGAATTCCTGGATCCTGGAGCACACTGCTCAGCACCTTGCCAGGGCCTAGGGGGGACGTGGAGGGAGGGGCGCCCAGCCGCTTCTGTATAGGACAAATTAAGTGCATTTATCTGTTGCACACTCCTCAGAGCCCGTTTAACGTTGAGATGTTGAGGGGATCTGTCTTGCAGGAACAAACTGAGGGGCCTAATGGTTCCAGCATGGGAAATGTTATGGTCATCTTATTTGCTCCTTCCTTCCGAATCCAACCTCCCCTCCCAGCTTTGTTCCTTGAGGCTGACCTCCTGGGACTCCTTCATCAGGGTTCCCTTGCTGGCTTTCCCTGACTCCCCCACGGGAGGTCCCAAGAGCGGCCAAAGACAGAAGACTGTGGTCACCAAAGCCGCCTGTCCAGACAGAGTTTGCATGTCTTACAGGAGCACAGGAAGCCCTGGGGTAAGTGGTGCAGATGGGGAGACCAGGTCCTGGGAAGCAAGAGAGTTGGGAGTGTGGGCAAGGAGTGTTGTCTGCCATTCCAGTAAACACAGGGACTGTTGCACACCATTCCAGTTCTACAAGGCTAAAGCCCTTAGCCACTGCAGCCACAAAACAGTTATGGTGCGCCCTGAGGGGGAGTTCAGGATGGAGAAAAACAGGACGTGTTTTGTGCCTTGGATACTGGTCCTAGATAGTTAAGATACATATCTAAGGAATAATTTCAAAGAGCCCAGAGTCTTACATCTTCCCATACATGGAAAAGCACTAAAATCATTAACCTGAGATGTCTAGGTTTGTTGTTAGCTGTAATCTTTTGATGTTCGACTGCATGGTTTTTTGTTTTTCTTGTTTCTGGCTCCTCCCTTACCTCTTGGGAGCAGTTGCTCAGAGCTCTCTGAGAGGCTGTCTCCCGGGCTAAAATCCTCACTAAGTCCTCACTGAATAAAACTCAAGCCCCAACTTTTAGGTTGTGTGTTTTTCTTCAGTTGACAGGAGGAAGATTCTGAATTAGGATTAAGATCACCACACTGTAGAAGGAAGACCATCCTCACCGCTCTCTCTCTCTCTCCCCCGCCTTCGGCATTTCCTCCCTAAAGTGGCATCACCTCCTAGAGGACCATTAGCAGCTTCAACAATTTTCTCTTCCTTTTTAAAAAATTAATATTCATACTTTTCATTACTTCATCAAGGATTTCTTTTATTCCTAGCTTTATTGAGACATAATTGAAATGTAACATTGTGTAGTATTGATTTGATATACTTATATGTTGCAAAATGAGTATCACCATAGCCTTAGCTGACACCTCCTCACATCACGTGATTACCATTTCTTTTTTGTGGTGAGAACATTTAAGGTCTACTCTCTTGGCAACTTTCAAGTATATAATATAGCACTATTAGCTATAATCACCAGGCCGTACATTTGATCCCCAGAATTTATCCATCTTAAAACTGGAAGTTTTTACCCTTTGACCAACATCTACCTATTAACACACACACCACCACCACCCCTTCCCCCCTCCTACCCCTGGTAACCACCATTCTACTCTCTCTTTTCATGAGTTTGGCTTTTTGTAGCTTCCACATATGAGTGATAACATACAGTATTTGTCTTTCTCTGCCTGACTTATTTCACTTAACATGATGCCCTCAAGGTCCATCCATGTTGTCACAAATGGCAGGATTTTCTTTTTTCTAATGCCTGAGTAATATTCCATTGTGCATGTGTACCACATCTTCCTTATCCATTCATCCACTGACAAACACATAGGTTTTCTTCCATATATTAGCTATTGTGAATAATGATACAATGAAGCTCTTCTCTTTCAATTTCTCTCCCCCTCAGACTGTGATTTCATTCATATCTAAGGCAAGGGAAGCCCAAGCCCAGTCCCTCGTGGGCAGCAAAATGTAGAAAAATGGTGACTGTAGGAGCTCAGATGCCTTCCCAAGGTTAGAAATTATACACCAAGGAGGCCCTATCCCAGTTCTGAAGTAACAGAAAGTATCAGAGGGAGCAGAGGGGAGAACTTTTTAAGAGAAAAAATTAAATGTATTTATCTGCTACACACTCACCAGAGCCTGGTGAATGTCAAGGTGTTTAGAGGATCTGTCAGGATTTAGCCCAATCCCCGCCCTTGTAGCTTTGTTGTTAAATCTAAAAACATAAGCAAGACACTCCAAGTCGCCATATAAAAAGCCCTCCTACAAACCATCCCTTGTGGGGTTGCTCTAAAACCTGATGTTGGTATAGATGCAGTGAGTTACTTCCAGCCTCACATAATGGGGATGAAAGCTCTGTAAATCCAGCCACAGTTGTACAGGGGAAGCCTCGACCCAAGAACTCTTTGTGTTTGTGTGGAGGGCCTCCAGAGTCTGGCTGCTGGGTGAGGATGGGGTGTGACATGCAGCAGTTTGTATTTTGTGTATCTACAGGGAGATGTGGGGCCTGATTCAGGAGCCTGCACAGAGGGCCAGACTGCTAAGCTTTGTGCAGACTTGAGAATGAGCCCCTAGGAGGTAAAAGCAGGAGACACAGTGAGCTCGCAAGGGCGGGGCACCTGGCCCTTCCCCGGAAGGCTGGGCGAGATGGCAGGAGGTGCTCTGCTCAGCGAAGGGGAAACCGCTTCTGCACCAAGGACCTGAGCAGTCACATCACACAGGCCAGCCGTGGGTTTACAGAGCCAGGTCATAATCTTAGTTCTGCCACTTATCTGATGTGTGACCCCGACCAAGCAGCGGCCCTGCTTAGAACCTCTGTTCATTAACCTGTGAGGGCAGTATACCATGACCCAACATTCTCTTCAGGGAGAGACCGTGGGTCTCTTTCCCTTAGTGGGTCTTAAGCCTCACCTGCACCCTGGCCTCCCAAAACCCAAGGGTTCCACCGTGTGAGTTTCGACCTTGAATGCCTAGTCAGAGCATCTGGCTTCCAGCTCTAAAGGACGGTGCGTCTGCATAGAGCTCAGCGTGAGGGAGCCCAGGCTTGATTTCCCTGGCGCCGCAGCAGCTCACTGGCTCAGCCTAACCTCCAGGCTAGGACGGATGCGGTCATTTAAATGCAAGAGTTATAAGAGCTCCTTTATTGATGACTTACCATGAACCAGACACTGCTCTAAGTGCTTCACACTATTAGCTTCACAACCTCTGAGTATCTGCAGGTGACGGTGAGAAAGCCAAGCAGAGAGTGTAGAGCACCCTCCTGAGTGCATGCAGCCAGTGGGGCTGGAGTTCCGGCAGCCCCTTTGAGCACTGTGGTTCATGATCTGACAAGGGCCCTGTGAGGCAGCAGTTTTCATTCTCATTTCACAGATGAGGAAGCTTAGCCCTGGAAAGGGCAGGTCATTTACCTGAGGTGGCACATTGCCCAGAGCCAGAGCCAAAGGCAGCGGAGGGCTTACCCACCACCTGAGGTTTGGCGTGTGTCCTGATCACAGCCCTGTAGCAATGCTGTCCTGAGGGGAGATGCCAGAGCAAACACCAGGTCACTCACTCCCACCGGTCAGGCCAAGACGCTGCTCAATCAGTGCGCTTTGCCTGATGTGTCTGACTGAAGCCCAAGTGCCGGGGTTGTCGACCCTGCTCCAGGTGCCCAGGCACTTGCCTCTAGCCTGTTCTTCCCTGAGGTGTTGTGAACTGAGGTGGAGCTTCCTCGGATGCTGTTTGACCAAGTCCAACCCTTTGGTTTGGGGTGGAGCTTCTTCTGCTTCTTACGGATGCCACTTTGACCATCACACGTGTCTTCTCTAACAGATAATCCATCACTAGAGAATACACAGTGGAGGCAGCCAAGCAGGCCCCCCTGCCACCTTCCCCAGCAAGAATCCTGCTTCCATCCCTGACCTTGGGTCAGAGTTGGGGCAACCAAATACACGATAGCTAATATGCATTGGGTGCCTGCCAAGTGGCTGGCACTGTGCCCAGCTTTATTACATGTCACCTCCTGTTATCTGTGCCAACCCTGGAAGGAAGACATGATTGCTTTCAGCTTATGAATAGAGAAACTGAAGAACAGAGAAGTTCAATCATTCACCGCAGGTGCTGCAAAGGAAGAGGAGAACCTGGGAGAGACAAGGGCCAAGAGGCTCCAACCACACACAGCAAACTTTGAGTCACCAGGTGTGTTTGGAACCTGGTTACGTTCCAGGCAGGTGCAGGACGGGGGATGGACAAATGTCAGAAAGGCCCCCGTCTCTAAGGAGCTGACAGCCTAGGATAGGAGACAACAGATACACAAAACCATAGTGCAAGGCAGGGTGTTTCTAAGCATCCTCACTGGAGAGCAGATGATGGGAGCCCTTGATTTCCCCCATGGATCATCCAAAGGGTCCCTGCTGCAATTACCATGGTGCCCACCCAGCAAACTGACCCCGTCACTTCAGTTCAGACTGACACCTGTAGCAGGAACTGTAGCCCCAAAACTTCCACAAGAGGGAGAGCCAGACACCCGCTTGACATGGGTCTCATTCCCAAAAGAAAGCTGCAGTCAATTTCAGGGGCCTATTTATAGACCACACATGATACATGACACTTCACACATGGTCTGGACTTGCTTCAACACATGAAGAAGGTGATGCCTATTTCAGTCAATGCAGACCTGTTTCTCTCGGATGCATTTCAAAGGTTTGGCTCTCTAAAAAACTGCTTGGTTTCTGGTGTGGGTGGGGATGGGCGCATGCCACCATCATGAGAGCAGGCAGCTCTCATCTGAACTTGCTCTCAAGGCTGACACCACAGCACTTTGATCCTGGCTCCTTGAAATTTTGTCCACACGCAATAAGAGAAAGTGGAGAACTGAATGCAATACCTTACCTGCACTGTCCACAGCTAACATCCAAACCTTCTACTGTGTACTGAATGTCTGTGTCCTCCCAGACTTCATATGTAGCAATTCTAATCCCGAAGGTAGTATATTGACAGGCTGTGCCTTCATGAATGGGATTAGTGATCCTATAAAAGAGACCCCAGAGAGCTCCCTCACCCCTTCCTTGACATGTGAGGACACAGAGAGAAGACAGCCGTCTGTGGACCAGAAAGCAGGTCCTTACCAGAACCGACCATGCTGGCACCCTGATCTCCAACTTCCAGCCTCCAGAACTGTGAGGGATAAATTTCTGTTTTTTTAAGCCACCCAGAATATCGTCCTTTGTTATAGCAACCTGAGTGGACTAAGACACCTTCTGATGGAAATTTCCAAATAATGAAAAACAAAGGTTTGCAGTGAAAAAATTTTCCCATTTGGATCAAAATTCAACTATTCTCCCCCCCAACCCTGCCCAAGTCACATATCTTTTTGGATTCCAAGGACTGGACGTTGCATCACAGACCCCAAATCATGAGCATTTCACCTCCATGTGAGTTACCATTGTATTGCCTGAGATGGTTGCATTTGAAAATAAAGCCGTCATTTTGGGGGGCCTTTCGGAAAGCATCCACAACCACGTCTCAAAGCTGAGAGAAACTCAAAGATAGGAAATGGTGAAAATGTCTGTGTGATGTCTTCAGTGCCCCTCATACACATGTACACACACAGCTGTAGACTTGTTCCTCTCTTTTTATTGTAAAGACAATTTCCCTGAAGTAATTTTAAGCTGGAGAGATTCACTACAAGCTGGGGAAAAATTGCTCGCTACAAGAGATCCAATTTAGTGGCAGAAATCCAGCAACCCAATGTATTGGTAACTAGCTTGGTAATGAGTCTCTTCCATGTAAATTGGCTTATTATTATCAATTTTTGTCAGCTCTCGAGTGAGTCTTGATCTACTTCCCCACTTCGGCTCTGGTGCAAGGTGACTGGGAGCGTATGGCCTCCTCCCCACGCCAGGTGCTGGAAACCTGTGCCTGGAGGGAGGGAGAGAGTGGGGTGACAGACGCCTTGTTGTTAGAGCTCTGAATTTAATGTTCAGAACAGAGAGATGTTAAGGAGACTTGCAATGAGGTACTATAAAAACAGAGTTTGATTGAAAGAGCTGGCACGTAATGCAAATGAACACTTTGTCCCATTATTCATTGCTATCAGGAGAACTAAATTTGTTCGGCCCAGAGGAGAGATGACTAAAGGGAGGCATAATAATCATCAATTTATACTTGCAAAGAATTAATCAAGAGGCCCAGAGGAGACAGCGCTCTGTAGCCACTCTCGGTGTATGTGCTGGGGGCAGACAGTGTGGGAAGAGCTGGGGAAATTAGGCTAAATGGTAGGAATGGCTGTAATAACACTGGGGGCTATTAGGCAGAGATATCACCTCCACAGCAGGATGCCATGGAATTATTACGTCCAGAAATCTGCACAGATGGAACCTCGGTAACGGATGGCAATTTTTGCAAAGACCTGTTGATTTGATGGTGCATCTGGAAGGCTCTGGGGCTCAATTTCCTCCTCCTGGGGCTCCGTCTCAGGCAACCCTGAGACACCTCCTTTGCTTTATTCAGGTAAACATTCCTCCACTAACTCAACCCACCTTAGAGCACTGACTTCAGAAAAATCCCTCTGTCCAGTGCGATACTGGCGCAGAGAGGGTATTTCATCCTTATATTTGGCAAATATTTATTGAGCACATACTAGGTGTCAGGTGGTGAACGGGGAAACGTCCTTGTCATCATGAGCTCTCATTCTGAGCAAGGGGAGAGGAGGGGGGCACCAGAGGCAGGCACGCCGGTGAGAGATGCTGGCACCACCACGTTTTGCATGATGCCCAAGGACAACCAAAATCCAGTAAGCAGCTCTCGTCCAGGTTTGCAGAGTCGGCCCAAATAAAGCAATCCCCTTTCCTGTAATAGCCCGGCAGTTGTCCAAAGGTCACTTGAGGATTCTGACTCTGGAAGTGAAGGCTTAAGAGACCTGTCACCTCCTTCAAGTACCTCTTCATTCTCAGGTCAGTCACTACACACTGGTGGCCCAGAAGCCAATGGGTTGAATCACTCAGTAACATTTTCAATTAGTCACCAATGTCTAAAAGTTGGGAGATGTCATGCACATTCAGAGTTCCAATGTTACATTTTTTTAAAATGTAATCTAACTACACTGTACCTGCATCCCCACGGGACAGCTGTGGCTGAGTCAGGGCTGCCCCTTTGAGCTCTCTAGTTTACCACAGTCCCCACTGCTCCCTTTTCAGTCTCTTATTTCATCCTGTTTCAGTCTCTCGTTTTTCCAGCCCAGCTTCTGTGGGAATTTAATATTTCTGCTCCTAGGCTAAACGACCAGAAATACAAGGTGGCTGGACTATATTGGCTTAGGTTCTGCAGAAATGTCTCTAGCCAGTTCTAACTCAGTGTTTTAGTTTGATTAATATCGTCACAATAATTAGTCAGAATTCACTTCTCTCTTTTGTAAAGCAGTGGTCAAGTATACAGTTATCCTTTCTTTCGGCCCCAGGCCTTGAATTTTTCCTCTGGCTCACTGGCAACCTAAAGTCAGTAACTCTAGATGAGCTTGTTTGCTCCCTCCTCTTTCCAGGAGACGTATACCACTCAACCCACTTGTCCCTCAGCGTGGCTATAAGTAGGCTAGGACCTGGTGTAGGAGTACGAGGCGGCAGGTAATAATTCGGCTCAAGGGTTTGTTGCGTCTATCCCTTTCCTCCCCCTGATTGATTTTTGGCCTGTATTTCTGACAAGTGTGTTTTCCATGTCTTTTTCAAAAAAATATACATGCTTCACCCAGTCCTTTTTGAAAGAAGCAAAAGGAAGACCTGTAGCAGCAATGCAGCGCAGGAGCATGCCAGAATAAGAGATGCTGGTGGTGGTCCCTGCCCTAGAGCCAGGGGGCAATTAGAGGGAGACACAAGGCAAAATGTAGGCAGCTGGCAAATGCGTGGCGAGGCAGCTCAGGGGCGCAAAGCACATTAGACAGAGTGGATGGAAGCACATTTGATGTTATTCATCCAATGTATCAACATGGTGATGCCCAGTGGGGGCCTGCATGTGGTGGGTACTGGAGGATACAGGGAGGAATCAGACCAGGTTTCCATTTCCAGGAGTCCAGTGGAAGAAACATCCGTCACAAAGAAAGCCTATCATGCTGCCACGAGGCATGGTGCATGCCCTTGTGCCCTGGATTTCAGCACAGTTGCAATGGATGACACCCTGTGCTTGCCAGGGTTCCAGGTCAAGTGTGAGGGCTCCCCCATCCCTAGGGCAGCCCCAGTCACTGGGAACAGAGCCTCACCCTTCTGCTGTTCCACTGAGATAGTTCTGAGGCACATTCTGCATGGCTTCTCAGTGGGCCCGGAAGGTTGAGCCCCAGGTGCCCTGAGAGGCAAACTGCTGCTCAACACAAACTCCACTGACTTTTCTCCCTCCCCCATCTCACTTCCCCACTCCTTGGATCACCTCTGAACAAACTACCTGCACTTGAGTCTTTATTCCAGGATCCACATTTTGGAGGACTCAAACTAAGACAGTGCCAGAGGGGTGTAACAGATTGGATTATGAGCTAAGGAGCCAGGAAAGGCTTTAGGGACCAGGAGACATTTGAACTGGGCAAGCCTTTGGTGTACAAGTAGAGAGGGAAGTGGAGGAGAGATCCATTCCAAGTGGTGGGCACAGCATGAGCTGTAGAAAGAAGGAACACAGCTGCGAGAGAGAATAGTATGCCATTAATTCACAGGCTACGTGAAAAACCATGGAAAATGGGATTGGAAAAACAGAGTGGGCCTGGATCACCAGTAGGTTTGAATGTCCCTTTGTGGAGTGCAAATTTCATTTTGTAAATGTTGATGTGATGTGATTTGATGTTGAAATGGTGTGATTTGGGTAAGGCAGTTGTGGAGGCAAGAAGGGGTGGGATGAGGATGAGGTCAAAGGTTGTCCTCTGGGCGGCCGCTGGCGAAATGTGCATTCTCACGCTGTGGTCAGATGACGCTTGTGGAGGCCTTAATCCTATGTGTGGTGGTCTCTTGCTGGGCACTCAAGGGGTGCCTCATGGATGGCAGGCATGGCACAGCTCTGGCAGAGTTCATGGCTGACAAATAGCTGTTGTCTTCAGGCTGGCCAGGGGAGCTGACTTAGGGTCCCCAGGTGGGTGGGCAGTAGTGTGAACAGGCCCCAAATGTCATGCCCCACCACTTGTCAGCCAGATGGGCACCCTGATGGCTCCTTAGTGGGGTCCTACATGCTTGTGGTGGGAGCAGAGCTGCTCTCCTTGTCTGAAGGGTGGCTGAAGGTCCAGGATGCCAGAATAACCAATGCAAAAAATGGTTTAAGAGTAAAACAAGTAACAGAACTGTAAAAGCAAATCCACCATTCATACTTTAGTGCCCACATGACACCAAATGACCATCCTGACTCTTTACTTTTACAGTGACCACATTTTTGAGCAGCCTGACTGAGTGTGTGGCAATGACAGGGAGCAGGGATGGAAATGTAGCCTTGGATCTGATTACTAGGTCAGCTTTTCTGACTCTGCCCAAATCCCCCGGCCCCACTTCCAGGGGAGCCCTGGTTCCCACGGGATCAGTGTTCCAGAAGAACTGGAGATTAACTTTAGAAAATTACATCTTCCTGTATTCACACATGCCCATTTCTGAGCTGCTTTCTCTGCAGGAGACTGCTTCTTGCTTTAGGGTGACCTTTTATGAAGTGTCTTCTAAGGGATACAAATTCCACAGGTTGTTAACAGAGAGTCTTTTAAAATAATGTTTCAAATTCAAACAACTTTGGGAAATGATGTGTTGAGCAAAATTAAACAGGTTTCTTTACTGTAGGACATCAGAGCCTTCAATGTGCTCAGAAGTAGCTACACAATTTGTGGGGCTTGGTGAAAAATGAAAACACAAGGCCCCTGGTTCAAAGATTATGAAGAATTGCAAGACGACAACTGCAGAGCATTACGCCAAGCATGGGACCTTTCTGAGCGCGAGCCCAGTGAGGTTGCAGGAGTCCCATGGCTGTGAAGCTGCCCACACACTGTGCTGCCATCATTGCAGATCTCTGAGGGTAGAAAGGGGGGCAGGCAAGGTCACCATGTGTTCGAAAGTGTTCAACCCTGGAATTGCAGTTCCACAAAACACACTCAGGGAACTCCTGCTTTAAGCTGATGAATTCTCATTTTCCTCTTATCTCTGGGCTCCAATACTCAAATATTGTAAACAGGAACCCCATGGGACAACCATACACAGCAAGGGAAGACCCTCTTGAACTGCTAGGTCCCTCCTCTGTTAGTTTTTGTATTTTGGGATTTTTTTGGAGGGGTAAAGTAGGGTCCACCAAGTATTTCTGCTAATTACTTATTTTGCTCCATCCTTTTAAAGGAGGCCCAACACCCCTGAATTACCAAAACGAATTTCTGGCAGTAATAGCAGGCAATTTACAGTGGTATATGAATATAACAAAAAATAGTACACCTTGGCCAGGGATAGTGCATAATTTTGTACCTAGAATACCAGCATTATTAAAGTGCTGTCAGCCCACTTGCTTTGTCCTGCTTTCCCAGGTGGCCCCATGACACTGCCTGGGGCCTGGCTTCCCTGAGCTCCTCTCTGGGTTATTTACGGCTGGGGAGGGTGTGGAGTAGGAGGTGGGAAACCCAGCCCTCAGCTCTGTGGGTCACAAGTGCGCAGAGAAGTGAAGGCAGTGACCGCCCATTAACTCTCACTTCCCTTGGGGCCCTGCTCATGGAGGGCCCCAGGCCCAGCCACATCTGTTGCTCTGACTCCCTGCCATTTCTGGGCTCCCACTCCTGTGGTCTTCCAGGCCTCAGAGTTAATCTGTTCATCATGCCTCTCCACACCCCACTTCCTCCCACTTCCTTTGTTAGGATGTCCTGGCTGAAGGCAGCTTACCTCCTCCTGCAGGCAGTCAACTGTCCAGCTCTGAGCAGGCTGACTGCTGGCTCTGCCCTGGCCAGCTCCCTGCATCTGGAGCCCACACTTTATTCCTGGACGTGCACTGTCACCTACTGAATGCATATGGCTGTGCTTTTATTGAGGGCCACCCACATGCCAGGGTTCTGTGGACAATTTTCACATGAGGCTCACAGCTCCCATCCTTGAGAAGTCCCACTCTGGCTGGGAGGGAGGGGCTAGTTCCCATAGAGCCAGAACAAAGAAATGGCATGCAAATCTGTCCACATCACACCTCTGTTTAACTCCCTTCAGTGGATCCCCACCATCTGTTGTTCAAGTCCTCAACTCTCAGATGGTCCTTTCCAGGCCCTTCAGGGTCTGTCCTGCTCTATAGCCTTGCCAGTCATTGCTTCCTCTCGGTCTCAGCCATTTCACTCCACCCTGCCAACACTCAGTAGCTTCTCCACGTTACCGGGCTTTTGCTCAAGCTGCCCCCTCCACAGTAATGCTCTTCCCCTCACTGCCCACCTGGAGGACACCCTCTCATCTCTCAAGGCTCACTTCAAGTGTCAACTCCTCTAGGAAGCTTTTCACAGTTCCCGCCTCCCAGCCACTTCCTCCCACCTTTGTACCACTACTGGTCCCAGCAGTGTTTTCCAACACAGACCAGGTGGCATCTCCTTGTCAGAAGTCTATCTCTCCTGCCAGAACATGAGCAACCTGAGAGCAGGGTCTGGTACATGATAGCTACTCAACGAATAACCGCTCAGTGAATCTCTGAATTAATAGTACAGATCCAAGCACCTGAAGAGCTCCAAGCCCCCATCCCAAGGGGTTGGAGCAAGCTCCCCAAGCTGGACCCCAGGACAAGGAGTGGTGACTATGACCCTCTTTCTCCCCACTCTCATGCCATCTCAGCATTTTTGTTTCTTTCCTCTCCCTTCCCTGCTTTGTTTTCATGATGGGAATCTCAGTCAACAGCAGTATGTGAGAAGGCAGAGAAGAGAAAAAGAAAATTGCAGTCTTAAGGGTGACAGCCCTGAAATGTTGAGCTTGAAAACTGCCTGGGGATTCAATTTCATATTCTTGGAAAAGTAGATGCAAATACATATTCAAATTCAATGCAAATGCACTGGTGAGTCTCCTGGCTAATTACTGGTGCCTGGTGAGACTGACAGTCCTTGGTGACAGGATCTGCCTCCTCTTCTCAGCTCCCTCCACAGTGCCTGTCCCAGAGCTGAGTTCCAGACAGGAAGAGATCCACAAAGATAGCTCCCAGAGGAGAGGTGTCCTCAGGGAAATCCTCTGGAGACACTGCCTAGTGTGAAGTCTTCTGGGGATGATCCCCACAAGAGGAGGGCTTCCTGCAGGAAGGAGATGGGCCCAGAGTGAGCTCCATGAGGGGAGCAAAGGAGCTGAGAAAGCAGAGAGAAGGAGCCTGCCACACTGAGGGCGCAGTGGTCACTTCAGGGAGGAGACACGCAGGCACGTTTCAGAGGCAAAAATTACAAAGGATGAGAAAGCCAGACTGGCTGTGGGTGATAGGGAAAGTCCGGATGCACTTAGGGCTCCTCCTTTCTAAGGGGCCTAGATACCTGTGAGGCTGGGAGAACTTTGCCTCAGCCCCAAGCACAGGGATAAAGGACATTACTCCAGGACTTCTTTCCTGGAGGCTGTGTCCCAGAGTCCCAGAACTTGTGTTTGGACAGAGAGCCCAAACTGACTACCAACAGCTTGGCAGACATATTGTTCTCTCCTGATGACTTGGCACAGCAGGGTCACTCATCTGGGCTCACAAAAGAGTCTAGTTACTAGCAAAATAGATCAGTCAGAAGGCAAGTGCATGGTTCGCTTCGGTGGCCTGGCTTGTGTCAGTACCTGGGACAACTCCTTCCTTGACTTGTAAACGGTGAGGAAGTGACCCTGGGACAGCAGAGCCAGAGTGTACCAGCTGGACCAGGGGCAGTTCCCTGATTAAGAGCACAGATAACAGGGAAAGGAGCGCCACTCAGCTGGAATATCCCTCCACCCAACATCCTAGCAATGCAGGGCAAACATGGCTATCACCTACTGAACACCAGCTAGACACCAGGCATTGTACACACATTACATTAACCATTGCCACAGCCCTACAAGTTAGGCATCATGATTATTCTTATTTCACACACACGGAAACCAAAGCTCAGAGTGGTAAAGAGACCTGCCTAAGGTCACACAACAAGGAAGAGGTCCTGCAGACCTGCCCAAATATCATAGTCTAGAGAATGTGGGGATCCTCCCTGTCCTCTCTCAGGGTGGTAAACAGCCCTGCCCCAAGTGAAGTCTTAGTGCCCTCTTTACAAATCCACGGGAAAGGAAGGCTTCCCATGTCAGTGGTGGGAGGAAGGTTTTACTGCAGCTGGGCACAGTGGCTGTGGTTTTAGGAGGCCATTGTGAAGACTGGTTAAGGCACAATATTCCTGACAGGATGCAGTGAAAGACCTGGCCATTTTCATGTTCATAGAGAGAATAAAAGGGAAGAATGACACCTAATGAATTTAGTGCCTTATCAGAATACCTTACTGACAACTCCAGCTACCCGCAGAGCCCACCCCTCTCTACCGTGAGTGCGTCTTCCCTTCATACCCCCTTCCTTGAGGCTACAAGGAACTGTTCATCGTCTGCTGTGGCCCAACAAATCCAGCCCTTTTTCTGACATCAGATTCTCTGATGAAGAATCACCCTCCCCATGCTCATCCCACATGGCTTGAGGAGTCTGACCCCACTGTGGACCCCACAGTAGGCATGTGGTCAGGCTGGTCAATTCAGTCACCATGTTCCCCTGCCAAGATCACTGGTTCAAGATGGACTGACGGCCTGAGTGGGCCAAAGGAGACAATGGACTTTGGCCCTCAGATTCTGGAACCATTAGAAAAGAAATCACATTTCCCCTGAGTGGTACTGAGGAATGCCACAGGGGTCCACCAATCCAGAAGCGAAGAAGGCCTGAAGGAAAGCATAACAGGAAGGGGTCCTGGTGACACTCTTTGGGTACCTGGATCCAGCTGCTCCAAAGCCACATACTCTGGGCTTCTGGTTAATGTGAACCAATAAAATCTCCTTGCTCACCAGCTCAGGCTCTCAAGCCCAGGTCCTGGCAAGTACAGGCAAAGCATTTTGACAAATTCCCTCTCCAGGCTTTTGGTCCTTCTGTCCACTCTAAAGTCAACTTTCTAGGCTACAGAGGCCCTGTTACTTCCACAGCACATCTCCTAACGTCTCTCCTCTTTGACTTGCTACAGCTCTGGGTGCCAGCAAGTCTGAGTCTCCGTCTGTGAATCCTGCTCCCCAGCCTGAGACCCAGCACCTGCCCACTCCACACTGACCAGAGCACCCAGTCCAGTGGCAGTCACAGCAGGGGCCCAAAAGTGGCTTCAATGTGTGCTCCCAGCCTCTAGAAGTCCTCTCTCTCTCAGTTAAACTACCAGCATATGAATCTGAAGGTCAAGTAATATGGACTCAGTTTTCAGGACATGAGACTTCCTCCAGACCGACCTGATCTTACCTTCACACCACACGTGTCTTCAGAAGAGATGCTGGTGGTCAGACATATTTCATAAGAGCAACTATTTTACCCTCTTTGCCAACAGAATGAGAGGGCATCTCTGAAGACCCATAGAGGGAGCCTTCCTTCAAAGACCCCAAACATATGTATTAAAAATAACCTATCTTCATCTGTAATGAACAACGATTCCCCTGGGGCTTTGCCAGCTACTGGCCTTGCCATTCTTTCTGTAGGCAAAAGATAGTTGGGGAGGGGGTAGAGGAGGAAAGGGAGAATGAGACAAAATTAGAGAATGTATACACCTGAAGATCCATCCACATTACATTCAGAGTTGCCAATCCTTGGCAAATTATACCAGTTTCCACTACAATAGAATATAATTATATTCCATTATAATACAAATGTATTCCTTTTTGCATACATTTGATTTAATGAAAAATACTATTTAAATAACAGCACAGGGTGAAGTAAGTCAGAAAGAAAAAAAAATACCATATGCTAACGCATATATATGGAATCTAAAAAAAAAAAAAAAGTACTGATGAACCTAGTTGCTTCAGTTTCTTCATCTGTAAAACACGGATAAAGCATCTGCCCCACTTACCTCTGAACTAACAAAATAGCCTAGGCTCTGAGCAGCTAGAGGTGCTGTGAGATGATTTCTGAGCCTTGGCCATAGGCCACTACTATCAATCCTCTCATTGTAGTGCAACTTTTTTTTTTTTAAGTTTACAGTATTGTTCTTTTCCCAATCTTATCCGCTTTTTTTTCTTCATTTTTTACATATTTAATGGAGTATAATTGCTTTACAATGGTGTGTTAGTTTCTGCTTTATAACAAAGTGAATCAGTTATACATATACATATGTTCCCATATCTCCTCCCTCTTCGGTCTCCCTCCCTCCCACCCTCCCTATCCCACCCCTCCAGGTGGTCACAAACCACCGAGCTCATCTCCCTGTGCTTTGTGGCTGCTTCCCACTAGCTATCTACCTTACATTTGGTAGTGTATATATGTCCATGCCACTCTCTCACTGTGTCACAGCTTACCCTTCCCCCTCCCCATATCCTCAAGTCCATTCTCTACTAGGTCTGTGTCTTTATTCCTATCTTACCCCTAGGTTCTTCATGACATTTTTTTTCTTAGATTCCATATATATGTGTTAGCATATAGTATTTGTCTTTCTCTTTCTGACTTACTTCACTCTGTATGACAGACTCTAGGTCCATCCACCTCACTACAAATAACTGAATTTCATTTCTTTTTATGGCTGAGTAATATTCCATTGTATATATGTGTCACATCTTCTTTATCCATTCATCTGATGATGGACACTTAGGTTGTTTCCATATCCTGGCTATTGTAAATAGAGCTGCAATGAATATTTTGGTACATGACTCTTTTTGAATTATGGTTTTCTCAGGGTATATGCCCAGTAGTGGGATTGCTGGGTCATATGGTAGTTCTATGTGTAGCTTTTTAAGGAACCTCCATACTGTTCTCCATAGTGGCTGTACACTAATTCACATCCCCACCAGCAGTGCAAGAGAGTTCCCTTTTCTCCACACCCTCTCCAGCATTTATTGTTTCTAGATTTTTTGATGATGGCCATTCTGACTGGTGTGAGATGATATCTCATTGTAGTTTTGATTTGCATTTCTCTAATGATTAATGATGTTGAGCATTCTTTCATGTGTTTGTTGGCAATCTGTATGTGTTCTTTGGAGAAATGTCTATTTAGGTCTTCTGACCATTTCTGGATTGGGTTGTTTGTTTTTTGGTTATTGAGCTGCATGAGCTGCTTTAATCCTCTGTCAGTTGCTTCATTTGCAAATATTTTCTCCCATTATGAGGGTTGTCTTTTGGTCTTGTTTATGGTTTCCTTTGTTGTGCAAAAGCTTTGAAGTTTCATTAGGTCCCATTTGTTTATTTTTGTTTTTATTTCCATTTCTCTAGGAGGTGGGTCAAAAAGGATCTTGCTGTGATTTATGTCATAGAGAGTTCTGCCTATGTTTTCCTCTAAGAGTTGTATAGTGTCTGGCCTTACATTCAGGTCTTTAATGCATGTTGAGCTTATTTTTGTGTATGGTGTTAGGGAGTGATCTAATCTCACACTTTAACATGTACCTGTCCAGTTTTCCCAGCACCTCTTATTGAAGAGGCTGTCCTTTCTCCACTGTACATTCCTGCCTCCTTTATCAAAGATAAGGTGACCATATGTGCGTGGGTTTATCTCTGGGCTTTCTATCCTGTTCCATTGATCACTATTTCTGTTTTTGTGCCAGTACCATACTGTCTTGATTACTGTAGATTTTTAGTATAGTCTGACGTCAGGGAGCCTGATTCCTCCAGCGCTGTTTTTCGTTCTCAAGATTGCTTTGGCTATTCGGGGTCTTTTGTGTTTCCATACAAATTGTGAAATTTTTTGTTCTAGTTCTGTGAAAAATGCCAGTGGTAGTTTGATAGGGATTGCATTGAATCTGTACATTGCTTTGGGTAGCAGAGTCATTTTCACAAGTTGATTCTTCGAATCCAAGAACATGGTATATCTCTCCATCTATTTGTATCATCTTTAATTTCTTTCATCAGTGTCTTATAATTTTCTGCATACAGGTCTTTTATCTCCTTAGGTAGGTTTTTTCCTAGATATTTTATTCTTTTTGTTGCAATGGTAAATGGGAGTGTTTTCTTAATTTCACCTTCAGATTTTTCATCATTAGTGTATAGGAATGCCAGAGATTTCTGTGCATTAATTTTGTATCCTGCTACTTTACCTAATTCATTAAATAGCTCTTGTAGTTTTCTGGTAGCATCTTTAGGATTCTCTATGTATAGTATCATGTCATCTGCAAACAGTGACAGCTTTACTTCTTCTTTACCAGTTTGGATTCTTTTCATTTCCTTTTCTTCTCTGATTGCTGTGGCTAAAACTTCCAAAACCATGTTGAATAAGAGTGGTGAGAGTGGGCAACCTTGTCTTGTTCCTGATCTTAGTGGAAATGCTTTCAGTTTTTCACCACTGTGGACGACGTTGGCTGTGGGTTTGTCATATATGGCCTTTATTATGTTGAGGAAAGTTCCCTCTATGCCTACTTTCTGCAGAGTTTTTGTCATAAATGGGTGTTGAATTTTGTCAAAAGCTTTCTCTGCATCTATTGAGATGATCATATGGTTTTTCTCCTTCAATTTGTTAATATGGTGTATCACGTTGACTGATTTGCATATATTGAAGAATCCTTGCATTCCTGGAATAAAGCTCACTTTATCATGGTGTATGATCCTTTTAATGTGCTGTGGGATTCTGTTTGCTAGTATTTTGCTGAGGATTTTTGCATCTATGTTCATCAGTGATATTGGCCTGTAGTTTTCTTTCTTTGTGACATCCTTGTCTGGTTTTGGTATCAGGGTTATGGTGGCCTCGTAAAATGAGTTTGGGAGTGTTCCTCCCTCTGCTATATTTTGGAAGAGTTCGAGAAGGATAGGTGTTAGCTCTTCTGTAAATGTTTGATAGAATTCGCCTGTGAAGATATCTGGTCCTGGGCTTTTGTTTCTTGGAAGATTTTTAATCACAGTTTCAATTTCAATGCTGGTGATTGGTCTGTTCATATTTTCTATTTCTTCCTGATTCAGTCTTGGCAGGTTGTGTATTTCTAAGAATTTGTCCATTTCCTCAAGGTTGTCCATTTTATTGGCATAGAGTTGCTTGTAGTAATATCTCATGATCTTTTGTATTTCTGCAGTGTCAGTTATTACTTCTCCTTTTTCATTTCTAATTCTATTGATTTGAGTCTTCTCTCTTTTTTTCTTGATGAGTCTGGCTAATGGTTTATCAATTTTGTTTATCTTCTCAAAGAACCAGCTTTTAGTTTTATTGATCTTTGCTATCGTTTCCTTCATTTCTTTTTCATTTATTTTTGATCTGATCTTTATGATTTCTTTCCTTCTGCTAACTTTGGGTTTTTTTTATTCTTTTTCTAATTGCTTTAGGTGCAAGGTTAGGTTGTTTATTTGAGATGTTTCCTGTTTCTTAAGGTAGGATTGTATTGCTATAAACTTCCCTCTTAGAACTGCTTTTGTTGCATCCCATAGATTTTGGGTCGTCGTGTCTCCATTGTCATTTGTTTCTAGGTATTTTTTGATTTCCTCTTTGATTTCTTCAGTGATCACTTCGTTATTAAGTAGTGTATTGTTTAGCGTCCATGTGTTTGTATTTTTTACAGATCTTTTCCTGTAATTGATATCTAGTCTCATAGCATTGTTGTTGGAAAAGATACTTGATACAATTTCAATTTTCTTAAATTTACGAAGGCTTGATTTGTGACCCAATATATGATCTATTCTGGAAGATGTTCCATGAGCACTTGAGAAAAATGTATATTCTGTTGGTTTTGGATGTAACGTCCTATAAATATCAATTAAGTCCATCTTGTTTAGTGTATCATTTAAAGCTTGTGTTTCCTTATTTATTTTCATTTTGGATGAACTGTCCATTGGTGAAAGTGGGGTGTTAAAGTCTCCTACTATGAAAGTGTTACTGTCGATTTCCCCTTTTATGGCTGTTAGAATTTGCCTTATGTATTGAGGTGCTCCTATGTTGGGTGCATAAATATTTACAATTGTTATATCTTCTTCTTGGATCGATCCCTTGATCATTATGTAGCGTCCTTCTTTGTCTCTTCTAATAGTCTTTATTTTAAAGTCTATTTTGTCTGATATGAGAATTGCTACTCCAGCTTTCTTTTGGTTTCCATTTGCATGGAATATCTTTTTCCATCCCCTTACTTACAGTCTGTATGTGTCTCTAGGTCTGAAGTGGCTCTCTTGTAGACAGCATATATATGGGTCTTGTTTTCGTATCCATTCAGCCAGTCTGTGTCTTTTGGTGGGAGCATTTAATCCATTTACATTTAAGATAATTATGGATATGTATGTTCCTATTCCCATTTTCTTAATCGTTTTGGGTTTGTTATTGTAGATCTTTTCCTTCTCTTATGTTTCTTGCCTAGAGAAGTTCCTTTAGCATTTGCTGTAAAGCTGGTTTTGTGGTGCTGAACTCTCTCAGCTGTTGCTTGTCTGTAAAGGTTTTAATTTCTCCATCAAATCTGAATGAAATCCTTGCTGGGTAGAGTAATCTTGGTTTTAGGTTTTTCTCCTTCATCCCTTTAAATATGTCCTGCCAGTCCCTTCTGCTTGCAGAGTTTCTGCTGAAAGATCAGCTGTTCTCCTTATGGGGATTCCCTTGTGTGTTATTTTTCCCTTGCTGCTTTTAATATGTTTTCTTTGTATTTAATTTTTGATAGTTTGATTAATATGTGTCTTGATGTGTTTCTCCTTGGATTTATCCTGTATGGGACTCTCTGTGCTTCCTGGACTTGATTAACTATTTCCTTTCCCATATTAGGGAAGTTTTTAACTATAATCTCTTCAAATATTTTCTCAGTCCCTTTCTTTTTCTCTTCTTCTTCTGGCACCCCTATAATTCGAATGTTGGTGCGTTTAATGTTGTCCCAGAGGTCTCTGAGACTGTCCTCAGTTCTTTTCATTCTTTTTTCTTTATTCTGCTCTGCAGTAGTTATTTCCACTATTTTATCTTCCAGGTCACTTATTCGTTCTTCTGCCTCAGTTATTCTGCTATTGATCCCTTCTAGAGTATTTTTAATTTCATTTATTGTGTTGTTCATCATTGCTTGTTTCATCTTTAGTTCTTGTAGGTCCTTGTTAAATGTTTCTTGCATTTTCTCTATTCTGTTTCCAAGATTTTGGATCATCTTTACTATCATTATTCTGAATTATTTTTCAGGTAGACTGCCTATTTCCTCTTCATTTGTTAGTTCTGGTGGGTTTTTATCTTGCTCCTTCATCTGCTGTGTGTTTTTCTGTCTTCTCATTTTGATTATCTTACTGTGTTTGAGGTGTCCTTTTTGCAGGCTGCCGGTTCGGTTTTTCCACTGTTTTTGGTGTCTGTCCCCAGTGGCTAAGGTTGGTTCAGTGGGTTCTGTAGGCTTCCTGGTGGAGGGGACTAGTGCCTGTGTTCTGGTGGATGAGGCTGGATCTTGTCTTTCTGGTGGGCAGGTCCACGTCTGCTGGTGTGTTTTGGGGTGTCTGTGGACTTATTATGATTTTAGGCAGCCTCTCTGCTAATGGGTGGGGTCGTGTTCTTCTCTTGCTCATTGTTTGGCATAGGTTGTCCAGCACTGTAGCTTGCTGGTCGTTGAGTGAAGCTGGGTGCTGGTGTTGAGATGCAGATCTCTGGGAGATTTTCGCCGTTTGATATTACGTGGAGCTGGGAGGTCTCTTGTGGACCAGTGTCCTGAACTTGGCTCTCCCAACTCAGAGGCACAGCACTGACTCCTGGCTGGAGCACCAAGAGCCTTTCATCCACATGGCTCAGAATAAAAGGGAGAAAAAGTAGAAAGAAAGAGGGTAAAATAAAATAAAATAAGATAAAATAAAATAAAGTTATTAAAATAAAAAAAATTATTAAGAAGAAAAAAATTTTTAAGTAAAACAAAACAAACAAACAAAAATAACATACAGATAGAACCCTAGGACAAATGGTGATGCAAAGCTATACAGACAAAATCTCACACAGAAGCCTACCCATACATACTCACAAAAAGAGGAAAAGGGGAAAAAATAATAAATCTTGCTCTCCAAGTCCACGTCCTCAATTTGGGATGATTCGTTGTTTATTCATGTTTTCCACAGATGCAGGGTACATCAAGTTGATTGTGGAGATTTAATCCGCTGCTCCTGAGGCTGCTGGGAGAGATTCCCCTTTCTCTTCTTTGTTCGAACAGCTCCCGGGACTCAGCTTTGGATTTGGCTCTGCCTCTGCATGTAGGTTACCGGAGGGTTGTCTGTTCTTCAATCAGACAGGACGGGGTTAAAGGAGCAACTGCTTCGGGGGCTCTGGCTCACTCAGGCCGGGGGAGGGAGGGGTGCGGATGAGGGGCGAGCCTGCGGCGGCAGAGCCCGGCGTGACGTTGCACCAGCCTGCGGCACGCCATGCATTCTCCCGGGGGAGTTGTCCCTGGATCCTGGGACCCTGGCAGTGGCGGGCTGCACAGGCTCCCGGGAGGGGCGGCGTGGACAGTGACCTGTGCTTGCACACAGGCTTCTTGGTGCCAGCAGCAGCAGCCTTAGCGTCTCATGCCCGTCTCTGGGGTCCGCGCTGTTAGCCGCGGCTCACACCCGTCTCTGGAGCTCCTTTAAGCAGCGCTCTTAATCCCCTCTCCTGGTGTACCAGGAAACAAAGCGGCAAGAAAAAGTCTCTTGCCTCTTCGGCTGTTCCAGATTTTTTTCCGGACTCCCTCCCGGCTAGCCGTGGTGCACTAACCCGCTGCAGGCTGTGTTCACGCTGCCAACCCCAATCCTCTCCCAGCGCTCCGACCGAAGCCCGAGCCTCAGCTCCCAGCCCCCACCCGCCCCGGCGGGTGAGCAGACAGGCCTCTCGGGCTGGTGAGTGCTGGTCGGCACCGATCCTCTTTGCGGGAATCTCTCCGCTTTGCCCTCCGCACCCCTGTTGCTGTGCTCTCCTCCGCAGCTCCGAAGCTTCCCCCCTCCGCCACCCGCAGTCTCCACCCGCGAAGGGGCTTCCTAGTGTGTGGAAACCTTTCCTCCCTCACAGCTCCCTCCCACTGGTGCGGGTCCCGTCCCTATTCTTTTGTCTCTGTTTATTCTTTTTTCTTTTGCCCTACCCAGGTACGTGGGGAGTTTCTTGCCTTTTGGGAGGTCTGAGGTCTTCTGCCAGCGTTCAGTAGGTGTTGTGTAGTTGTTGTTCCACGTGTAGATGTATTTCTGGTGTATCTGTGGGGAGGAAGGTGATCTCCACGTCTTACTCTTCTGCCATCTTCTCAGGAGACCCCTCTTTTTTTATAATGAGTATCTTAGCTTGGGTTCCCTGCTAGTGTTGGAGGGTCTCCTGCAGAGGCGGGAGGTGGCTCTGTTTCACCATGGGGACAAGAACACTGGCAGCAGAAGTACTGGGAAGTACTCCTTGGTGTGAGCCCTCCCAGAGTCTGTCTGTAGTGGAACTTTTATTAACACGGCTTGGTGGCCTACTTGGGGTCTGTCCCAAAGGGTTGAAATTAATTAGCAATCAGCTCCTGTTGCTTCTAAAACACCTTTAATCTGTATCACTGCTTACCACAGAGAACGAAATCTCAGATGCCCACAGGGCTAGATGGTACAATAAATGAGTGAAGATGGCAGGGTGTAAACAATAGGGAGGGGTTAAGGCCGTGGCAAATTTCAGAGTGTGTGTCCATGTCCTGTCTGAGGGGCAAGCAACCACTGAGCCCCAGTAACAGGCTGCCATGTGGGACTAACTCAACATTGACAGAAATCCCAATTTGTTTAGTAGAAGCCAGGAATGTTGATTTTTTAAAATTGAAGTGTAGTCGATTTACAATATTATATTAGTTTCAGGTGTACAACATAATGATTCAGTATTTTTATAGATTATTCCCCGTTAAAAGTTATTACAAGATGATGACTATAATCCCTGTGCTGTACAATATATCCTTGTTGCTTATCTATTTTATACATAGTAGCGTATCTATGTATAAAATTAAGAGTATTTGTATCTCTTAATCCCATACCCCTAATTTTCTCTTCCCCTTCACTCTCCCCTTTGGTAACCACTAGTTTGTTTTCTACATCTGTGCATCTGTTTCTATTTCTGGGGTTTGTTTTTAACATCTTTATGGAGTATAATTGCTTTACAATGGGTTTCTGCTTTATAACAAAGTGAATCAGCTATACATATAATATATCCCCATATACCCTCCCTCTTGTATCTCCCTCCCACCCTCCCTATCCCACCCCTCTAGGTGGACACAAAGTACTGAGGTGATCTCCCTGTGCTATGCGGCTGCTTCCCACTAGCTATCTACCTTACGTTTGGTAGTGTATATATGTCCATGCCACTCTCTCACTTTGTCACAGCTTACCCTTCCCCTTCCCTGTATCCTCAAGTCCATTCTCTACACCTGCGTCTTTATTCCTGTCCTGCTCCTAGGTTCTTCAGAACCTTTTTTTTTAGATTCCATATATATGTGTTAACCATATGGTATTTGTTTTTCTCTTTCTGACTTACTTCACTCTGTATGACAGACTCTAGGTCCATCCACCTCACGACAAATAACTCAATTTTGTTTCTTTTTATGGCTGAGTAATATTCCATTGTATATATGTGCCACATCTTCTTTATCCATTCATCTGTGGATGAACATTTAGGTGGCTTCCATGTCCTGGCTATTGTAAATAGAGCTGCAATGAACATTTTGGTACATGACTCTTTTGAATTATGGTTTTCTCCAGGTATATGTCCAGTAGTGGGATTGCTGGGTCCTATGGTAGTTCTATTTTTAGTTTTCTAAGGAACCTCCATACTGTTCTCCATAGTGGCTGTACCAATTTACATTCCCACAAGCAGTGCAGGAGGGTTCCCTTTTATCCACACCCTCTCCAGCATTTATTGTTTCTAGATTTTTTGATGATGGCTGTTTCTGTTTTGCATTATACATTCATTTGTATTATTTTTTAGATTCCACATATAAGTGATATAATACAGCATTTGTCTTTGTCTGACTTATTTCACTTAGCATAATACTCTCCTAATCCATCCATGTTGCTGCAAATGGCAGAATTTCATTCGTTTTTATAGCTCAGTAGTATTCCATTATATATACCACATGTTCTTTATCCATTCATCTGTTGATGGCACTTGGGTTACTTCCATATCTTGGCAATTGTAAATAATGATGTTATGAACATTGGGGTGTATGTATCTTTTCAAATTAGAGTTTTCATTTTTTTCTGAATATATACCAAGGAGTGGAATTCCTGGATCATATCGTAGTACTATCTTTTAGTTTTTTGAGGAGCCTCCAAACCATTTTCCATAGTGGCTGCACCAATTTACATTCCCACCAGTGTACAAGGGTTTCCTTTTCTTCACATCCTCTCCAACATTTATTTACAGACTTTTTGATGATAGCCATCCTGGCAGATGTGAGGTGATATCTCATTGTGGTTTTGATTTGCATTTCTCTGATGATTCGCAATATTGAGTATCTTTTCATGTGCCTGTTTGCCATCTGCATGTCTTTTTGGGAAAATGTCTAACCAGGTCTTCTGCCCTTTTTTGATTGGGTTGTTTAGGGGTTTTTTGATATTGAGTTGTATGAGCTGTTTATATAGTTTGGATATTAACCCCTTGTTGGTCACATTATTTGCAAATATTTTCTCCCAAGGAATGTTGATTTTTATGCATAATCTCCGTAACTTTTTAAGTTGGCAACTAATTCAAAAACTTGTGAAACACTTTGTGAGATCCAATAGTGTATCTCCAAACTGGATTTGACCACAGCCAGCCAAACTCTGTCTAGTAATATTTCATTGTTCCCACTTTTATTTCTTTTTTGAAAGTTTATAGGTCATGCTAATTTTAAGCCCCCCCCAAAAAATGCAACAAGTACCCCTGATTTGAGCAGGACAGGATGCCTGCACCATGGAAAGACAGCAGTATTCACTAATTTCCAGCCCAGACCACAGCTGGCTGGGAGGCTCCCACCGCCTCTCCTCCTCTCCAGCTCTGCTGCATCACCTATAGCCCTTTTAGCAAAGGTCTTTGGAGATGAAAAGCAACACTGGAGTATAATTTACGTGTTGTCCTGAGGCAAAATTGGACATTTCTGTCAATTCTTGTTTCCTGAATCTTACAAGCTCTGCAAATTAAATGCAGCTTACACTGTTACTGCTTGTCTTGTTCTGTGCCAAGGAAGCCAGAACTGATGGACTCAATATGCCACTGGGAAAAAAAATTTTCATTGAAGCCACAAGCATTATTGTGTCCAAGCCCCCCACCTCCACACACGCAAACCAGTGCACCCCGCCCTCACTTGCATCATCATCATCAAAAATCCCTTCACATATGTATTGTATACTTAAAATTTTGCTAAGACCACGCACCTCGAGCCCATGCTCCACAACAAGAGAAGCCACCACAATGAGAAACCCAC
Source organism: Lagenorhynchus albirostris (assembly GCF_949774975.1). Lineage (NCBI taxonomy): Eukaryota > Metazoa > Chordata > Mammalia > Artiodactyla > Delphinidae > Lagenorhynchus > Lagenorhynchus albirostris. Next base: position 21,995,461 of record NC_083113.1, on the reverse strand, counting down.
ACACCACAATGAAGAGTAGCCCCTGCTCGCTGCAACTAGAGAAAGCCTGTGCTCAGCAACGAAGACCCAATGCAGCCAAAAATAAATAAATAAATGCATTTATTTAAAAAAAATTTTGCTAAGAGGATAGATCTTATCACAAAATAATAATAAATAAGAAGGTGGGAGGAAGCTTTTCGAGGTAATGGATATGTTTATAGCATAGATTATAGTGATGGTTTCACAGATGTACACTGATCTTCAAATCCATCAAGTTGTATGTATTAAATATGTACAGCTTTTTGTATGTCGATCCTACTTAAAAGTGTTTTTTTTTTTTTAAATATTCCTTCATGTGGATGGGTCTCTTTAGTTTCAAAGGTGCTGGTCCTTTCTCTCATTTTCCAGGACCCATGGTTGGCCTGTGGTCACAAGACTGCTCTTTCAGCATCTCTGGATGGGAGGAAGGCCCCTTAGAACCTGCCTACTTGAGTATTAACATCCAGAGACGTGTTTGTCCACCAGGTGATAACAAGAGGATTACAGGTCAGAATTCTGGATTTTTACTCCTTCACTAAGTGTCAGCAAGAACAACAAAAATCATCTTGTGGAACAAAAGAGGAAACAAACCCTTGACAGAAATGCACACACCTGGATGCAAAGCTGATGCAGCTGATGACTCTTGGCACAGTAAATAGCCCTGGATGGCAGCCTCTGCAGCACCTGCGCCCTTGGTACCCAACACAGCCTGGTGCCCCTTGCAGTAAGGACTCAACCAACATTGGAAAAATGATTGATTCATGGAGTAATAGGATTTCTGAGAGCACCATGCCCAGCTTACATGCCTCTTTAGAGATTAATGATTTTAGGGCTGTGTTTGAACAAAAGAATATATTAAATAACTTCTATGAAATCAAATTTCACAAGATAAGATTTTCTACCTGTTAGACAGGACAAAATTAGGACGTTTTGCTGAGACACTGTGTTGGTAAGGGTGTGTCCTCACTCATTGTCTGGACTGAGTAACTTGAGGCGGTCTCTGAGGGGCAGTGCTTGCTAGGGCTGCTCACTCTGCTTCCGGGCACCTGGTGAGATTGCACTGACCTGCCCCCATGTGACTTGCTTTGACCAATAAAATATGAAGGTGTCACTTCTGAACAGAAACTTTAAGAACAGTGTGTGATTCAGCACATTCCCTTTTACGATCCCACTGCTGTTGTGGGGATTGCCCCATTTTGACTGTGCTGTCAAACCCGGGTCTCAGCAAGACGTTAATACAGAACAGAATCCTCCGAATCCATGATGGACAAGAAACATTAACAAGAAATTAACTTTTGTTATTTTAAACGGGGGAGATCTGGGGTTGTTTATGACCACAGCATGATCTAGCTTATCCTGAGTGATAAGAAGACCTATCTGGCAATATCTATCAGAATTTAAAATATTAATTAATACCTTTGGCCCTTCAATTTCAGTTTAATTAAATTTTATTAAATTTTTTTTCTACAACTTCACTTTCATACATGTGCAAAGTGATATATGTATAAGGATATTCACGGCTGTAATGTTTATACAGCAAATATTGGAAACAACCTAAGAATATATCAACAGAATTCTTAATATGCTTTAATGTTTAATAAATCATGGAATATCCAGATTGAGGAAGAGTATACAGCCCAAAAAGGGAATAAGTCAGATTTTTATAAACTGATAGGAAACACTTCCCAAGATGTATTGTGAAGTTAAAAAAAAAAAGGCAAGATACAGAACAGTGTGTGTAGGATGCTACTATTCTTGTAAAGAATATGCAAATGTTTCATAAGCATATCTATATCTATATGCTTTTTATACATAGCATATCTCTGGACATAGACACAGGAGAAAGGGTCTGGTGATGGGGTCCCTCTGGGAAGGGGTAGTGAAGCAGTGGTGGTGGGAGGGAAACCTCTGCCCAAGGCACACCATTATCTTGTGCCTGAATTTTTTTGCTATGTACAGGTATTATTTCTTCTTTAAATAAATAGGACACTGGACACATTCCCAAGAAATGGATAAAGGAATTACCTGTAGGGGCAGAGGCTTCATAGGAGGTGGCTAGAGACAGGAATAAGATCACAGCTTCTTTATGTATACCTTCTACAGAGTTTTCATTTTCAAACCATAAGAATATATCATCTTTAATTTTTTAAGTAAAAAGAATTTTTTTTAAGAAATCCACTCTTCTATGTGAAAACAAATTCATGTAGAAACCCTTGAGGGCCAGGGGCCTCTCATGGGGGCAGCAGGCAGCCATCCAGGAAATTCCCTGAAGCATTTCTCCATCTGTTGGACAGTGTCAAGCTGTGCTTCTTATATGAAGACTGTCTCATTTTATCCAAATCATTAAGGGCTTCAGTGTGCAAGGCCTTCTGGGTTCTGGCCCTGTGCTGTGTGCTCTTTTCGTATAAACTCTAATTCTCACACTTAGCCTGCCAGGGTGGGTGAGCTTGTGTAAAGAGTATTTTAGCAGAGAAAGCAAAGAGCGGCCAGTGGACTACTGAGAGGAAACTGGCCAGAGGAAAAAAATCTTCACTCCCCAGTGAGAGTGGTGCCTGCAGAAAGGACCCTGGGCATGTTGGGCACATGAAGGAATCTTCCACAAGGCCGGAGGGAACGGTGGGCAAGGGAAGATGAGAGGGCCATGAGACAGGAGGGAGAGGGCTACTCGTGTAAGAAAGAGTAAGAGTATCCACAGTCCCAGGGGAAGAGAGGGGGGAGATGGGAATTTTTATTAAGAGCTGGATGGAAATGTAATTGGAGCCCTTGAAATCTTTGGAAAGATGGGAGCAAAGGTTTCAGTTTCTGTTTGAGCTGTGATTCTTCAAAATGAGACCTTGCTTCAGTTCTGGGCAATGCAGGTCCTTACATTACCCGGGGATTTTGAGTTCCTTTTACCGACGAGGAATCAGAGACTTGGAATGGTTAAGAAACTTGCTCAAGGTCTCAAGCTTCTTTGTAAAAGAAACATAACTGTATCCCAGCTCTATCTGATTGTAAGCACATACACTTCTACTTCTTACACTATCTACCTCTAAGTCTCTAGGTGAAATCCCTCAGCCAACCCTTACAGCCAACCAACACAGAATGGGGTTTGCTTCTTTCTTGTTGATGTATCCAACTTTTATCTTACCATGTTTGATGGATGAATGGAGAGATGGAGATATGGCTAAATGGAGGGTGGGATGGATGGATGAATGGATGGTTGGATTCATGAGTAGATCAAGTGATTTAACTTTCATTGTGATTTGAAAACAGTCAATGAGCAAGAAAGTTTCAGGTTACATTCTTTATCAGAGGAAAGCACAAAATATTTATTTAACACTGACTGTAAATAAAGAGGTGAACAAAATGTAATCCGTCTCAGAGAGCCTGGTTTAGCAGGGTGGGAAAAGCAAGAATTTGAGTAACCATTATCCAAGGTGGAAAGTGAGAGGTTGTTTAATTAATTTCCTGACCCTTCCATTCCATATGGAGGTTCAGTTTAATTAGACCGTCTCCCTTGAGGCAGAGAAGGAAGGAAAGTGGGGACTGGGGAGGAGGTCAGGAAAGATTCTGGAAGGAGGCAGCAATTTTGATTTGAATCTTAAAGGGTACATAGGATTTTGATCTAAGAGGAGGGCAGAGGATTGGAGGAAGGGGTGAGAATTAATTCCAGACAGAGAGACCAGCATAAGCAAACACACGGAGGTAAGAATATTTGAGATAGACTTAGCCTTGCTGAGGTGAAGAATGCTTTGTGGGTAAAAATACTAGAAGGTAAGATTGGAAAGGGGCCAGATAATGAGGGGCCTGGAAACTCAGACTCAAGATTTGAGACCTTGGTTAATGAGAATGCATTGAAGATTTCAGAATAGGGTAATTGAGCTGGTGTACACATACAAACAATCTGAAAGTGAGGCAGTGTGGTGCAGTAGTGAACACTTGGGCTCTTGAGTCAGACACCTGGGCTAGAATACCAGGTCCTTCTCATCTAAGATGTGTGACCATTAGCAAGTCTGTTGGCCTTTCTGAGCTTCCATCTCCCTATCTCTAACATGGGAATAATAATAATAATAATCCTCATAGAGTCATGGGGATTAATTACGATGAAGTATATAAAATGTTTAGCTCAGTCCCTGACATATGCTAAGTGTTCAGTATATGCTAGCTACTTGTTGTCATCATCACCACCACCAGCTGCAGCAGCAGCTTCACTACGACCATTGTCATCATCAACGTCACCATCACCATGGTCTTTGCCTTTGTCATCATCTTCAGCATCATCACCTCTCTCTAAGCATAAAGACTTGTATAGCCCAGTGACCTGCCCAGAAACACAGTCATTTATTCCAAACACATTTGCTGAGCACTACTGTGATGGAGGGTCTCCGTTTGCCCATCAGATTCACTCTCTACCCTTTTCATCTTGCTCTGTGCCTGGCAAGGCCAACCTGTTCCATCCAATGGGCAGCCCCTGTGGGAGACTAAAGGGAGGAAGAAAATCCAGGTATTGTTCTTTGGCTCTCTCCCTGCTTGTCATCATGGCTGGCTGCATCCTTGGATGGGTCCCAGCTCTTTCCAGGTTTCCTCTCCACACCTTCCTCCCTGTCCCAGTTCCAGATGTGGTCGCCATGGAGCCCTGCTCTTCCCAGATGAAGGCTCCTGCACTATTTCTTGTGACTCCTCTACACCATACCTTTGTAAATGGTTCCTGTCCTAATATCTACAAATTGCCCTGACTTGGGTTTTCCAACTGTTTTTGCTAAGCTCTGATTGATAGACTTTTGTGTGTCAGCCCCAGTCATGGGAACTCAGGCTACAAAAATAGGAAAGAGATCACCACCTCATCCTCTTCAAGGCTTCCCTATTTCTTGGGGGAACAGAAACGCCTCAGGAAACTACAACACCATCTTCTATGTGCCACAATAGCATATGTACTCAGAGTTGCGATAACATCGAAGGACAGGTACTCTTGTGGGGGTGAGTTTGCATGAAAGCCAGCAGAGAAGGCTTCCTAGAGGAAGTGACACTCTGAGTCTTGAAGGATGAATACATACCCCCTGCACAGGCATGGTAAATTGCTCGGTTGCCTGGCAGCCACGTTGGACACACGTGAGGCAGGGGAGAGGACTGGAGTAGTTTAGGGACTGGTATCAAGTTGTTTACTTCTTTTATTTTGCTAATCAAAGACATGTTTTGCTTTGCCATCTATTATCACTCACCACCAGAATATAATATTGGAATAAAGGGAAGTCCTTTGTAGCAAATAAATTTAGCTTATATACACAAGTACTGCCTGTCCTTGTTTTTCTCACTTTGTAGCAGTCAAGGAACCAGTGCATGGGCTGATTTGGAAACCACTAATCTTATCTGACCTTTTTATTTTACCCTTGAGGAAGCTGTGTATTTAAGAAATAAATAGAATTTTAAAACAGTGTCAACTCTTTTAAGTGTTTATTGCCAATCATGTGACTGTTCCCCACAAAAGGACCCTTGACTACCCCTAGGTCCCGTCAGGCATTTGGGGTCAGTCAACACTTGGTCCTAACACCATGGAGAAAAGCATTAAAATTCCCAGATTATTTTCTCTGTAAGTCATTCGATAATATTTTCTGCTCCTAAAGACTGTTATGACAAGCAGCAAATTGGTAATAGCAGCCATCTAAGAATAGACATATTTGCAGGATTAATGACCCAAAAATGTTAGATTTAAGTAATACTATCAGTCAGCAGCCATGCATGCATTCATATCTGGGTGTATTTGTCTTGAGGGAGGGAAGAGGAGGCAAAGGACTACAGAGGTGGAGAGGGTTGAGTAAATCAGCCTCTCTCCCCTGTTGTCTTAGAAGTGGTATCAGTTCTTTCCTGGACAACGTGGATAACACAAAGTGGGCACAGGGACGAAGTTGAGTCAAGCAACTGCCATGGAGTTAGATCTTACATGACAGTTAAGTGCTAAAGTCATCACAGAAGGAGAAAATTGCTGTCAAAATGACCTTTGGAAACTTTTAAAAGATGTTGCAATAGATTCTGCCTCTTCAGTGAAGCCCCAGGATGTTGATTTGTGTTTAGAAGTTGTTTTGTATAGAAAATACAAAGATTCAAATGCAAGGGGCTCACACTGTGAGCGGCTGCTGTGGAATGAGACTGATGGAAGGGATGGAGAGTTTCCCTTCATCCTGTGCTCACTCTGGGCCTACCCACCTTTCCCCTGCCCCCGCCCCCGACGCCCAAGTGGAGTCTCAGGCAGAATTACCTACTCTGTTTATGGTGCTCTCCTTCTCCTTCTCTTTCCACCCATACGGTGCCTGAGAGGAAAAGTCTAACCCACTCTGACCTTGAGAACCGAAGCCTGCATGTTTGAAAGTCATCACAGGCCTTGGGATACATAGAACTTTGGGCTTTCTTTATTTTTTCTCTAAATAAATTAATCATTGAAGATATGCCTGGTAGGGAAGGAGGATACTGCTTTAAAAGCCAGAAGACTCAGGTTTAAGCCCAGATCTGCTCCCATTCTACCATATGACCCTGACTAAGCATGCCTTGCTTGGGGCCACCGTTTCTTGCTGACCTATTGTCTTATTCAGGGAGTTTTCTCTTACCCTACCCAACTCTAACCATTGTGAACTCTTCTGGAAGATTCTTGTTAGCTAGCAGAAGCTTAATGCCAGGCCCTGTCCTTTACCCAGGTTATGGTGAGAGTCTCAAGAATGCTTGGGATGAAGGCACATGGAGGTAGGAGGATAAACATCATTTCCTTTAGGGGATACTTTGGAACCCCAGAGATCAGAAAAAGGGCCATAGATTACACATTATAGAGTCTCTAAAAGTATGGCTTGGAGGGGCGGTTTTGTATATTTATTCCAGAAATCAAACCATCTTGAAAACAGCACACTCATTGTTCCCTTCCAGAAGTGATCCGTGGACAAAGCCCATGACTTGGAGAATGACCCTTGGGACCAAACGGCCTCCTCACTCCAAGGAACCTTCCTTCCCTCTTTCACCTCTGCCTAAATGTCCTGCACAGGTTTCTGGCAACTTTATATACCAAAAGTTATGGGACGTAGGAAAATCAGTTCTAGGAGGAAAGTTTATAGTGATAAATGCCTACATTAAGAAAAAAGAAAGCTCACAAATAAACAAGATAATTTACACCTCAAGGAACTTGAAAAAGAAAAAAAACGAAGCCCAAATAAAGCAGAAGGAAATAACAATGATCAGAGAAAAATTAAATGAAAGGGAAGCCAGAAAACAATAGAAAAGAATAACAAAACTAAGAGTTAATTTTTTGAAAAGGTAAACAAAATTGACAAACCTTTAACTAGACTAAGAAGAAAGGAGAAGACTCAAATAAATTAGGTCAGAAAAAAGAGACATTACAACTGATATCACAGAAATATAAAGAATCATAAGAGAAAAAATAGGAATAATTATATGCCAAAGATTGGATAAACTAGAATAAATTCCTACAAACATACAATCTACCAAGACTGAATCATGAAGAAATAGAAAATCTGAACAGACCAATAAGGAGTAAGGAGATAAAACAATAATCAAAAACCTCCCAACACAGAAAAGCCCAGGACAAGATGGTTTTGCTGATTAATTCTACCAAACACTTAAAGAATTAACAACAATCCTTCTCAAAATCCTGCAAAACAAGAAGAGAAGAGAACACTCCCACACTCATTTTACAAGTCCAGCATGACTCTTATACCAAACCCAGATAATAACTTTGTAGGAAAAGAAAACTACAGGCCACTATCCTTCATGAATATGGATATAAAAATTCTCAACAAAATATTAGCAAACTGAATCCAACAGCACATTAAAAGGATCAAGTGGGATTTATCCCTGGGAGGCAGGGATGGTTCAACATATACAGATGAATAAATCATACACCACATTAATAGAATGAAAGATAAAAATCACATGATCATCTCAATAGATGAAGAAAAAGCATTTAACAAATGTCAACAACGTTTCATGATAAAAACTCTTAACAAATTAGGAATAGAAGAAACATACCTCAACATACATGAAAAACCCACAGCTGACATTCTACTCAAAACAGTGAAAGAATGAAAGCTTTCCCCCCTAAGATCAGGAATAAGGAAAGGGTGCTCACTATCAGCACTCCTACTCAACATAGTACTGGAAATCCCAGCCAAAACAACCAGGCAAAAAAAATAAAATTAAAAAATATATATATGTATACACACACACACACACACACACACACACACACACACGTATATATATATATTCCAAATTGGAAAGAAAGAAATAAAATTGCCTCTGTTAGAACTAATTAACAAAATCAGCAAAGTTGCAGGATATAAAATCAACATGCAAAAATCAGTTCTGTTTCTATACATTAACAATGAACTATCTGAAAAAGAAATAAAGAAAACAGCTTGTTTATAATTCCATCAAAAATAATAATATACTTAGGAATAAATTTAGCCAAGGAGCTAAAAGATCTGTACACTGAAAATTATAAGACACTGGTGAAAGAAACTGAAAAGACAAATAAATGGAGAGTGTTCATGGAGCAAAAGAACATTGTTAAAATGTCCATACTATCCAAAACACTCTATAGATTCTATGCAATCCCTATCAAAATTCCAATGTCATTTTTCACAGGAATAAAAAAAACAATCCTAAAATTCATATGGAACCACAAAAGAACTTGAACAGTCAAAGCAATCTTGAGAAAGAGCAAATCTGGAGGGATTACAATTCTTGATTTCAAAATACATTTCAAAGCTATGGTAGTCAAAACAGTATGATACTGGCATAAAAACAGACACATAGATCAATGGATCAGAATCAAGAGCCCAGAAATAAACCCTTGTGTATACAGTCAATTAATATTTCACAAAGGAGCCATGACTGCTCATTGGGGAAAGGATAGTATCTTCAATAAATGATGTTGGGAAGACTGTGTATTCACATATGAAAGAATGAATTTGCACCCTATCTTACACCACTCACAAAAATTACCTCAAAATGGATTAAAGACTGTAATGTAAGACCTGAAACCATAATACTCCTAGAAGAAAACATAGGGGAAAATCTCCTTGACATTGTCCTTAGCAAAAATATTTTGGATATGACCAAAGGCACAAGCAAAAAAAAAAGTCAAAAATAAGTTGGACTACATCAAACTAAAAAGCTTCCATGTACAAAAGAAACAATCAACTAAATGAAAAGGCAACCTACCAAATGGGAGAAAATATTTGCAAATCACATATCTGATAATGAGTTAATATCCAAAATAGACAAAGAATTCATACAGCTCAACATCAAAAACAAACAAACAACCTGATTTTAAAATAGGCAGAGGACCTGAATGGACATTTTTCCAAAAAAGAGAGACAGATAACTAACAGACACATGAAAAGATGATCATCATCACTAATCATCAGGGAAATACAAATCAAAATCATGAGATATCACCTCACACTTGTTAAAACAGCTATCATCAAAAAGACAACAAATAACAAGTGTTGGTGAGGATGCGGAGAAAAGGGAACTCTAGTGCACTCCTCTTGGTGGGAATGTAAATTGGTGCAGCCACTATGGAAAACAGCATGGATGTTCCTGAAAAAATTTAAAATAGAACTGCTATAGTATCTGGTAATTCCATTTCTGTGTATTTTTCCAAAGAAAACAAAAAATACTAATTCAAAAAGATGTATGCACCCCTATGTTCACTGTAGCATTATTTACAGTAGCCAAGATATGGAAGCGACCTAAGTGTCCATTGATAGATGAGTGGATAAAAAAGATGTGATGCATATCTATGTATATTAAAATAGAATATTACTCAGCCATAAAAGGGAATGAAATATTTCCATTTCTGACAGCACAGATGGACCTAGAGGGCATTATGTTAACTGAAATAAGTCAGACAGAGGAAGACAAATGCCATGTGATTTCAATTATACGTGGAATCTAAAAAAAACAAAACAAAATGAAAAAACATAGCAAAATAGAAGCAGATTCATAGATACAGAGAACAAACAGGTAGTTGTCAGAGGACAGGGGGGTAAGCGGGTGAAAAGAAGAAAAAAAGTATGCAAAAGGTAATGAACGCTAATTAGCTTGATTGTGGTGATCATTTCACAATGTGCATTTATATGAAACCATAGCATTGTACACTGTATATATATATATATATATATATATATATATATATATATGAGAGAGAGAGACTGTTTTAATCCTCAATAAAGCTGAAAAAAACGCTGAATTGAACATTTTTAAATGGTAAGCTTTATGGTATGTGAACTGTATCTCAAAAATGTAACAAAAACTCTCATCCTCATCTGACATACTATATGTTATGCTATTTATCTTATTTACTGTGGTTTCCCCCACTAGGATTTGTTTGACAAAGGCAGGGATTTTTACCTGTTTTGTTCACTATTATTTCCCTAGCAACTTTCACAGTGCCTGGCACAGAGTCAGCACTAATTAGATACTGAAGGAGTACGTATATGAATGTAGGGGAACGGGGAAGAAAGGAGGGAGGAAGGGAAAGAAGGAAGAAAGGAAGGGAGGGAGGGAGGGAGGGAGGGAGGGAGGCCCAAGCTGGGCTCTGCTCTGGGTTCCCACTTACCTGGACTGTTGTAACAGCCTCCTGGCTGATGTCCCTGGCTCCTGTTCAATCCCACTGCCCGCCTCTGACAGAAGGCATGAATGGGGCCGGCCAGACGGTTCCAGTTGGGAACTTTGAGACAATTTTTCTAAAACAAGGCTCTGAGCGTGTACGTTGTCCCTCCATCTTAACCAGGGCGGAAACTGCCCTCCTCCTTTGGCTTCGGGATGGAGTTCAAGCTCCTTAGCCCAGCACATGGACTCCCTCAAGACTTGGCCCAACCTCCCCTGGTCACAAACACCGCGCTTCCACCCCTCACTCCCTCCCCTCCTCTTGAGCTTCTGAGCATCCCGTCCCTGTGTGCCTCTGCTCACGCTGTGCCATGTGGTGTGGCAACTCCTCACACTGTGGGTCATTCTCACCCACCCGACCATGAGCTCCTTCTGGCCAAGAGCTGTTCTGTCTTCATTAGTCTCTGTCCTCAGGGCTTGGGACCCAATAGGCATGTGATAGATGTCTGATCATGGAACAGGCTCAGGCTCTTCTTCCATCTAAAACTCCCTTTCCTGCGTGTGTAGGGACTAATTTTGGAACCCCTCTCTATTTCCTGCTTTAAAATGAAGCCTTTTTTTAAAAGTACGAATCTTTCTGAACTATGCATCTAAACGTCAGATTTCAAAAGATGTTGTGAGTTAAGGAGTCCAAGGAGCAAACTTCAAAGCTAGGACTTTAATGGGAATTCTGACTGACGGCTCCTTAATTACAGCCTTTAAATATACACAGTCACTTACGGGAGTCCAGCTTTTAGAGAAGGACTCCTGCTTAACTGGTTGAAAATGTGAACAATGGAGTATAATTCCCTAAGCTGCAAGGGGCCACAGATCAGAGAGAATGTGAGACAAACTCTAAAGACCCCTCTGGTATGAATTTTGTCCTTTGCAGATACTCTCAAAACTGAAAGAGGTGGGACAGCTTGGACAAGGAGAAACAAATATTGTTTGTGTTCCAAACTGACGCACACAGTTTATTTGCTGGTGTTTGGAGAGGTTTGAAAGGAAGTTAATAGAGAAATAAAAGGTTCATAAGCTCCGACAGAACACACGGGCTAGTGAGTGGGAGGTGACTCAAAGCAGGGTGGCTAGAAACAGGGCAGCCCCACAGATCCCAGGCTCCAGTTACCCCGACACTGACAGACCATAGAGGACACTGCTGCCCTGTGTGCCTGTGTCAAAGCCGCACCTCCAGCAGCAGGATACGCTATGTTAGTTGGATAAGTGGGGGTCACTTGGCCTCCACCTACCGCTCAGATGGCAGTACCACATTCGGTTTGGCAGCTGGTTGCCATGCTGAGGTCTGAGACCTTGTCTGTATCCCCAAAATGTACTCAGCCCACAAGCTTTTCAAGTTGGTACGTTTGATACCATAGCCTCAGTGTAGATGGAAAGAGGAGTAGTTTGGTGACATATCAGCCAGGAAATTTAGGACAAAACCACCAAAACAACCATATCAAGTGGATTTAATTCCTGACCCTTCTAATTAATAGCTATGTGGCTTTGACACTGATCTAGAATTACCAGGTAAAACATAGGAATTTCAGACAAACAACAAATAAGTTTTACATTTAGGACATAATTATACTGCCGTTTAGATATCTGTCATTTAACTAAAATTCAAATTTAGCTGGGTGTGCTGTATTTTACTTGCTCTTTCTGGCAAATGTCCCCCTCACTTTGTTTCCGTGTGGGCAGCAATGCCTGCTTCAAAGGGTGATTGAGGGTCAGCTGAGGTGATGTCAGACCAGTACAGGGTTCTTATTCTGTTGACTGTTAGGGATTATTATTATGACAAATTGATCTCTTAATTACTCTCCTCTTTCCTCACTAATGTGTCTTCCTTTTAGATATTTCTAAATGTTAAACTTTTGATAAGGGCCAATGTATGTTTTCCTCATGGTGAAACATTTCTTTCCTCACTACAGAAAGCACAGGATGCTCAGGTCAGATGTAGAAAAGGAAGGAGGGCTGTGAGGTGGCCACTGGGCCTCTTCCGCATGAAGGTTCGTCTGGAGATGCTGGTCTCCACACCACCGTCCCCTCTGTGGCTGTCAAACAGCGTCCTTTATTGCTTTTTCCAAGCCAGGGGTGGCTATGGCATGCCTGGTGTATCTCTAATGCAACCTCCTTGCTTATGCAAGGGCTGGGGATGGAGATACTGCCATTCAAGAGATCCACTCAGAAGTAGGAATAAGCACTGTGTCCCTTCCATCCACTCACCCACACGCTTTCATCAGAGACTTCCATTAACCGCGTTGGCAAATATACACTTCAAAACAGCTCCGGCCACATTTGTATGCCATTCTGCTGCACCCAGCATAACACCGAACTGCATATGTGCAGCAATAATCTTTTATTATGTCATAATGCATTTTAGTGTGTAGATGGCTATTATCTTTTAGAGGCCCCCATTTAGATTTATGGAGCGAAAGAGAGGAGGTTTTTTTAATGTAATCTAATTAATCTGAGGACATTTGTGTGCCTATTAAAAATCACCTGTCCGGGATTTTCCATTTATCATGATTACAAGGGGACAGCCATACTGAGAAAGGGGCTGCCTCTTCATTTAATACAAAATGATGATTTATTATCCAGAGTGCTTTTAGTAATCTAGGGGAAAGTTCTGTGTGACAAATCCTCCACACATACTATAGAATTAGACATGCTGTCCTTCCATGTACACCTTGTCCTGGCAATGCCTGGGGGCCATGGCTGGTGGACTGTGGACACGACAGTCCTGTGGGGGTCCCAGCAGGGGAAGGGAGCCCATTCCTGAGATACCTGGCAGGTGGCCTATTCCCTCTGGACGTGGGGGAGGGGCTCCGTTGGAGCCATCAGTGCCCCTTGGTGGATGTCCCTTTACGGATGCCCCCTGCTCTGGGGCACAAGCAGCAGGAACTTGCCCTGGGCCACCCCCCATACAAAGGCTAGGGAGAACATTTCTTATTCAACCAGACCTAAGGACAGCAGTGCCCATCTGTGAGTCTATATCCCCCAGCCTGCAGACTCTACAACTGGGAAACAGGGCCCTGACACTAGACTGAGCAAACCTACTGAGACAACCCCAGAATGGGAGTCACTGAGGACCCTGGGAAACCCCAGAGATGAGGAAGCTGACTACAGAGTTGCACCATTCTCTATCCAGACCACCTGGAAAGCAACCTGGAATGCTGAACCCCTCTCCTCCTGCCTGAAAACAGGGCAGGGTCACAGAGTCCCACGGAACTGGCCTGGAGCTTGTCACCCACCCAGCAACTCTGAGGAAGCAGAGACCCTTCTTGGGTGCAGTGACCCCTCACCACCCTCCTCTGCCCATTCTGCTCTGGGTGGCTGCAGGGGCTCCATCCTCCACAGCCACAACCCTGAAGAATCTGAGCATTGTTCCACACTCCACCCCACTGAGCTCTTTGTGGCCGGGTTTCCATGAAAGTCGGGGCCTCCTCCCAACCCCAGACCAGATCACTAGGAGATCAGAAAATGAGGAACATTCTAGCTTCAATTGTGACCCCCAAGTCCATCTCCCAAAGCAAGCTGAGTTCATTTTAACTCCCACCCCTGATCCTGACCACTTTGGTAACAGGTAGTTTTCCTAAGAGGGTAGGGGTGGGGGTGGGGGGGTGAAAATCCCTACTGGTGCCTGAGATAAATTGAGGTTTGAATGGAGTTGATTTTAGACAATAAAAGGACTTTAAATAACACGGACCATCAGAAGGAGACGGAGAAAGTTGCTCAGTCCCTGTATTTGCATCAAGAAGAAAGTCTCAGGTTCTAATGTGTCTTTAGCAGCTCTCTAGCACTTGGGGGGAAGGAAGGAGAGAGAGGAGAAAGAGAGTGAGAAGACTAAGTCTACTTAAAGAAAAATATTAAGTAAATAATTGTGCCAATAGTACACAAAGACATGATAAATCCTGAAAGTGGAACATAGTGACTGAAGTTTAGGAAACCTTGGTCTGGAGGAAAATCATTTGTTCTGACCCTAGACTCCTCCTTGGGAAGTCTGACCAGGGCCAGAAACACTGGTGAGGTTGGGAAGAGGAAAAGAGGGGAGAGGGGCATGGAAAGGATCTGTCGAGCTGTTTGAGCTATTTCGAAAGAGGGTGAATTTGGGGGGAACATCTTTTTTTGGACCCATTTTCAAATAATCCCAGCTACCAATACAGACATTACTTCCGGCACATGGCTGATATTCTGCACCGTGATGGCTTGGCAGTGCTTAGGACAGACAGGATTTCTCATTTCTGGGAAGATGATGAGAGAGCCTGAATAGTCATCCACGTGTCCCAGGGATAGCCTTCACGTGCTCCCACAGGCTGGAGTCAGGTCATCCAGAAATAGGTTGTGGGTCGGGGTGGGGGGGTGGTGATCCAGAAATTCCCCAGGTACCAGCAACCCAAGTGCAAAGGGGACAGAAAACCCAAGTGGCTGGAGCTCTTTGTTCTGTGTGCTGGCTGGGGAAGACTCAAGAGAAAGAAGAAGGAGACCAGAGTGTAGGTGGAAACAAGCCCTCTCTGGGTGGCCTGGGCCTGTGGCAGGCTTTCTCCCCATTCCCGAGCTCCCTCCCTGCCCCACGCCTTCACTCTGTCCATGTCATAAACAAGCTTGCACAGCATACTGTCTCTGTGCAGTGACTGGGCTGCCTCTTGGGGCCACTGGGCTGTGATGAGAAAGACAGAACCTCTGCCTTCCACAGGTATGAAATGTGGCTTCATTTGGTTAAGCATCCAGCCCACAGATGCTCTGGGTTTAGCAGGCAGTTTTTCCTTTCTTTCCAATGGAAACCCAGGTGGGCTTGCCCTCAGGCTCATCCTAGGCCCTGTCCTTCCCTACACTGAACTCCTGGCCCCCTGGACTCAGGATTGGTATCTGGTGGGACCCTCCAGGCTTCTGGAGTGGGTGGTCTCTGGGTCTAAGTGGCAGACAGGTCACAGGCCTGGGGGTTGGGGGTTGCTGAGTCACAGATAACTAAATCCAACACGAAGCAGAACAGATAGCCTCTACCTTGGGAACACACGCTGCCAGGAGAGGGCAGAGAGAGAGGCTGCCAGGACCGGGTCTGAGGAATGCCCTCGCCCCTGCACACTGGCAGCAACGACCCTGCATTCCTAGCACAGAGTGTCCTTGGCTGAATGAGGATCCTTGGCATAAATCAGTGTGCAATGAGTTCACGAGGCAAGAGGCTTAGGCTGGGTTCCCCTGAGCTGGAGCCTGAAACAGATTCCTGAGCAAGACCTTCTTTAGGTGGTGGTCCCGGGAAACTGCGAGAGCAGAGCAGGAGTGAGAGAAGAGAAGGGAGTCAGCGGAGGGTACAGTGATGGGCAGGTGGCTGCTGTGGGCACCTTCCTGGGGAACCTCTGGGAGACTGTGCAGAGCACACCTCAGAGCGTTTCCACGTGGGGGCAAAGAAGCTGGCCACTGGCTGAAGTCAGCTCCTGGAGGAGTTGAGGCCCAGGCACCTCCAGCCTGGCCTGCATGCAGGCAGGAAAGCAGGTTCCTACAGCCAGAGAAAGGCCGCAGGCAGAGTCTTGGTGCTTGCAAAGGGAACCATGGTGTGTGTGCATGCAAATGGTGCATGTCGAAGGGGACAGAGCAGGGGTGGGGACAGCATCTGCTCCCACGAGGGGAGAATGGATAGGCTGGGACACTAAAGGAAGCTCTTCTGGATGAGAAAATGCAATGCAGGAAGAACGGCCCTGGTAAGAAGGCCCCCTGTGTAGACCCACAGCAGGTGCTAGGCATCCCCCAAGAGCCTCGATAGGCAAAGGGATGGCAACATAATGGTGGAATGTCAAGCCCTGTGATTTGGGGCTTTGTCCTGGGTGCGAAGTGTGTATAGAGAGGGAGTGTGTCTTGTCATCTAACGGCATCAGTTGACTCATGTCTATTTTTGTCTGGCCTTTCAAAATTCTAGGATCCTGGACCTGAAAGGGAAGGTGGCTAGAGAAGCAGAGCATGAATATAGAAGATATTTCAGAGTTACATGTAAACATGAGCAGATAAGAAGCATTACAGGCAAAAGGAAGAAGAAAGTGTGGGAGGTATCCGTGGCAATGATCCCCCACCCATCCCACCAGGGTGAATTTGGTTAAGGTATGATTTACCTTAGAATTCGCTGAGTCACTAAAACACTTAGCATGGTACCTAGCACACAGTAGGCACTTAATAGACACAGACATAGAGAATGGACTTGAGGACACGGGGAGGGGGAAGGGTAAACTGGGACAAAGTGGGAGAGTAGCATTGACATATGTACACTACCAAATATAAAATAGCTAGTGGGAAGCAGCTGCATAGCACAGGGAGATTAGCTCAGTGCTTTGTGACCACCTAGAGGGGTGGGACAGGGAGGGTGAGAGGGAGACGCAAGAGGGAGGGGATATGGGGATATATGTATATGTATAACTGATTCACCTTGTTATACAGCAGAAACTAACACACCATTGTAAAGCAGTTATACTCCAATAAAGATGTTAAAAAAAAAGCTTCACATTGAGTTAAATTGTCTCTTTGACCTTTGAAGAGCAAATAAAATGATGATTTGACTAAATTCAACCCTGTAATTCTTTTGAGCTCTATTTTCCAAAGTCAGTGTTTTAGCAAAGGACAAACATGAAGTTGAGAGGAAAGAGTTTATGAACTTACGAACTGGGTTCTTTATACATGTGACAAAGGAAGCTCATCACTAACCAACTAGAGTTACACTCTGCATCTGTATCTTTAAGAGATGACTGATCCTGGCTCCCTGACATTAAGTCCAAACATACTTGTGGGAATTCAGCCCATTTGCTGTTGCTTATAGTCACAGAAAGCCTCAGTCAAGGCAGTGCAAATTCAAAGAATTACATCTGATAAATGAGCTTTAAGCGATTATTCTTCCTACTCTTTAGCATAGAACCTTGGACCCAACAGTAAATATCTGTGGCCCTAAATTGAGCAGAGACACAGATATAGTGCAACCCTCCAAATGCTTTGCTAACCCTCGCCAAGGCGTTAAGAACTCGTCAATCCTTTTGTACAACACTCTGCCTGCAGGCGCCTGGGCTCCCACTGAGCCACCTTCTCACAGACTGTGGACCTGAGTTGGCAAGAGAGATTTTGCCTTCCCCATCCTACCTTCAACCTCAGAGAGATACCAATAGGATGGATGTAAACTTTGCCAAGGAAAGGTCTTGGGAAAGTCAAATGTTATCATTATTAACTCCCTGCTGTTCACCTGGGATGGAAGCCACTGGTGCACTGATGGAGGAGGCTTGACTCCAAATAAATAAACACGCGTCCTTTGGGCAGATGTCAGGCCAGCTCTGGCTGTTAGCTCTTGTCCCCTTGCTGTGGCAGCGGGCACAGCACAGGGAGGTGAGGTGATCCTGGCAGCCTGGAGTCTTCCACCTCATCGCAACAAGCAGTCTGGAACCTTGGCCAAGTTTTGAAATCTATCCCTTTGAACCAACGCAGACATCTTAATGAATCAGTATTTATGGAACTGATACCCCTAGGGAGATGGCTGCTCCTTTTCTCCATCTTCTATTTTTAATATTTGACCTGACAAACGTATTATTAAAGGAATATTTCAAATCTGATTACTCTTCTGTTTGACTGAGTGTTATTCATGCATGCTAGGTGCCAGGGGAAATTATACCGACAGTTTGGAAGTTTTATTATGTCATTCTTTCAAACAGCCCCTTGCCCCAAGTCTAATTACCATTCATGTGCAAGGCTGCAGGCTCTCCAGCTAATCTCTGCCACTCGCCTTGATTACAGCGGCCTCCTCTCCCCCCAGTCTCACACTAAGCCCATCTAGACGTTTTTCCTGGAGATCCGAAACTTTCTGAGAAGTGGTCTCTCTGAATATCTGCAAAGTTGTTTTGTTGTGTTGTTTTGTTTAATCGACTAGTTGTTTACTAAGCTTCAGTCTTCCTTATACGGCACAGATAAGAAAGTGAACAGGAGCTCAGAATGCGCCCTGCTGGGGCCTCCCCTTGGGCATGAGCCCATGCTCCAGCCATGGGCATGGTGTCCACTTGCCCTGAGCTCGCAGTCTCCTGCCTCCCTACTTTTCTTTTTGCAAGGGCCTAACTCTACTTTGAATGTGTTGAACCACCTGATAAATCCATCCCTCCTTGGGTAGAGCAACTGGCCCTATTTCCAACTCCTTTAATGGGGAGCCAGAGGGAGCCTCTGGGCCCTAAGCAGGGGGAGCGCATCCACAGGGTAGGGCAGAGGGTGGCCCCACCAGGACACCAGGATCAAAGGCAAGAGGCTTAGTTTCCAAAGGCAAAGGCTCGCTGATCCCCTGAAGGATATGGCCTGGCTCTTCCCCACTCTGGGTCCTACAAATCTCAGTGATTTTTGAAAATTATTTACTTTTCCTATAATGGTCAAATAGTAAATACTTTAGTCTTTGCAGGTCATATGGTTGCTGTCACAACTACTTAACTCTGCCATTGAAGTACCAAAGCAGCTATAGACAGTATGTAAACTAATGAGCACAACTGTGTTCCAATAAAACTTCATGTACAAAGTCAGGTAGAGGGGCTGGATTTGGTCAGAGGGTCACAGTGTCCGGACTCCTGCCTTAGAATTTTCCTTGAATCAGGCTAAAAAAACCCTCAAATTGCTTAAGCTTCATCTTAAGCAATTCACATAAAATTAGAAGCTTAATTCCTGAGTTATATATATTTCATCTAATACATTAAAAAAATACTTAACTGTCAAAAAAGTTTAAGTTCTTTCATGCTCTGCCTGAAATCTCCCTGGAATATGCCAGGTCAGGACAACTGCCCGGTGAGTGTGGAAACCCTGAGTGGTTCTGAGCACACTGCCCCTGCCAGGCTTTGTCAGGCCCAAGGAAGCAAACTCCACAACCCCTCAGCCCTGGGTCTCTCCAGCTCCAGACCTGACCTCTGCTCTCTCCGACCCGGTGGGTTTCTTTCTTTTGACTACAGGGTCCTAACCCTGTCTTCCAGGCAATGACTGCCTCATCTCCTCACCCTTATTGGATGGAGGCCACGTAGAGGCAGTCCCTGGCTGCCCTCATGGTGCCCACATTCTAACAATGTAGGATACGATAAACAAGTCAGCATAAATAAACATGTTATTTTAGATCATGCTAAATGCAATAGAGAAAAAGTAAGCAGGGAAAAGGAATAGAGAAGCACGGGGTTCATTTAGACGAGGGGATCTGAGAGGGCCTCTCTGAGGAGGTGACACTGAGTTAAGATGGAGAGATGGAGAAAGTGTGAGCCTTGCAGAGAACAGGGCCAGTGCCATCAAGACAGGAAACAGCAGGTGCAGAAGGAAGCAGGTGGGAACGGAAGCCATGCTCAGGACACGAGAAGGAGCCAGGAGAGCAGGAGGACAGTGAGTGAGGAGGAAAATGGCTGGAGGAGAAATTGGGGATCCCTCAAGGCCTTACAGGTCTCTTAGGTGGGGTTGGGAGGTCTGGCCCTCATGCCAGCAACCTCAGCAAAACTTGCTCCCTCACCCTCCTCAGCTGCTGGCATGGCAGTCACCTGGGCCGCACAGATTCCATCCCTCTCCTTCTTACACATTTGATCAGACGGCACTTTCTAATCCTTGGAATAAAAGTAAAATTGAGTGAAATTTCAGAACATCAAACATAAGGGCACGTGTGGCTGGCTGGATAAATTCCCCAGCTGATAGCCGCAGACAGGATCCCACTTGATAGGATTCAATAAGGATTAGGTCAATGTCTCTTTTTGCAGAAAGTCTGACTTAACACCAACTTGCCACGTGAGTGCAATTTCCACAGACTTGCAGCAACACAGACATTTTTGATTTCCCAGCCGCTGCCATCATACAAAAATTAAATGCAAAATGGACAATACACCAAAACAGATGTTCTTGGAAATATGATTAATCCCAAAGAGTCTGGGAAGGCTGGGAGGCTGGCTCCTTCAGCACGTTTGCAAGCTGAGCTGTTTTTGGTTCCCTTGGTATGTTTGGATGCAGCTTTACTCCGTTTCATATCATCCACTGAGCTCGAACTACAGACCAAATGCTGCAGAAATGTGCACCAACACATTCCATCCTTAAAAGCACCACGAGAGACTTCAATCGGGCAAAGGTCTCCTACAAAGAGTCCCAGTTATTTTGTCTAGAGTGGCACCGGACAATTACAAAAAAAGCAGTTCACCCAGACCCAAACTCCTTGGTGAGAGCCTGCGAAAGGCCCATTGTGGAAAGGCAAAATGTGATGGAGAGACGGGAGGGCTTGCCTCTTTCTGAGCAAGTGGAATCGATCCTCCCAAAGATTCCTTCTGTCCCATTTGTTTCCCAGCTGTAAACTGGAGTGTTAGCAGGGCTGTTTGTTGCTCAAGTGTGATGATGCAGGTTGCATTGACTGTGGAGGGCATCCAGGCAAAGATGTATGTCATCATCATGGTTTTTGCAGGGGCGCCCATCCCATTCCCATCAGCTTCTCACCTCGCTCTTACCCTCCCCAAGGTCCCAGAAGCTCAGCCCCTGAGGGCTCATTTGTTAAGTCTTGTCCACAGTGAAAGGCAAGAAAGAGATCCAAGTAATGATGCTGTTTCCCCAAAGGGGAGGTAAGGGCTCCAGGCGGAGGCTGCATTGTTCAGAGGGAGAAGAAAGTGGACCCCAGCCTAAAGGCTGGCCTATTTGCAGGTGGGGTTCCTGAGCCTGCCAACAGCACAGGGCCATTCCCCAGGTGGGATGGTCTGTCCCTTGGCCTTTCCACTCTGGCCCAAATCCTTAGACCCTGCTACTGCTCCTAAACCTACTAGTCTCCAGTTATCCGTGGTCCTGAGGGCCCCTAACCCTCTGCCTTTCCTGTCCTCTTGGCTGCTGCCTCCTTCCTTCTCAGCACATCTTGTTTCTAAGCTGGCAGCAGCAGGCTCTGTCTGTCACTCTGAACATGGTGCCCAAGGAGGACAGCATCTCCTAGCCCCGATCTCCACCCCCAGTGTCTCCTGGCTCTGCCCCTTCTGCAAGGGAGAATGGCACTCACACGGAGACATGCTGAGCATCTATCTCCTCCTGAAAGAAACAAATAGATCAGAAGAGGTGACCTCAGGCCACCCACCCAGACCCTCTGCCCAGGTAGGAAGAGCCGGGAGAATGACTTGGTCCTTTAAGCTTTCTAGACAAAGGAGAAACCCCCATGTATTTATTTGCACATTTCCACATGTTTATCAACATGGCTAATGGTGTTTATTGTGGAGAATTAAGGAGATTTTCACCTCAAAATGACCCATGTGTCATACTGACTTGTCCAATGCTTGTGAGGACAGCTACGCCAGAAGGCTGTCCCCAGCTGGGGGATTGCAGCAGGCTGTGTGGACATATGGTTCAGGACAATGAGAGGAGCAGCCAGGCAGAGTGAGGTATAGCCACCGGGGCCTCAGGACCCTCAGTCCTTTTCTGTGCTTTCACGTGCCCTCCCTTCCCACCTCCCCAGGGAAGAAAGGCCTGATTCTTAAGAGAACCAACATTCCTTACCCAGGCAGTGGGGCTCTAGGGGCATGCCTGACCTACCTTCTGCAGAAATGTCATGTGGGGCTTCCCTAGCCCACCTCCCCTGGCTTACACTCCCCACAGGTGCTGTCCGCCCTGGGGACCTTCCTCCCCCGTGGCCTCAGCATGGCTCACAGCTCACAACGTGCCACTCCTTCCAGCACTCAGAGCTCCGTGTCTGCACTAGTGGGGAAGGCAGGCTGGCCCAGTGGGAAGGCAGGCTGGCCTAGTGGGAAGGCCACACTGCGTGTGTGTTGTTACTTAACGCCTCTGGCCCTCAGTCCCCTCTGCCAGGTGATGGAAATAATGATGGTGCCGCTCTCCAGGGCTGCCCCAAGGAGTTAGTAGATTAGGCATGTCAACCGGGATCATGACATGTGGTGTGAAGTCCTTGAGGGCCACGGCCCTGTCCTCTGTTCGCGGCAATGAACGATGTCTCCCTAGCACCCAGTACAAGGCCTGGCACATAGTGGGTGCTCACCTAACATCTATTATAGTGTATTGATGCAAAACAGTTTTCAGGCCAATGTTTACCCCAACCCTCTGCCTAGCATGCTGTTCCCCTTGGCTGGCTTCTTGTCATCCTTCAAGTCCCACCTCCTCAGAGAGGCCTTCCGCAGCCTTCCCTGGTCTTCTCCACCCTCTGTCTATCCCACTGTCTAGTTTTATTGTCTTAATAACAGGGAGGCGGTTGGCCCCTGACACCTGGAGTGGCAGGAAGTCACTGCTTTGACTCCTACACAAGTCCATGGGCTATTCACGGGCTATACAGTTAGCACGCAAACCTCACTGAGGAGGCTACGCTCACAGCCGGGGCCCTGAGCTCTTCCACACTGGCCACTGCAGCATCTGTGAGGATACTTGGTAGCCCCTCAAGGAAACGGGAGCTTCTCAGAACTGAGGAGAGTGGAGGATGCCCATCTCGGCCATAACAAGTCTCACCTCAGCCCAGGTCCACGCGGAATCTCCTCAGCCCTGACTTTACTTATTTCCTCCGTCAGGGACAAGTGGAAGCAAAAACATTCCCCGATACCTTCAGGGTTATTCCTCTGTTATTGCATGTCGCACTTGGGTCAGCCAGGAGAACTCTGGTCCTTGTCACCCTCGGGGGCTCAGGCTGAGGGAAGCCCCGGCCCGCGATTGCACAGTGGCAGAGGCAGAATGTGGCACAACTGCACAGCTTGTGAAGCTCCCCCAGAGGTGACACACATCACTGCCCCCACCCTGCTGGCCGGAACCACTCACACAGCCCCTCCCCCCCACCCCACAGGGACCCCGGTGCCCAGGGACCGGAAGCTGGGCACATGTGGTTATAACCAGTGACCATCAACCTTCCTCTGTCACTGGTCACACTGGGGAGCCTAGGGAGGAAGGCAGCAGTGAGAGCTGATCTGATGCAGAGCTGTGCTGCCCAAGCCTCCAAGTGCTCTGCACATGACACTGACTCTGTCACCGTTGTCCCATCTGACAGAGGAAGACACCAACCCAGGGAGGAAGGCCCTCGGCCAGGGTCATGAGATGGGGAGGGAGAGGCAGAGCCTCAACACCAGTGGTTCGACCCGAGGGTCTTAGCTCCCGACCACAGCACCGTCCCCAGGCTCTCATCCTGCCTTGGTCCCCAGCCATCAGGGGACTCTGGGCATGCGGCTTACTTCCTCAGGGTTCCTTCCCTCATTTGTGAGACTGGGACTTGATTTCTGCCTGATTCACTACTTCAGAATCACCACTGGGTGTGCTGAGCTTGCACAAGGACAAAAAGGCCCACTCTGCTGAGAGGTCTCAGGAAAGCTTCTTTCCCCACCAAACACCTGCCCTTGGGGGCTGGGAGGACAGCTGGGCATGAAGTCACCAGGGGGCCCAGGCAGAGCTGTGTCCACCAGCAGTGCTGTGCAAGTATCAGGACTTCAGAGGGTGGGGGAGACATACAGTTGAAAGCTTTCTGTTTTGCCAAGTCAACAACCCTTTCTAATCACCATCATTTCACCACAGAAAGGGCAATGTAGAGCCCAAAGAGTGGAAACCGTGCAAGCTCAGAATAAAAGGAAATCCTTTGAATTGGATAAGTACAGCCATGAAAAATCACTCTAGTCTCTTTTCCTCATTTCACTGCAGGTTAGAGCAAACATTGGCGCAGATGAGCACATGCCAATGAGAATGCAAGAGCAGACTTAACCTTGTGGACTTTTAGAGATTATGGACCAGGGAGCTCCTCTCTGGCAAGGAGGCAGCAGGTGCCCAGCCATGAGTGACTATCGGAGTGAGATGGCTGGGGTTCCGGACTCCAGCTCCACGCGTGGGCCTTGCTGTCACATCTGCCCTGAGCTGGATTGGCTGCAGAATGAAGACACTCGGTTCTCTTGCTCCCCTTGCCTCCCACACTCTCCCTCTGTCCCCCTGAGAACCCAGCCATTGCCCCCTGTGATCTGGGACTCCCAGCCTCCTTCAGTCTTTGAACTATTCATCCTCGGCTTCCTGGATGAACAGTGCTTGGAGTTTTCTTTGAAGAGTTTCCATGAGCTCCTTTCCTTATTTATCAGCTCTTTATTAAAAGGCCATGAAGAAATGATTCGTCAGAGACTTAATAACAAGGTGCAGTGGACACTTGTGTAATTTAATGACAATTCCAGACCCATCTTTCATGGCAACAGCGGTCCCAGGGCTGCTGTGTCGATGACAGAGTGGAGACGAGTGAGCCCTTTAGCACTATGCTGATTGCTTCCAAGTCCAGCCTCGTGCTGTCCTCTCTGGCCAGGCTTGGGCTAGTCCTGCAGGGGAGATAGCCACGACTCTGTAGCCAGAGAGAGGAAGCAGGAGAGTTCAGAGCTGGTAGCCAGGAGCTGGAATGGGAGGCAGGATTGGCCCCTTCAGGATTTGGCAGAGTGTGCCTTTAATTAAAGCACTTACTGAAGACCCCTGAATTAGGATATTTTGATGGCAAATGGCAGAAACCCAAGTCAACTGGCTCAAAATGTAGATATATTGGCTTAGGAAAATAAAGAGAGGCTCAGCTTCAGGCGGCCAGACCCAGGTGCCTGATGATGTCGTTGGGAATCTACCTTTCTCCACCCTTAGTTGACTTCATTTTCAGGAAGGCCTGAGCTGCATGATTGCAAGATGGTCACCCAGTCCCAGTCTTCTGCCTCCAGATGAGCAGCTCTGGCTGTCAAGAAAGCTTCTCCTTTGTACTACTGGCTCCTTGGGGTATTTAACACTTACTAGGTTCTGAGGACATGAATATGAATAAGACATGCTACCTTCTCTCAAGGACCTCCCAGCATTGCAGGAAATACTTGGTAGTTAACAGACATTGTGCGTAACCTGTGTGCAATGCCATCCTCTGTGAGAAGCTGGAGGATTAAGTATGGGGCAAAGCCTCTACAATAAAATTAAAATTTTCCTTCAAGTACATCCTCCAAGGTTCTATCCCAAATCTCTTAATCTAGCAGAGTGGTTAAGAGCTCAGTGTCCTGCAGTTTGACAGATCTGCCTTTGAATCCTGGATCTGCCATTTAGGAGATCTGAGAATCTGGAAAGTAAATTCACATCTCTGTGCCTCTGTCCCATGGAGATAATAACATCTACCTAATAAGGTGATTCTGAGGATTCAATGAAATGACGCATCATATGAGGCAGTAAATTCAGTGCCAACATATAATAAGAGCTGAATAAATGGCATTTGTTACTGTTAGGCTGGAGTTATGGGGGTTTGAATCTCCCCTCCATGGAGAGAGGGTTCTGGAGTGGACCTATCCAGTACAGACAAAGGGCCAACATGGAGGTAGGATTCCACCCAACTGGCATCAGGGAAGAAGTTGTCACCCAAAACAAAAGGGGATCTGATGCTTCTTAGTGATCTAATTTAGGGGTCCCAGTGCTGGGGAGGGGGTCTAGGTGAACACAGAAACTGGAAGGGCCTAAAATGGACCTCACAACAGGTTCCAGCACCAAAACCCAGAGTTCTGAACCAAGGAAGTGAGGTAGAGTGGCAACGGGGGTGGGGTGTGGTGGTGGGGTTACTTGGAGGAAGGAGTGTGCACAGATGGGTTACAACTGCTTAAGGGGTGCACAGACCACTACCACAGCACTAAGAGAAGCTTTCTCATGACGCCTTCCTCGACTGTAACCCCGCAGGAGAGGGAAAGGGGCCGTGGAGGCCAGCAAGTACCTGGAGGAACTCTCCAGAGGCCCCCTGGGGACCCCCACACAGTGTTTTGAAAATTAAATCAGAGCCTTGAGAAAACATGCTGAAACTCTACCTCTGTGTGGGTTACTCACTCTCCTAAAATACTGTCTTCAGCGTAACCCCTGCCAACTGGATATAAAATCCACCTTTCTCAGTTTGCCGTTTGAGGGAGTCTGCTGCCGATGGGCACAGACCATGAGCCCGAGGCCTGCTGATGCACCTTCCTCAGCCACTCCGCCACTCGCACACTCTTCAGTGACAGGGAAGAGGAGGTGGGCCCCAGAAGAAATTTCCTCTAAGACCAGCAGAGACACTTATGTGAATGCCTAGGCCAATCTTTGGGAATTTTTCTTTTAAGGTTTTGACTGACAAATAATTACAGCTGTTTAGTCCTTTGCTATAAATTAGAGCTTTCACGTACACTGTCCCATGTGACTTTATAAAAGCCCTGTGAGGTGGAGAGGGCAGTCATCCTGCCTGGGCCCATGATGCAGAAATATCCTGCATCACAGGCGTATAGGGTGAAGCAGCCTAGGGGTCTGCCTAACAAGCAGAGGAGGGAGGACCGGGGCCGTGGGCTCAGCTCTGCCTGGGTTCTCTCACCCAGGGATCTGCTCGCCTGTGCAGCTCTGTGCCATCTCACAGCCCAGCCCAATCTTCTCTTTTCTGAGCCCATTTCATGGCAGACTCTCAGTAAATGTCCTTTAAATAGCCTTGAATTGAGGGAAAAGCAAACCCAGGGAAAGACAGGGGCATAAAGTCCTGCTCTTAGCTGGCATACCTCAGAGTTCAAAGCCCATCGTCTGCCCATGAGCTTCTGGAGTGTCTCCCGCCCCTCCGGTCTCCCCCAGCAACCCACCCCTGAGTGGGCCCATTCAGTGCTCAAGGAATAAAGAACCCAGAGGGGGAAACTGCCTTGGTTCCGCCAGGGAAAGAGTACATTTGATAGTTTTATCAGCCTCACATCCCTGTAACAGACCCCTTCTAGGGTGTCTGCTCCACATTCACCCCATTGTTTAGGGAGAGTGCCCATGCAGCGATGAGACAGGGGAAAGCCCAGGTGGCACAGATGCATCCACCAGCCATAGTGACTGGTCCACTCGAGCTCACAAGGCCTGGTG
Source organism: Lagenorhynchus albirostris (assembly GCF_949774975.1). Classification (NCBI taxonomy): domain Eukaryota; kingdom Metazoa; phylum Chordata; class Mammalia; order Artiodactyla; family Delphinidae; genus Lagenorhynchus; species Lagenorhynchus albirostris. The sequence goes on along the minus strand of NC_083113.1, from coordinate 21,968,011 downwards.
AGGGCAGTTCGTCATCTGTGCTGGCCTGATCCTCCCACGTGAGTTTGGAGCAGGGACTGAACTCACCGGCCAGCCTCTTGCTTATTCATGGCCTGGGAGTATGAAAGGTCAACACAGCCACGTGCCACCTTGGAGAGGTGCAGCAGAGAAGGCCTGCTGGGAGGAATAGAAATGTGAAAGAGCTGCAGAGGCAAGAGAGGAAAGACGGAAGGAGCAGCTCTTCGCTGAGTCCCACCTCGTGAGGCTGGCTGCACGCCAGACCAGCAGGGGCCTGAGCTACCCGCACTCTTCCCGTCAGCATCCTTTTCCTATTAAACCAGCCTGGGTGTGTTCTGTCCTCTGCCCACCGCCCGCCCGCCCCCACCAACAACGTCATCCTGAAGACGAATCCCAGCCACTTGTGCCGCCCTCAGCAGATTTCCTGGGAACACCCAGACGAGGCAGGAACTGTCGTTTAAGTAATTCTGCAATCCTTTCCACCTGGGTCATCTGCTGCCTCCCCAGAGCTCCCAAGTTTGGCACCTCTTGGGCTGGGCATAATGTAAAGTCTGGGCACAAGACCCAGCCCCCAGCTGCACAGAACAGGAGAGCTCACGGGGCCACGGCGCAGTACATAGCGCTGGCTCCTTGGCTAATGCTGGACTCTGCCACGAGCACATTTCACCACCTTTTGTACAGCACATTCCTGTGTATTTTAGTCCAATAAACAGGCATGGTTTTTTCTAGAGCAAGTATTTCTTTTGCATTTACTGCTTTTGGAGGTTTTCTGTTTTGTTTAAAAAATCAGTTCATGAGTTTCTGTCAACTGACTTATTTCTATTGATTTCCACTGCGCCATCCCTGCCTCTTCTCCTTCATGAGTGCTTGTTTTGCATCCTCTCAGAGGAAGAAGAAAGCCTTTCTGATGATCCAGACCCACTGTGACTCCCCTTCCCTGTCTCAGCCTGGAGCCCCACTCGCTCCACTGAGAACAGCTGTTCCTTTTTCCTTATCTTTGCCAGGAGTGGCTCCTGGCAGGCACCTCGTTGGAAAGGCAGCATGGTGGGTAGAAGCACTCTGGGCATTCCATCCCCTATAACACACTATGTGACCTTGGATACATCCCTTCTATCGCTGGGCCCAGTCTCCTAGTTTGCTGAATGAAGGACCAGCCCACAGCACCTTCAGTTTCCCAAAGGCCAGGCCATGTGGCTGCTCTACCTCTCATGGCTCCACGAGGGTGGGCTCAGCCAGGGCAGGTGCTTTTCCTGACAAACCACTGCCAGCTCCCCCGCAGACACACCCTCACCCAGCACCTCAGCCCAGGCATGGCCTTTCTACATGCACAGCCTTTCTGCATCCTTCAGCGCCACACCGCTCCCACACGTGTGTCTTTGTCACTCTCCTGCCTTAGCTGGTCCACGTAGGCGGGCTGTTCTTTGCTGCCCCAGGCTCCCGCTGGGCCTCAGGGCCCCTTTGTTATGGATTGGAGGCAGAAAAGGAGAGGTTTAATAGGTTGGGATGGATATGCATGGACACTAAAGGCTATTTTTTCTTTTTCCATCTTTATGGTGGTTTTAAAATATATCCACTAATATTATACTTTGACTTCCTCCCTTCAAAAACAGAAGTCTAACCCCAAATGTGGGCCATACTTAATGACTCACTTCTAACGAATAGAATGTGGTTGGAAGTACTGCTATATGATTTCCAAAGCCTGGTCATAAAAAGGATAACTTTGGCCTAGATGTCTCTCTTGGATCCCTTGCTCTGAGGGAAGCCAGCCACCAGGTCAGTAGGACACTCAAGCTGACTGTGGAGCTGGAACCATGTAAGGGAACCAAGGCCCCCCAACAACTCCCAACAGCAACCGTCCCTGAGGGTGAGCCACCTTAGAAGCCTCCAGCTGACGGCAACCTCATAAGGGACCCTGAGCCAGGACCACCTGGCCAAGCCATGTTGAATTCTTGACCCACAGAAACTCTGAGGATAATAAATGTTTATTGTTGTTTTAAGCCATTAACTTTGGAGTAATTTGTTTGCAGTGAAAGATAACGAATAATTAATACACCCTTGAATCCCCCATTGCAGTAAGTGTGTGTCGCTCATCTCTTTCTTTGCACAGAGAAAACAGGAGAGCCCTTCTGTTGTTATCGAGACGACTTCAGCAGAATTCTGAGCAGAGGTAAACTTGCATTGCTGCCCTGTGACCTCGTGTTTTGCCAGTGCAGTTGACCCAGGTTCGGTCCACATAACTCAGGTACATCCATGAATCTACAGCCTTCAGCTTAGCAAGGTTTGTGGGACCTGGGTGGCTACCACAGTATACAGGCCTGTCCAAGACTCAGGGTCACCATCCACTTTGGGAGGAGCACCACTGAGTCCGGAGATGCCCCTGTACCAGGACCACATATGCTGACACTGAAGCGTCTCCAAGCATCTGAATGGAAACAGATTTCCCTGCAGTGCAGGGCCAGGACTTGAGCTGCAGCCTCTGCTCCGATAACTACAGGTGGATTGCTGTGGCAGCTGGGGGCCATTGCTAATGCATCCTGCTGGCTTCCCCAAGGCGGGTCTGGGCCAAAGCGTGTGATGCTGCATCATTCCCTCCTGACACAGGCTCTGGATGCCAAGATCTTGAGGAGAGTGAGAGGGATCACATTTGTGCTGAGCCCAGGCCCCTGGCCAAGAGCACTGGAGGCATCCTAGCCTCTCATTCTCATGGACAATGACAGATCCATCATCTAAGCACTGAGCACGGGGCCAGGCACTACCAGGGATGCCTGCCAGCGCTCAGTGTGCCCTGTGGGCCTCCCATTATAAGGACAGACACTCAAGTCAATCCAGTGAGCAAACATTGTCTGACCATCTACTGTGTGTGGGGCACAGGAGTGGTGATGAGAGGAAAGAGGAGTTAACACAGTTCCTGCCTCCATAAGCCCCACTCTCCAGCGAGTGGAGAAATACAGGATGAATTTGTGAACAAGAATCGAACTGAGATACTAGCAGCCTCTGCATCTTCTGAGTACCCGACAAGTGGGAACACTAAGGGAAGTTGCATGAAAGGGTCTGCCCTTGGCCCAGGCTCTAAGAGATCATGAAGAAAGGCTTTCAACAAAAGCCAACAGCAGACAGCATCACAAAGGTGTGAGAGAGCCAGGTGTGCCCAGGTCTGTGAGCATCACTCTATCACGGCAGTAGGTTATGCAGGCCAACTAGTGCCACCATATGTTGTGAAACAAACAACTCCAAACAACAAGTGCTTGTTTCTTGCTTACAGGTTTGCAAGTTGGCTGAGGCCATCTCTGCTCTAGACTGGGGGTCAAGTTCAGGCCTGCTCACATACCTCTTTTTCCAGGGCCCAGGCTAAAGGAGCAACAGCTACCTGGGCCTACACTTCTCAAGGTGCAAGGAAGGAGGGCAAAAGGCCAAGCCAAACCACACAACTTTTAAAACCTTCAGTTGGATATGACACCCCTTATGTCTACACACATTCCACTCGTTACAGCAGAGCACATGGCTGAAACCAAAATCTGTGGAACAAAGTAGTACACTCTGTCCAGGATGCACCTTGACAAGGATGGGGAGGGAAGGGAAAATTGTGAAAAATTAGTATGATCTGCTTAATTAGTATGATCTGCTTAATCTGCACAATCTGCTTAATTGTGAAAAATTAGTATGATCTGGTGGCCAGGAAGTCATAGGAGATGAGACTGGAAACACAGACTGGACCTTGTATGAGAGAGGCTAGCTGGTTGTTCACCAAATTATTTCTCTTTCCCTCCTGGGCACAAAACTAGACTACATTTTCCAGCTTCCTTTGTAGCTAGTATCCTGAATCTGGCCAATGCAGGGTGGTAGAAATGATAGACTCTACTCCCAGGCCCAGCTAAACCTACCACATAACCCTCCACTCTTTCCTCATCTGCTGGGTACATATACAGAATCCAGCTGAGGACACTGAAGCCTGAGGTGATAGCAGAGCCACAGGGTGGAAGGAGCATGGCCCCTGAGTCACTGCTTGGAGGACAGTCACCAGGAGATACCCAGGTTAGTCTGCTTTGGGAATTGTGAGTACACTTGTATTGTATCAAGCCACAGAGATTTGGGGATTGTTTGTTATAGCAATTGATCTACCCTACTCTTACCCCATGTCACAGAGGCCCTTGGTGTGTGGCTAAGTGGAATTGAAGTCAGGAAGGCCTGGATTAAAATATCCGCCCCAGCACCTTTCTGCGGGATGACCTTGAGCAAATTGCTTTACCTCTCTAGGCCTTAATTTTTCATCATTAAATGGTGATTCATAGTTCCCACCTCAAAAGGTATGTCAATGACAAAGCCTGTTACTAAACCAGGCGAGGTGTCTTACTGAGTCCTGGCAGGGTGGCCCTGTCAGCCCAGAAGTTTACAAGAGGCTTTCAGGAGGTGGGAAGTCAACCACATGGCATGTTGAGGGTTAAGTCTTCCTGGGGGCTCATTCTGCTTGGAGCAGGGGAGGCAGGGGCTGGGGAGCAGGCTGCCCTCCATAGGCCAGGGCTGGGAAGAGCCACACCGCAGGAGGGGTAGGTCCTCTACTTTGCTGGAGGTTCCTGCACATACGTTTACTAGAAGGCTGGCAGGAATGGGGTGGTAAATCTTTCCCCTCAGCCTGCCACCTGCCCCTGACCCCCCAGTTCCCCCAAACCTACAAAGGCCACTTTGAACCCCAGATGATCGCAGTACTCTCCTCACTGGGCTTTTTGTGAGGATGACATGAGCTGCCATTTATAAAGTTCATGGAGCTATGGTGTACAAGGGGTTGTTAAATAAATAAAACAAATAGAAAATCATGAGGCAGGAGATGGCAGAATAGGAGGACGTGGAATTTGTCACTCCTCACAAGTACATCAATACATCTACAAATGGACCAATTCTCATAGAGCACCTGTTGGAACATTAGTGGAAAACTTCAAACATCCAAAAGGGCAAGAAAAATCCTCTCACAACCAGGTAGGATGAAAGAAAGAATTAAAAAAGAAAAGAGGAATCAAGAAAGGACCAGCAACCCTGGAGGGAAGCTGAAGGTGAGGGGTGGTTCCTGCACTCAGAAAAACTCCCTCACGGTGGGGAAATCAGCTGGAACAGAAAAGAACCTTCAAGGGATCAAAGGAGAATTCAGCAGACAGTCTATGAAAGGCAGGACAAATTAAGAACTGCACGCGTGGTCTACACCACAGCTCTGTGCATTCCAGCCTGAGTTGTGAGTTGCCTGTTGCAAAGGGGGGCTGGGTTCTGGAAAGTGGGGTGTGGAGCACGGAACCAGGGAGGGGACAGCTGTTGGCTGTGAAAAGACAGCCTGAAGGGACAGGAGTAAGGAGCTCCACAACTGGGAAAGTCTGCGGAAAAAACCCGGGACACCATAGAAGCAAGGCATCATTGTTGAGTGACATGCAAGGGGCGGAGCTGATATTACCCTCTGGCTTCTTCGGCCTTGGAGGGCACAGGTAGGGGCTCCTATCTGAGCAGCTGGGGTCTCCTCCGCCCACATGGGGCTCCAGGGACCTAAGTACCACCCATCCCAAAGCCTCCTTGGGAATCAGCCCTGGGTACCCCTGCCTGGGACAAGAGTCCACTGATGCTGGAGGGGGCTGAGTACTAAAGCGTGGGGTTGGGGGAAGAGATCTGGGGAGAGGAGCACTGTTGGCTGTGTGGATACAGCAGAGAGGAAAGGAGTGAGGGGAAGTGCAGCCAGGAATGCCCCTAGAGGAAGCGTGGTCTGCCTGGAAAGTAAGGCACCATTGTTGAGAAGCACATGGGGGATGGGGCCGCCACCACTCTCGCACACCAGCTCCTGTCTCTGTGGGCACTGGTAGGGATTCCCACCAGAGCGAGCACACCACAGTCTGTTCCACTTGCCTGCTGGTCCCTGCCACCGCAGGCAACTTGCTCACAGGTCAATTGTGGCCGCCGTAACTCCTCCCTGGCCTGAGTGAGTAAGTGTGCCCCAGGCAGCTGCTGCTTTCACTCCCTCTCACCTGGGCAAGGAGTAGACGCCTGAGGGTGGTGCACACACAGAGGTGGGGTCAAAACCAAAGTGCGCACATGTAGGGGTGGTGCAACTAAGGAAGAGGAATGGAAATCTTTCTGTGAAGCTGCACAAGCTGTGGATTAAATCCCTGAGATCAGCTGGGTAAATCCTGCGTCTGTGGAATACCTGAATAGACAACAAATGTTCCCACAATTGAGGCCAGTCTAGCCTTCCCAGGACTGAACAAGTACACAAGGGAATCGGGCCAGGTCAGAGTCTGAGCTGGCTCCACACTGCCCACAGCAGGTCCAGAGACCTACCTAGAGGTATTGGGAGGCCTCCTGGGGAGGCGGGTATTGGCTCTGGCTCACTGTGGGAGCAAGGACACTGATGCAGGAGGCCCCAGGAAAATATTCTTATTACTATTATTCTTTTTTTGTTTGTTTCATTTTGCTCAGTTGTTGGTGTAGTTGCTTTTATTATCTTTTATCTTTATTTTTTAACATATATACTTTTTATTTTTCTATTTTTACTTTACTTTTTTGTTGTTTTGTGGTTTCTTCTTGCTTTTGTTCTTTGTTTTTTCTTTCTTTTTCTGATTGTTTTTATGTGTATATTTTATGTTTGCTTTGCTTTTTTGTTGTTTGCTTTTCTTTTATTTCTCATTTTCTGTTTTTGTTAGTTTAGTGTGTGTTGCACTGTTGTTGCTGTTGTTTGTTTGCTGTTGTTTTTGTGATTTGTCTTGGGTTTTGTTTGTTTGTTTTCTTTTCTTTCTTTTTTCTCTGGCTGCACTGTGTGGCTTGCAGGCTCTTGGTTCCCCGGCCAGGGGTCAGGCTTGGGCCTCTGTGGTAGGAGTGCCAAGTCCAGGTCACTGGACCACCAGAGGATTCCTGGATCCAGGAAATATTAATCAGTGTCCATGCTCCCAGAAATATCCATATCAACACCAAGATCCAGCCCCACACAACTGCCTGCAGGTTCCAGTGCTGGACACCTCACACCAAACAACAAGCAAGACAGGAACACAGCCCCACGGATTAGCAGACAGGCTGCTTAAAGTCATACTAAGCTCACAGACACCCTAAAACACACCACCTGACACAGCCATGCCCTTCAGAGGGAAAAGACTCAGCTCTACCCTCCAGAGCACAGGCACCAGTCCTTCCCTCCAGGAAGCCTACACAAGCCCCTGGACCAAACTCACTCACCAGAGGGCAGACAACAGAAGGAAAGGAACTATGGCCCTGTAGCTTGCAGAAAGGAGACCATAAACACAGTAGGTTGGACAAAATGAGATGACAGAAGATATGTTATAGATGAAGAAGGAAGGTAAAATCCCAGAAGACCAAATAAATGAAGAGGAAATAGGCAATCTATCTGAAAAAGAATTCAGAGTAATGATAGTAAAGATGATCCAAGATCTTGGAAATAGAATGGAGGCATGGATCGAAAAGATGCAAGAAGTGTTTGATAAGGACCTAGAAGAACTAAAGAGCAAACAATCAGTGATGAACAACACAATAACTGAATTGAAAAACTAGAAGGAATCAATAGCAGAATAATTGAGGCAGAAGAACGGATAAGTGACCTGGAAGACAGAATGGTGGAAATAACTGCTGAGAAGCAGAAGAAAGAAAAAATAATGAAAAGAAATGAGGACAGTCTCAGAGACCTCTGGGACAACATCTAATGCACCAACATTGGAATTATAGGGGTCCCAGAAGAAGAAGAGAAAGGGAAAGGGCCTGAGAAAATATTTGAAGAGGTTATAGTCAAAAACTTCCCTAACATGGGAAAGGAAATAGTCAATCAAGTCCAGGAAGCTCAGAGAGTTCCATACATGATAAAGCCAAGGAGAAACACACCAAGACACATATTAATCAAACTAACAAAAATTAAATACAAAGAAAAATAATTAAAAGCAGCAAGGGAAAAACAATGAATAACCTGCAAGGGAATCCCCATAAGGTTATCAGCTGATTTTTCAGCATAAACTCTGCAGGCCAGAAGGGAGTGGCAGGACATATTTAAAGTGATGAAAGACGAAAACCTACAACCAAGATTACTCTACCCAGCAAGGATCTCATTCAGATTCGACGGAGAAATCAAAAGCTTTACAGACAAGCAAAATCTAAGAGAATTCAGCACCCCAAAGCAACTCTACAACAAATGCTAAAAGATCTTCTCTAGGCGGGAAACACAGAGAAGGAAAAGCCCTACAAGAACAAACACAGGATAATTAAGAAAATGGTAATAGGAACATACATATCGATAACTACCTTAAATGAAAATGGATTAAATGCTCCAACCAAAAGACATAGACTGGCTGAATGGATACAAAAACAAGACCCATGTATATGCTGTCTACGAGAGACCAACTTCAGGCCTAGGGACACATACAGACTGAAAGTGAGGGGATGGAAAAAGATATTCCATGCAAATGGAAATCAAAAGAAAGCTGGAGGAGCAATTCTCATACCAGACAAAATAGATTTTAAAATAAGAATTACTATAAGAGACAAAGAAAAATACTACATAATGATCAAGGGATCAATCCAAGAAGAAGATAGAACAATTGTAAATATTTATGTACCCAAAATAGGACCACCTCAATATATAAGGCAAATGCTAACAGCCGTAAAGGGGGAAATCAACAGTAACACAATAATAGTGGGGACTTTAACACCCCACTTACTCCAATAGACAGATAATTCAGACAGAAAATAAATAAGGAGGGCTTCCCTGGTGGCGCAGTGGTTGAAAGTCTGCCTGCCAATGCAGGGGACACGGGTTCGTGCCCCGGTCCGGGAAGATCCCACATGCCGCGGAGCGGCTGGGCCCGTGAACCATGGCTGCTGAGCCTGTGCGTCTGGAGCCTGTGCTCCGCAATGGGAGAGGCCACAACAGTGAGAGGCTTGCGTACCAAAAAAAAAACAAAAAGCAAAAAAAAAAGAAAAGAAATAAGGAAACACAAGTTTTAAATGTCATGACATAATTGATATTTATAGGACATTCCACCCAAAGGAGGCAGAATACACTTTCTTCTCAAGTGCTCACAGAACATTCTCCAGGATAGATTGTACCTTGAGTCACAAATCAAGCCTTGGTAAATTTAAGAAAATTGAAATCATACCAAGTAACTTTTCTGACCACAACGCTATGAGATTACTCAATTACAGGAAAAAAAAACTGTAAAAAATACAAACACATGGAGGCTAAACAATACATTACTAAATAACCAAGAAATCACTGAAGAAATCAAAGAGGAAATCAAGAAATACCTAGAAACAAATGACAACAAAAACATGATGACCCCAAACCTATGGGATGCAGCAAAAGCAGTTCTAAGAGGGAAGTTTATAGAGATAAAAACTCACCTCAGGAAACAAGAAAAATCTCAAATAAACAACCTAACCTTACACATAAAACAACTAGAGAAAGAAGAACAACCAAAACTCAGTCAGTAGAAGGAAAGAAATCATAAAGATCAGAGCAGAAATAAATGAAATAGAAATGAGGAAAACAACAGCAAAGATCAATAAAACTAAAATACTGTTCTTTGAAAAGATAAACAAAATTGATAAACCTTCAGCCAGACTCATCAAGAAAAAAAGGGAGAGGACTCAAATAAGTAAAATTTGAAATGACAAAGGAGAAGTTACAACTGACACCACAGAAATACAAAGGATCATAAGAGACTACTACAAGCAACTATATACCAATAAAATGGACAACCTGGAAGAAATGGACAAATTCTTAGAAAAGTGCAACCTTCCAAGACTGAACTGGGAAGAAATAGAAAACATGAACAGACCAATCACAAGTAATGAAATTGAAACTGTGCTTAAAAATCTTCCAGCAAACAAAAGTCCAGGACCAGATGTCTTCACAGGTGAATTCTAGCAAACATTTAGAGAAGACCTAACACCTATCCTTCTCAAACTTTTCCAAGAAATTGCAGAGGGAGGAACACTCCCAAACTCATTCTACAAGGCCACCATCACCCTGATAACAAAACCAAAGATACCACACAAAAAAGAAAATTACAGGCCAATATCACTGATGTAGCAAAAATCCTCAACAAAATACTAGCAAACTGAATCAAACAACACATTAAAAGAATCATGCATAGTGGGAGGGAGACACAAGAGGGAGGAGATATGGGGATATATGTATAGCTGATTCACTTTGTTATAAAGCAGAAACCCATTGTAAAGCAATTATACTCCAATAAAGATGTTAAAAAAAAAAGCATCATGCATGATCAAGTGGGATTCATCCCAGGGATGCAAGGATTCTTCAATATACACAAATCAATCAATGTGATACACCCTATTAACAAATTGAAGAATCAAAACCATATGATCATCTCAATAGATGCAGAAAAAGCTTTTGAAAAAATTCAAAAAGGGAGAAAAGGGAGCCCTCATGCACTGTTGGTGGGAATGTGAATTGGTACAGCCACTATGGAGAACAGTATGGAGCTTCCTTAGAAAACTAAAACTAGAGCTACCATATCACCCAGCAATCCCACTACTGGGCATATACCCTGAGAAAACCATAATTCAAAAAGAACACCCCAATGTTCATAGCAGACACATACACCCCAATGTTCATAGCAGCACTATTTACAATAGCCAGGACTTGGAAACAACCTAAATGTCCATCAACAGACGAATAGATAAAGAAGATGTGGTACATATATACAATGGAATATTACTCAGCCACAAAAAAGAAAAAAATTGGGTCATTTGTAGAGACGTGGATGGACCTAGAGAGTGTCATACAGAGTGAAGTAAGTCAGAAAGAGAAAAATGAATATTGTATATTAATGCATATATGTGGAATCTAGAAATATGGATAGATGATCTTATTTGCAAAGCAGAAATAGAGACACAGACATAGAGAACAAATGTATAGATACCAAGGGGGAAAAGGGGGTGAGAGGAATTGGGAGATTGGGATTGACATATATACACTATTGATACTATGTATAAAATAGATAACTAATTAGAACATACTGTGTAGCACAGGAAACTCTACTCAGTGCACCGCGGTGACCTAAATGGGAAGGAAATCCAAAAAAGAGGGGCTATATGTATATGTATAGCTGATTCACTTTCCTGTACAGTAGAAAATAACACAGCATTGTAAAGCAACTATACTCCAATAAAAATTAATTTAAAAAAAGGAAAAGCATGAGGCAGAAGGAGAAGATATGAAATAAGGGAGATGTGGGGAAAGATTCAGGACAGTGGGAGAGAGAAAGTGGTCAGATGGACACAGACAGGTAGGCCTCCAGGTGGACAGACAGACAAGAAGACAGGAACAGACAAGCAGGGGAAAAAATCAAGCTCCTGAAGGAAAATTAGAGAAAGTGACCCAGTGAGAGACCAAAACCACAAAAATCAAAGTAGAATGGAGCACAGACATGGCATTTGTGGTCTAAATACAAAGCACGTGGCCTTCTAAATGGCTTCTCAGGTCAAAAATAAGTGCCCTCCCTGGGGGAGGCACCATGTGCCCACCTACCCTGCTCAGAGCAGGCAGTGGCCTACTTCAGCAAACGGCTCCAGCTGTGAAAGCGTAGGTGCCCAGGGGGCCTGGGTGGCCTATGTGCACAGAAAAATAAGCAGGCCCCAACAGGTTCCCCTCTACCCACAGGGCACCCTGGTTCCCACCCATAGCTTGGCCCCTGATCCCATCAAAACCCCCAGGAAGGCTTGGAACAAATCAGAAATGTTATTCAAATCTCGATTTCCAAAGGTAGATGAGCTGACAACCTCACTCTCAAGTTTCAGCCTAATGTGATTTCAAATGGCAGCATCACACACCCTCTGAAAAGTGTTTATAATCAAGGCACCCGCAGTTCCCTAACCCTAGGGGCACTGCTGGGCTCAGTGGTGAAGGCATTAGTGCATGTAGAGCTGTCACAGGTAATGTCACTAATCTGTGACTAGGAGGGAAAAGGTGGGCTTCCCAGGTTCAGGAGTCCACCCGTGTGGCAAGCAGGTGACAGAAGAATGGGGCCCCTCCCTGGGGTCTGGATCTGCCCAGAGGGCTGGGAGATCACAGCACCTGGGTTGAGAAGGAGCTTGTGCAGAGGCACCGTGGTGACGTAGCAAACACCTCCATTAAACACAACAGTGCTCAGTGAGAATCCAAGAAAACAACTTGCCTGCATCCCTGGGATGCGTTGCTGACACAATTAAGCATAACCCCCCCAATTTCTGACTACCAGTCCTGTGCTTTCTCACCACACCACACTCGCTCTTGATTTTATCCAAATGGTGTCATCAATGAGAAACACAGAGAGAGTTCAGTTTGCTCTTTTTTTTGTTTTGCTGCACCATGCGGCTTGCAGGTGCCCTGGCAGTGAAAGCACTGAGTCCTAACCACTGGACCACCAGGGAATTCCCCATTTGCTCATTTATAAAATGCGGTTGTTGCAGAGATGATAGGAAATAGTGGATCACGGTGACACACATAGCTCAGTGACTAACACAGTACAGGCACTCGGCAAACGCTAGCCGTAGCTGTAGTCGTTAGTATTACTAATTGCTATTGTTATGTACTATTAGTAACAGTAATAATAATAAGGAGCCGTGTGATGTGCTCCTCCATGTGGACTGAATTCCTCAGAACCTGGATCTGTTCCTGTTTGTCTCTGACTCCAGATGCAACTAGAAAATGCCCTCAGGATTTATTCCTCCCCAGTACTCCTAACAGAACAAACTCGAGACATTCAGTGTGCTGTCACTGAAGAGACCAAACAGAGATTTCCAGAGAATCTGCTATGGGCTTGACATGGTGCTGGGGCTTGACATTTGTCATTTGGAATCAATTATGTAGTCATCAGAATACCCATTCCACAGATGAGAAAACAAAGGGTCAGAAGGGCTATGCATGGGGAGAGGCTGACCTGGGTCTGGAAACCCAGGAAGCAGAATCTCACCTCTACTCCCATCCACTCCCGCCTTTCAGACGCTTCCCACAATCAACAGGACCTGCCCCAGCTGGCGATGTCAGGCCTCCCATGGGGACAGAAGAGCCCCCACAGGACACACACTCCCATATAGGTTAGGGCTAGAGTTGGTTAGTGGGGAAAAGATAAATTAGCAAGGGTAAAAGGAGAAAGACAACTTCCTGGGGGGATGCCAGAGTGGCTATATAGGCTTTTGTGAGCACACACATGGCCTCATGCAGAAACGATGAGTTCACACAAGGACACACAGAGGCGTGAACCCAGACACATGGACACACAAGCATGAGCACACACAGACATGGGCATGCACAGGGATACATACAAAAACACACACAGGTGTAAGCACACACCACTCACACAAAAACAGAGACACACAAAGACATACAGGCACGCACACTGGAGCAATCCTGAACCCCAGGATAAAAGCTTCAGGCCCTCAGAGATGCCCTCCCTGGAGAGGCAGCCATGGAACTTGCCCAAGCTGACTGGCACGTCTCCTGTCTCCCTCCCGCCACTGTGCCCCGGCCTCAGACCTGGGCAGGGTGCTCCCTGAACGCACCCAAGCCTCCTTGGTCCCTGCAGCTGCAGCCCTGGGTGCTCCCATGAATCTACCTGAAGGCTAGCACAGCTCCTGGACCAGGCGACAGAGACTGAGAAACAGCTGCCGGGCAGGTGCTCCTTTCAACCGGCAGGATTCTGTCTCCTTGGCCTTTTTCCCTGCCTCTCTCTTGGAATTTCTGCAAGATCTCACAGAAAAACTCACTCATCTCCAGCCACTTAGATGCAAGAAACAGGTGAGTACCAATGGAGAGCCATGCTCCAGAGCTTGCACATGGTGGGCACCAACATGTATCCACCTGAAGCAGATGAGGGAGAGAAGGATCCCTTTGCCCACACCTGGGGGAGGGGAGGTCTCTCTGCTGAGAAGCCCAGGGAGTCTCTGCAGGGCAGGGACAGGCCAGGACAGCCAGGGGCACTCAGTCCCTGAGCCTGGACTTCCTCCTCTTTCCTCCCCAGGGACTGGGGGAGGGACAGAGGGGCAGGTCTGGGGTGGCCCATTGGTTGGCAGATGGGGAAGTGAGGCCATAGAATGTGCCCCTTTCACCATCTGACCCCTGTCTTCCTGCACCCCAAGGTTTGACTGCTGAAACAGCAATCGTGAATTTCACACAGCTTCCTGTAAAGCCGTCCCTCCACTCCTGACTATGGGCACATCAGCACATTACCCTAAGCTCACTGCCCCGGCCCCTCACCCACCTGTCAGCACTAGAGTGTGTCCTGCCTGGGGAGACCCAGCATTCCTCTGGGCCAGAAGATTTCCTAGGAATGAAAAAGGGATGGAAATGACCGCTGGAAAGTTGAAGAATACACTGTATGCAGAGGCATTTGTCTTTTCAGTACACTATTTGTCCCCTCCAGAGGGGCCTGGGCTGAAAGCTGGGCTATTTCAGCCCCAGGGAGATTTGTGAAGGCAGGGAGCTCGCTGTCAGCTCCCTCCTCCCTCCTCAAGCCCCATGAACCCAGAGCCTCACCTGCCCTAAATGTGCCAATCACATTCATTCAGCAAACATCCTGGAGCAGCCAGGCCCTGGGCACGCAAGTGCTGAGATGAAGCATCCGGCTTGGGAGGTGCACACTGTGGAGGGACAGATAAGACATCACTGCACTCCACAGCCACCCTGGGAGAAACCTGAACAAGAACGCAATTAACCCCAAGGACTGAATCTCAAATGGTGGATTTGGAAGCATCATGAGGGAGATATTCATGAGTTTAAATATGAGTTTAAGCACATCTCCCCACCCAAGAGGAGAAGGGAGTTCCCCTCATTCCAGTTCCCAGCTGCCTGACGCTGGCCCTGCACTGTAGCCTGGGGGCAGGCTCTCCCTCAGGACAGCAGGGCACCCTGTCTGTACACTCTGGAGTGGCCTGGCCAGCCTTGTGCTTCCTGCAAAACTGGAGGCTGGTGGGCTCCAGACCCAGCACATCTGCAATGGCCACAGCCATTCTCCCTACCCATCCCCGTCTGGAGGCCATGGGCAGCCTGAAAAGCTGTGGGCTTGGCAGTCAGCTGGGCCTCAGTTCAGAGCCTGTCTCAGCCACCCTTCCCCTGTGAGCAGACACCCCACCAGGAATGAGGAAGCTAATAACCAGCCCTGCAGGGCCCCAGGGGTGTTGGAGGATGAAGCACATGTGCGGGCACCAGCCTCCATCAGCACCTGTCTGGTGCCCTCTCCGTCTGCAGAGTGTCCAGGGGAGGGCGTGTAGCCCAGGGGGCCAGGCCAGGAGCACCAGAGAGGGCTGGGCTAGGGGAGGCCTCTGGCAGCCCCTTCCACACAGGAGCCTTGCCCCTGGGACTGCCAACTCCTGCCAAGCCCCAGCAGTTTCTCAAGTTCAGCAGACTCCAGTGCTGATGAAGTTGGACACATCTGAGTCCATTTATGATATTTAACTATGCAGCCCTTTCTCTGCCCAGCTCAGGAGATCTACACCTGGCTGCTGACCCCTGATAGGGTCCCATGCAGACCCTAGGGCTCTTTGTTGGAGACTGCACTGTTTTCCCAGGGAAAAATGACTCTCCTAGAAAAGAGGGAGGTGAACGTCCTACAGTAACAGTGTGCAGGCATCATCCAGAGAAACCTAGGAAGGGTCCACTGGTCCGGTCTCTTCATGAACAATATTTGCTGCAGGCCAGACATTGTGCCAGGCTCTGGAAATAAGGCCACAAACAAGAGAGTGGTACTCTAAAACCTCCATCCATGAGGTTTCCAAGTACTGTCCAGGGAGAAGGGAGGGCTGTTTCGGTGGAGGAGAAGCAGTGGCAGGCTCCAGAGGCCTGTGCGCTTTGACAAAACCTCTGTAGCAGGGCCCGGGGGCGGTGCCTGCCATACTAGGCTCCTTCTCCAAGATGGCTTCCCAAGGTTTGCATCCAGGAACTACTAGAGGTATAAGCTCCCTGAATGTTGGGACTGCCACAGCACAGGGCTCCATGCACAAGCAGGCAAGTTGTTGGTGAAATAAAGTGCCAAAGAGCTCACAGGACTCCGAGCCCAATGCCCAGGCAGAACCCCAGCGTGCAACACCAGAGTTCAGACCCTCTTGAGACATGCTGCAGTGGTCCTTGTTTTTCCTTGTTCTTTAAGAGAAAGGGAAGAAGGAAGGTGGGAAGGAAAAAGGAAAGGGAGGGAAAAGAGAAGGAAGGAAGAGGAGGGGGATGAGGGGCGGAGGAACAGATGGAGGGAACCACTGAGGGGTACATAGACCTGCCTGTGCGCCTCTTGCTGTTCTTTGAGGATGACAGTGATTCTGCCTGTATTTAGGAAACTATAAAGTTTGCCCTCCTCTGGTTCCCCAGGGCTTGTGTCTGTTTTCCAAGCCCATTGGAAAGGAGTGTGAAGGCCAGGGTGTGTATTCCATGGAAGGGCTCTTGCTGGAAGACACCGGGACACACAATTCCTGGTCCCACAGGCA
The DNA here is from genome assembly GCF_949774975.1 of Lagenorhynchus albirostris. NCBI lineage: Eukaryota > Metazoa > Chordata > Mammalia > Artiodactyla > Delphinidae > Lagenorhynchus > Lagenorhynchus albirostris. The sequence continues at coordinate 21,951,571 of NC_083113.1, read as the reverse complement.
GAGGTACTGACATCTGCTCAGACAATCTAATTGAAAATGCAGCGGCAATTACTGTTTTGTTTTAAGAATGGCTTTTCCTCATCTGTTGATCTCCAGGCCTGAGGTACTGCTTCTTTAATTATATCAGAACCCATCAGCTCACGCAATGAAATGCCTGGCATGTTGTCTGCCAAGAGTGATATGACTTACCCCTTGGAATTTTCTCTGGTCCAGGCAATACAAGACCTACTGTAATGGATGATTCCTTGGGAAGGACATATTTTAGAAACAAGGTGCTTCCATTCTCCCAAAAAGACACCAGATTTCTAGAACCCTCAACAACTGTGAACAGAACAGAGGGGCTGGTTGAAGCCAAATGCTGTGGTTGCTGGGAATGGCCGAGAGACTCCTGTGGTTTGTGCTGGACCCTCAGCGAGTGCCCAGCCAAGGGAAGCCTCCCAGGGCCTGGAGAGCCATGCTGCCGGGAGAAGCGTGCTCATTTGTCTGCCCCGGGGAGCAGGGGCATCCATCCCCAGCATTCAGTGAGTCTCCCCAGATGCTGGGATTAAGGATTTGGCCACAAGCAGGTTATGTAGAAGGTGATCCCGGAAGCACTGACGCGGGAATAGGGAAGCAGAGAGGGAGGAGGTGACAGAGTGTGACGACGGACGAGCTGCCGCATTTGAGGGCTATCAGAGATGGTTGGAAGAGGCCCTAGGGTTGGCCCCTGTGGGTGAGCGTAAGAGGCCCCACAGCCTTGCCATAGCAGCAGCATTACCTGCATAAGCTGCCCTCGGAAGTCGGCCTGGCCTCTGACACAGGGGCGAGCAGAGATCCCTGCCTGCTGGCTGCACTCCTGTCCCCAGCAGGAGCAACACCGCACCACGCACGGAGCCCACGGGCTTGTTCCTCCCACACAGCGAACTCCGTCTCTGGAGATGACGGAGAGCTGGGGGAGGAGAAACGCGTTTCTCACATCTGGAGACAGAGACAGGAGGCAAGGTACTGCTCTTTCCCAGCCTCCCAGGTGATTCACGTTCCTCATGCACGGAGCGCTGGAGGGGAGGAGGGAGCAGCTTCACGTTTCCTGGAGCTGGAATCTCTCCTCGGCCTTGCACAGGTCTCCCAGTCTCTCTGGGTTCCAGATTCCCCACGCCCTTCAGGCTCCAGGACAGCCCAGAGTGGGAGGCGGTGGAGCGGAGCCGCGAGCTTGGTGTGCCGCCCGCGCTCCGCCCAGCTCGCTGGGCCCGGGCCGGCCCTGCCTCTGCCTGTGCTCATCCTGAGAGCCTTCCAGGCACGTCACTGAGTGTGCAAAGCAAGGAACTCAGAGGAGGAGGCTTCCCAGCCCACTGCCAGGCCCAGTGTTAACAGACTGTCCTTCCATTATCCCTCCCGTTCTGCAAGATAAAATAAATTAAATCAAAATGCTAAAATGGAGAGTCTAAGGGCTGTGTGCCCTGAATACAGACCCTGCTGGCTGAGGTCTGTTCCCACAGGGTGACTCAGCTCCGGATTTCTGAAGATACTTTTCTCTAGGCCAGCCAGCTTGTCAGCACTGCTTTCCTCCTCCTCCCTTGGCTGAGAAAGACCTCTGAAGGCCTCACCTCCACCCAGGAGCGCAGGTCGGCGGACACAGCCTGGGCCAAATAGGAGCCTGTCTGGCTCCAGCGTCCTCCTAACCCCTGAGCAAGAGGAGACTCCAGGAGCTGCCCAGCTCGGAGTACAAGCCTGTCTCCCACCTGATCAGGGACGACCTAGAGTCGGGGCGCCTAGAGTTGCGGCGGCACTTTGGTCCACTCACCCTTCCTTCCACTATGGTCACTCCTGCCTTCAGAGTGCTCCAGAGGGTACCCAGTCGCACCCCTTTAGGAAGTCTCTTACACATCTAACCTATGCCCACCAAGCTGTGAGATAGCCTTCTTCCTCTCCTTCTGCTAGCCGTGGGGATGGATCAAAGCCGGTCATCAGCCTTCAGATGAGAACTGCTGTTGACCCATCACAGCTCTGTCAGTTCCCAGTAGGACCCCTCCTCCGTGGGAATATTAATAACAGAAACGGTGGCCGGAGAGTGAGGATTCCCATGTGCTACGGAAGGATTTCACTTATGATATGACTACCATCACTGCCAGGTCATAGGTCAAAGGGAGGCTGGGGCTGTTAAGCAGCTTGGTCAGGTCCGGGCCGTGGGTGAGCATGGAGCCAGGACACAGAGTGGATCCCTAACTGCATGCCAGCATCCCTAAACCGCCATGCTGCTTGCCCTGCTCTACCCCGGCTGGACACCAGCCCCCTCCATGGGGCCGTCAGCATTGGGCGTCAGGAAGGACCAATTGGCCCCCACAGCCCATCATGCCCTTCTCCCCTGTTCCTCCCGTCCACACACTGGCCCCTCCAGCAGAGCCTGTGGAAGTACAGTGACAGCCAAGGGAGAACTGATTTGCAGTGAAAGATTGGGTAGCCACAGCCCATACTCCCTGCCATCCCATGGCTGATTCCAGGAAAAGAGCATGCACTCCAGTGTCGTGCCCTCTCTGCATGGTTCCCAGACCCCCAGCCATCCAATCCAGCTCTCCCAGTTTGCCGGCTTGCCCACTCTGGGCCTCAGCCCCCTGTCGCCTGCAGGAGGCCAGCAGCCTCATTCAGGGCCAGTGGGTAAATGGCAACATCGCCTTCCTGTCCAGTCCCACAGTCCCCAGGAGCAGGTGGGCAGCTAAACATCCCCATTTACACCACAGGCCCCGTGGGGCACCAGGCAGTGGCAGGCACCTGTGACCCCTGAAGGACTTGAGTTGCCCTGTGAGGGAAAGCTCGGGCCAGGGAGCACTTGGGCTACGCCTCCGCCCCATGCCCCAGGCAGTGATGAGGGCAGAGGAGAGAGACAGAGAAGAGAGACAGGGGCAGGCAGAGAAGGCAATGGTGTGTGGGTCAGACCCAGGACCCACGGGAATCATCCAGAGTCCAAGCCATGGCTCCTGCCCTCCCCTGAGCTCAGGACCATGGTGCTCAGCTGCGAGCCTTACCTGTCTGAGGATAGCAAGCCGGACACTCCTTCTCCTGGTTCTGCAAAGTAGGTGGGGCCATAGGCCTGGGTGGGGCTCCTGCCTATGGAGGGGGTGGGCGGGGATGCTGCCTCATGTGGAGCAGAGGTCACTGAGCAGCTCTCTGCTACATGACCTTGGGCCCCAGATGCCCCATCCTACAATGGCACAGGCCCTTCCAGCTGACCTTCTGAGAGGTCCCAATTCTCCCAGCCATGGGTTCAGGCTGGCTGCGAGGGACCCAGCACTCTGCACGGTGAGGCACCCGTGTGAGCCCCTCCAGGGTCCAATCTTGCCATGCTTAGCCACGAGATGAGAGGGAAAGGTCAGATTTAACAATGGGACCATCTGCTTTATCACTTTCCAACTATCTGGATATTCCTCTGCAGATGATCTTCGATAACATTCCTGGGTTGAATGCCAAAAAGAGAGAAAACTTTGGACTCACAACCATAGGCATAAACATCTAATTAAGCTCATTCTTTGAACAAAACCATATCTGAGAGCACCTGTTAGCCCTCCTTCACCTCAGCCGCTGCAGCCTGTTGGGACAGCATTCACAGAGGGTGGGAGAGAGACAGCCCAGCCTGGCATATGGCCCTGCCCCTTCCCTGGCATTTCCCGTCTCTGAGCTCCCCTGGCTCAGCTGTTTGGTCACTTGTTCCTGAGGTCTTACAATCACAGAGTCCATCCATAGTCCTTTCTCCTGGGCTTAAAGACCCCACCCCCCCCACCCCCCGAGACGTCTAGCAGGCCCCTGTCTCTTGTCTCTGCCTCCTCCACAAACGTCAGGGCCTTCCTTGTCTGGGAAGTTTCCCACAGCTTAGGCCCGTGTCCATCTCCTTTACCCAGAACCAGAGAGGGAGACCCTCCCCTTTCTCAGCACCCATCAAAGCCACCTGCAGCCGCCACATCACACCGGAGGATGCTGTTCACTGTCCAGTGCTCTGAGCAGAGGGGGCACAGTGAGCCGGGAGACCATGTGCATGGGTTCTAACCCCACCTCCGTTGCCACCTCACCGGGTAATGGCAACTATTCTCCATGCCTCCCATCTCCCTAAGCCTCAGTTTCCCCATCTGTACCTAGAGGGTTGGGCCCAGGGCTCTCTGTGGTACCCAAGTCTCTGTCTTCAGGGGCCAGGTCATTCCCAGGAGCACCTGCCAGCCTCTTCAACAGTCTGGCCTCTAATTATGAAACAGGAGGAATTGGGGTGGACCCTGCCTAAGATGGCCAGCTGGTGACCCTCCCTGAGGCCAGCAGTGAGGTACATACCCTCAACTGACCTGACAGCTCCTCAGGGGAGGGCACACAGCCCTACACACAGAGAAGACTCCATCCCCTCCCTGCTCCGCACTTCTCACCCAGGCCACACTCACTAGATCCCACACACCAGCCTCTCCAGCCCCAGCGTGCAACTCTCCCCAGAGCTCCTAGCTCCTGATACAATGGCCTGAGTCTGCTTACAGCCACTATGGGCCAGGTTGCCCCTTCCCTGGCCTTCACACAGGCCACTTCTCTTCTGGAAAGGCCGGTCCCTCTCCTCAAGGCCTGGGCCCTCCTCACCCCTCAAGCCTGTGCTCCAGTGTCATCCTTCCTGACCCTCCTACGCCCCCATCACACAGGGCTGCAATCCCCTCGTATCTCCCTGTCTCTCCAGCCAGCCCCTGGGCTCTGCAGGGCAGGAACCGCAGCTGTCCTCCTGACCAGCAGGGCTGAGCGCTCCGCTCACATCTCTAGGGTGAATGAATGAGCAAGTGAGAATGAATGAACATTGGAACCTCGGGACCCACACACCTTGACCTTTCGTGCAACTAGGCCACAGGGAAAGCATACGCTCCCCACGCTGGGCCTCCTGCTCCCCAAGACAGTACCCACGGCCCCCCCGGAGGCCCCCAGGGGCCCCATCCTGGGAGGGAATCAGCCCTGACTCCCCACAGCTTCCTTCACTTTGCTTTCCTCTTGCAAACATATTCAAATGTTTAAATTCTGTTTTGGGAACAATTAGCCTAACTTACGGTCTAATCACATTTTGTCTTCTGATGAAAAAATACACAGAAAACTTGGAAAATGATGACTGATAAGGCTTTATTGTATTTCTTTCTTTTTTTAATAGTGTTTTTTATGCGCATAAGCATATCACAGATGAAAAGACTCTAGCAACTGTCTAGCCCAACACCCTCATTGTACTCAGGGGGAAACTGAGGCCTAGTGAGGGGAAAACACCTACCCAAGTTCCCGAGACCTGAGACCCAGATCTCTTGGCATTTGCCTCTTTCTTCTCAATAATGTGAGAAGACTGGACCCAATTCTCCTGGGGTCCTTTAGGACCAATATCCTAGGGTTCTGATGTCTCCAGATTCTGGGGTTACAAGGCTTCACATACCAGGGGGCAAAAGGAGATGGCAGACTGAAGAGCAGGCATGGGTTCCCAGCCAGAGGCACCCTCTCCTGTATCCCCATCAGACAATGGTGTGCAAACCAGACCCCTACCTCACCACCCAGTGATGCTGGGACTCATTACCACACACCCACTAGTCCCTAAGGGATCCAGATGGCATCCACCAGGGAGATGTTGAAAACCTGTTTGAAAGCAGGAGGACCTGCCACTGTGATGTCATGAGAGAGCTCACTCCCTCTGCCCCCTTCCCAGCAGCCCTGCTTCCCTGCAGTGGGTTTCAAATGCCCAAACAGCACCGCCCCACTTGGACACAGCCTGACTTGATTAAATGCATCTGGGATTGTTTGTTCAGTGCGGGTCCCCTCTCCCACTGCAATATCAAATCCCGGCAGCAGGAACGCTGCACTTTGCTCCCTTTAAGCCTCACTCAGTGCAGTGGCAGTGCGTCCTCGGTGCCCTGTGCCACGTGTGCCGGCTGACCGCTCACAGCCAGTACAGTACAGTAAGCTTGTAAGCTTCCACGTTTTGCATTATGTTATTATTTTGCTCACAATAGCCCAGATAAGCATCATTCTTCTTGTCCTCACTTTGCGAATGAGAGACCTGAGGAGACTCAGAGAAGGAAGGCAGCACATCCAAGGTTGCTCAGCCAGGAGGGCAGGGCAGGACGTCACCTGCTGTGCTCTGCCCTCTCTATGCCATACGATCTAGGGGACTTGGACATGCTCATTCAAAGGGGCAGCTTCCTGCGGACACGTGCCTGGTCTTGAGCTGAATGAAGGTCATTCTCCCCCTGGTGGTGGGAGTTCCTGAGAGCTGTGCTCACTGTCATGGTTCAGCAGGCTGGGCATGGGGCTAAAAGGTGACCCTCTGAGAACCATCACCCTGAGGGGAGGCCTCACTGAGATACCTGAGCCTACATTATGAAGATCTGTCTGTGTGAAAGCGAGGAGGGGGCTCCAGACAGGGACCACACAAGGCACGAGGCAATGACCAGAGGGAGAAGCACGAAGCCTGTCCCATCCTGAGGCCCCAGCAAATGGCCCAGCTGTGGCTCTTTCTCAGGCTGCAGAGGCCCCGCCAAATGGCCCAGCTGTGGCCCTGGCAGATGGGCCTTCCACGGGCACTGGAGGCCGGATGGGCACTCAGCAGGCAGGCCCCCTCTCTCCCAGAAGCCCTGCCACACACAGCCACAGGCTGAACCTCCGGCTGACAGGATGTGGCTCCAACAGCACTGACCAGCTGGGGAGCCCCAGCTCGTTAGTTTCTAATTAAGAGAAAATATGCGTCTTGACCTTCCTCCCTGAGCCGTTCCCCGCTACAAGGCCTGGCCAGTGGCCGGTTATCACTTCCAGATGCTCGCAGGCCCACTGCTGCAAGAGAGCCACCTGGCTGGGGGCAGGTGTGTCTGTGCCAATGGAAGGGGCCCTGGACCTTGCAGGTGAACATCACTGTGTTAAGTGGGCAGGAGTCAGGCAGTTCCTCCTGCTACAAGATGATGATCAGCCCATCGGGCCAACGTTCAATGCTACTGACCTGTGGGGCTCCCAGAAAACCCAGATACAGCCTCTGACCATGGGAACATTCAGGGAAGAGAAGTGCAGTCCATGCACGGGGCTTGTGGAGCATACAGGATGGAATGCCTGGGGAAATCTGGAAGGCTTCCCTGACATCTGGGTCCTGAAGGATGAGTAGGAGTTTGCCTCCAGGGGCATGATGGGAGAGAATATTCCAGATGGAAAGAACAGCCCTGTCCACAGTCACAGGACTAGGAACCTTCAAACCCAGGTCTCTCTGATTTCAAACTCAGTGCCCTTAAACCCTGTGCTCTGCTGCTATTTCTGTGACAAGCCTTTGAATGCCGTGTCAAAGCCCAGAGAAAGGTCAGGGAAGGGGGCAGGTTCAGATGTATTTTGGAAAAGTTCTTCCAAGAGTATGATGGATGGAAGGGGAGACTTGGAAGACATTTCTGAGATACAATCCACAGATTTTGTAACCAGTTGCATATGGGGCAAGTCCCCTCACCTTTCTAAACCCGAGTTTCTTAGTGTGAAATGGGCTATAGGGATGTGTGCCATCCCCCTGCACTGCCCACCTGCAGGCTGTCGTGAGGAGCAGAGGGACCCCTGGGGCTGACTGCCTGGCCCAGGATCTCTGTGTGCCCTTCAGCAAGTCACCTGACCGCTGAAGCCTCAGATCTGTCATCCAGAAGAGCTGCTGTGAGCACAGGAAGAACTGGGCCACGTGGATCACTTAGTATGGGATCCAGCAGAGTGACAACGCAGTGAGTGCCAGCTGGTGCCCGAGGGCCCCGGCTTGTAAAGCAGTGCATGCACCATGTAAAAAGCCACAGCAGCTTTGAGAAGGTGGGAAGAAGCATCCCAATGACAGAGCAGTTGTGTTAAGAAAGAGGACTTAGGGGGAGAAGTAACACGACTTTCTGTATTTCTAAGACATTTAATGATATTTATAACATTTAATAATTTTAAAATAAGAACATTTAATAATTTAAAAATAAGTTTTCAGGAAGACTTACAACGTAAGTAATTATTATCATAGAAAAGCCCTGATCTTGAACAACTAGGTTTGGGGGCTTGCCAACACCAGGAACCACTTGGGGATGTCAAAGTGCCCTCTACCGCCCTTCAATCTCAGTGCTCTCTGGGGATGACACCTTGAGAAGGTCAAAATGCTGAAAAGCCTGTCCAGCTTTCTTTGTGTCCTGTCTTCTCCCATCTGTCCCCAACCCAGAAAAGAGCACAAAGAACAAACATGCACCATGGGCTCACCACGTGCTGGACCCTGGGCTGAGCTCTCTGTGTGGACTGTGGCCTTTGATCTTCCCACACCGTCTGAGGAAGGGATCTAGTGACCCCACTAACCACCCAGGGTCTGGATACCGTGGCACCTCCCCTTGTGTAACCCCCTCACCCGCCGGGGGACGTGAGCTTGCCAAGCTGCGTGCACACGGGACTCTGTCCCCAGGGCCCTCACACACCCAGTAAGCATAGGCCGCCCAGGCTGTGGGGCCCAAGAGGAGATGGGTGTGGGGAAGCCATCCCAAGGTGACCCGGGACCGGCTCTCAGGGCGGGAGAGAGTGGGCAGGCGGCCTCCTGCACGAGGGTGGGCAGGGTTGGGAGATGGGGCGCACTGGAGAGACTGAAGCAGGCAGAGGTGCCGTCAGGCTCATGGACTGGAGGAACCAGCCTTGAAAGCCAGGCTGATGGAACAGGACATGACACCAAAAGAGCTAAAAGAATCAAGGAGATCAGCCTGGCTGTGGTATAGTCAGAAAATTATTAGGCAGTCCAGGAAAGGACTGTGGGGAGAAAGGGCTTCTAAATTTATTTCTTGGACTCTAGGACACAACTGATTTGGGAGGCCCCTGAGTTAGAGGAGAGGGCCCCAGCCCTGGCCTCTCAGAGCTCTGGGGACCCGGGAAGCCTCGGAGCCCACGGAACCACCACTTCTTCCATCCTTCAAGCCAGGTCATCCCTCCCCAAACCTCAAGCTATGTGACTGTGGTCACGGTGGCCCTCCAGGTAGGGGTGATGAGAAGAGCGTTCAAAGATGCAGAAGTCGGGCACACAGGTGCTCACTGACACACGCGCACACACACACACACACACACACACACACACACACACACACTCTCGTGCATCATCTGCTATTAACCGAGACAACAAAGAGATGGCGTGAAATGCAGCCAACAGATGGGAGCCCACCAAAATGTCAGCCAGAAGAGATAGCCCACATCAGGAAAACAAAATTCCAATTTTGCAAAATCCTTTCCTCCCTCCTCCCTCCTCAGAGAAAAATTCCCATGGAGGCTTCTGGAACTTTGGCAATCCAAGATGATTTATTTATTCAGGACCACCACACCATCGTGCATGTTAAGTACAAAAAGGAAAAAATGCTTTTAGATTTGGAAATGGGGTTGCAGTACAGATGGTGCCTGAACATACATAAATTCTGTTGCTGTGTGAACAGATGGAAACTTGAAGGAAAAAAATTTTAAAACTTTAGCATTCATCTGCCAGACCACTGCCAGAGAAGAGGGAGTTCGTCACTTCACTGGGAGAGTCTTGGTCTTCCAATCTGTAGGATGGGGTTGAGAAATTGTGCCATGTTCAATGGTCAGTCCAACCTGGTTTTGATTTCTGGCTCTGCCATTTACAGCTGGGGGAACTTGGGCATGTTACTTAACCTCTGTGACCCGGGTCCTCCTCTGAACAAGAGGATAATGGGGAGGGCTCCCAGGATTGCTGTAAGAACTGAACCCCATGATGTATACAGAGCATGCATTCACGCCCGGCACAGAGTGAGGACCTGATAAATGGCAGCACCGGCTGGCAGGTGTGGTGGGGCTCCCTTGCCAGGTAACACCTGAGGGAGCCTGGATGGGAAGCTGAGACACCAAGAAGGCTCGTGGTTGACCCCACAGGAGAGGCTGGGGAGAGAGAGAGGACATAGCAGCTGCTTCTGGACAACATCTCCTTTCCAGAAGACTCCCAGGGTCTGGGCAAGATCGCATTAGGCGAGGGTTGGTGGGCAGGCTCAGTAAGACCTTGGGAAGGGGGAGAACAATTCAAATGGAAGGTTCTCTCCACACGGCCTCACCCTCACTCCGGAAGCAATTTAGTCCTCAGTTTCTGCCCCATGGCGGGAGTCCATCTGTGATAGGTTGATTGCAAAAATGGCCATAATTCATCATCCCTGCCCGCCTCCTGGTCCCTTGTCAGGCGATTCATCAAGAGTTGGGGTCTTCCTGTCCAACCTGGCCTTGTGACTCGCTTTGGCTAATAGAATGCAGTGTAAGTGACAGTGTGCCCATCAAGGCCAGGCTGCCACTCTCTTTGACTCCTCCAGGCAAGTCCGGCTAGCCTGCTGGAGGAGAAGACATGGGGAGCACAGCCAAATTAGCCCCAGGGTCCCAGTTGAGGACCCAGACATGGAAGATCAAGGTGAAGATCAACAAAGCTGCCTAGCCAACCCTCAAGTAACCACAGGCAACTGAGTGAGCCTGCCAAGCAAAGCTTGGGTCAGCAGAGCACCAGGCGAACCCACTGATGCGTGGGCAAAACTCTGCACTTATAGTTGTGCCACAGAGGTTTGGTGGCTGTTTGTTATGTGGCGAAAGACATGGACCCATCCTCTTCCACCAACCTCACACTCCAAACCAACCACCTTACTCTGCAGAGAGTGGGAGGAGGGGAGGGTCTCAGTACAGACCCAGAAAAGTGATTCAGAATTCAGAAACTGTCAACTCAGAGGCAAGGAGCTCTCTGCTTCACACACCAGGGGGCCAGCCCAGAAGCAGAAGGCCAGGTCACAGTGGTCTGAAAGCCCCTTTCCCAGCACAGCTAGTCCACCCTGATGAGTGACGGAGTTGCTGACCATCTTCAACATGGGATTAGTGGGGGGTCCTGGTCCTCAGCTGCTAGACTGGCTCCACAGAGAGGGCAGCCCCGCCCCCCAGGTCCCACAGTGAAGGGGAGCCTGAGCTGGAGACCCCAGAGCTGGGCAGGAAGGTGGGTCCCAGCAGAGTCCTCCTCCCAGTCAACCTTGTAGACACTCTCCCAGGAAACCCTCTCGCCAACCACCGCTGCGTGGCCTCTGTGCTGGTGCACACTCCAGGTGACTTTAGCTCCAGGGGACCTGGAGGGCCCTGGCTGATGTTAAGGGAAAAAAAACCCAAACTAATGACACTTGTTAAAGATGGTAAGGGAGGGCTTCCCTGGTGACGCAGCGGTTAATAATCCACCTGCCAAAGCAGGGGACACGGGTTCGATTCTTGATCCAGGACGATCCCACATGCCTCAGAGCACCTAAGCCTGTGCGCAACAACTGCTGAGCCTGCGCTCTAGAGCCCATGAGCCTCAACTACCGAAGCCTGCACGCCTAGAGCCCATACTCTGCAACAAGAGAAGCCACCACAGTGAGAAGCCCACGCACCACAACGAAGAGTAGCCCCCGCTCGCCGCAACTAGAGAAAGCCCGTGCACAACAACAAAGACCCAACTCAGCCCAAAATAAATAAATTAATTTATTTATTAAAAAAAAAAACAAAGATGGTGAGGCAGGCTTTATTCAGGACCACTGCAGTAGGTACAGGGACCACTGCAGTGGGGCTTTGCAGTCGGGGGAAGAGGTTGGGCTCAACTCGGAATACAGCCTGAAAGTGGAAGTGACTAACCAAGGAGCAGGTGGAGATCAGTGGATGGAAAATTACTAAAAGGACACATCAGGGGTGGGGGAGACTCTGGCTAGAATGATCTAAGAGTGAGAGACAGGCCAGCGTGATCAGACATCACCTTTGGGAGCAGGGAGGGTGAAGAACCTGATTAGGTATCCAAGGTGATCAGATATCACAGGTGGGAAGTTCTTGTTAAACTTAGCAGGATTCTTGCTAAAACTAGATTCTAGAAGGAAGTGCACAGATAGGCCTAGGAGAATGGTCAGGAGCCTGACTAGAGTTTGATTAAGCAAAGTATCTTTGTCACTGACACCACCCTGAGTGGCTGTGGCCCATGGAGGTGGCAGGGCATGCTCCCCATCAGGGTGAAGCAGAGTTAAGTTCTGAGGGCCCTGCCCACCCCCAGCCCTGAGCAGACCCTCCAAACCCGCCCTTCATGTCCATCTGAGGTCTGATGCTCCAGGGGAGCGTCCCAGGAGAGACTCCCGGCACAGAAAGGAGGGCTTGTCTTCCATCCCATCCACTCTGCTTTTAAAACTGTCCATGGCTTGTCTTATCTGAAAATATTTCCCAGAGAATCTTGCCTTAATGTTCATTAATTGTGAGTAACTTTCCTCTTGCTACGTTCAACTTTCAGACCCCCACAGTTTCTGGAGAGTCTCACTCTTCAGAAACACACACACACTGGATGCTTTCTCAGGTGCGGTTACCTCTGTCTGCAATGCCTTTCTCCTACTTTTCAATCCAGCAAACTTCCACTCATCTTTCAAGACCTTACTAATATGACACCTCTTCAGTGAAGCCTTCCATGATTTCCCTGGGCAGAGTTTGGTATTATCTCCTGGGCTTTCTGAAACTTGGGTTGTACATCTCCTCAAGTGCTGACCACAGGTTAGCAAACTATGGTTCGTGGGCCAAATCCAGTCTATCCCTTGTTTTGGTAAATACAGTTTTATTGGAACAGAGCCTGGTCCATTTGTTTATATACTGTCTGTGGCTGCTTTCCTGCTACAATAGCAACAAGACCATCTGGTCCACAAAGCCAAATATCTACTATGTCATCCTTTACAAAAAGTTTGCTGACCCCTGCCCTCGACTATGAGCCTCTCAAGAGCTAGGACAAGGACAGGACTGCTTGCCTCTGTCCTGCAGCCTGGCTGGGAGGAGGCACAGAAGGCACTTGATAAAAGTTTGCTGAATTAATGAATAGATGAGTGAATGAATAAGTGAATGGAGATGTTATGGGTGCATCACAAAGCCCATGTTGACAATTTCATGCATGGGACTAGTTTCCCAGAGGACACAGTGGAACTTTCCACCAGCCCCACATGTCTCAGGGTTTCAGTGTGCGCCACCAAGAGGAAAGAATTCCAGGTTTCAAGAAGTGTGGGCAACTGTGATGTGCTGGACATCTCCCTGCCCCATCTTTCAGCTCACATTTTCGCTCTAGCTATTGCAGGAGCAACCAGCTGCCTACAGGGGTAGCTGGCAGCACCTGCTTCCGTGGCCCTCCACATCACTTGCTCTCTGTTCTGGGTCCTCTGCTTCTGCCCCTGGGATGCCCAGGAAGGTTCTCGGCCATTCTGGGGCATACCCATCCATACCCATCCTTGGAAATGCAGGGTAAACACCCCCAGAAACTCCTGGCCAGTGGGGGATGCACATTCACAGATGAATTGTTTCTTCCTCTGTTGTCTCAGGTGGGCAACTGATGCATGTCCTACACAGTACCTCAGAGGGTCCCCAGGAGAAAAGAGCCCTAGTTACACACAGTGATTTCCCTCCACCCCTGCTTCACCTTTCCCAGTGAGCCACTCCTCCTCCCTGGAATCACGGTCCCAAAATAAATCACCTGCACAGAAGCCATCAGTCTTGGCCACACAGGTGAAGCAGCCCTGCTCTGGCCACAGTGGAACAGGTAATCAGGACCTTCAAGCATTTAATGCTTTGGAAGTCTCCAAAGGGGACACATGGTACACTGGCTTCCTGAGGGTGCAGCTACAGGGCACCACGTGCTGGGTGGCTGAAAACAACAGGAACACATCCTCTCCCAGTTCTGGAGGCCAGAAGTCTGGTATCAAGGTGTCTGCAGGGCTGCACTCCTGCTGAAGTTTCTAAGGGAGGACCCTTCCTTGCTTCCTCCAGCTATTGAGGGCTGGCTCAGGGTTGACTGTGCAGCCCCAGTCTCTGCCTCTGTCTTTCCATGGTTTTCTCCTTTCTCTTACGACCCCAGCCACTGGATTTAGGGTGTGTCAACATTGTCCCAAAAGGCTCCAGGGAGAGGGAGTTTCCAACTCTCCAGCCAACCCGCTGGGGGCTTTCAGGACCATCTTCCACAGGCCAGATGCTAATGTCCCCCGGCGCTCGGCTTGTATTTCTCTTGAGGAACTTAATTTGTCAGCAGGTGATGAAACTGTCCTGTGCGGGATATGAGACCCCAGGCCACAGCCACCAGGCCTTCCGGAGCTCTGAACCTCCATGTCAGGGGCCAAGAGCTCTCAGTAAACCACTTCTAAAGGAGCAAGTGACCTTTGGCACAAAGGCGGGCACAGACTCCCTCCTCGTCTGGCCTCCCTGACCCTGGACTTCCCTTGCAGCCTTCCCTGATTTCTCTGGTCTCCAAAGAGAGGGCCTCCGCCACAACGCACCGAGATGGAGAAGGAAAGCTAGGACCCCCGAGTCCCCGGGGAGTGAGAGTTCCCTGCAGGGTTTCCTTAAGTGTTACTGATGGTCGAGGGGGAGGTGTCTGGTCCTCCCCTGAGCCTCCTCCAACCCCTGAGACCAGCACAGTGTCTCATAGACAGCAGGAGCTTAACATGGACTTGCTGAATCGTAACCGTGTGGGCTGCCGACCGTGTATGGTCTAGACTCTGCCTCAGGAAGCAGCCAGGAGCTAGAGCTGCTGGCCATGCTCGTGGAAGAGACTCTGAGTCAGAGGAAACGAGACATTTTTGTTTGTTTGGATTTTTACTCCTGGCTCAGCCTATAAACAGTAAACATTTAATTTCTTATCTCACAATTACATTAAAAGGTAGATAAACCCCGATAAGCCTTCATCTGGCATTTCGGTTGCTAATCGCCCTTTATCCTCTCTCTTACATGCGTGTGCACACACACCGAGTTTCTGGGGCAGGCAGGAGAAGGCCGGGTGGGCACCCTGTCTCACCTTCCATCTCTGGCAGAGCACCCAGGTCCGGCCCTGGAGCACCCTGCTCGATGAGGCAGGGCAGCAGGGCCAGTCATCTCACCTCCTTGGCCCAAGATCTGGCTGGACCTTGACTCGTGGGGCTTCTCAGGACCTTTGGTATATTCAATGCTCTGTAGCTCTCCATATGGGGAGCAGCTCTTCCTAGATGTCATTAATTGTAAAAGTCCCAGCCCATCTTCGCCAATAAAGGAGGAGACAGGAAGCAATGCCCAATCTGCCTCTGCAAAGGCCAGTGACATACTACTGTGACATCTCTGTCCTGCCCTGTGAGAAGCAGTGGGAGTGCTGAGCACAGTCAGGGGTTCTCTTACCGGGGTTGGGGTCCTCCTGAGGACAGCCGGACCTAGAGGAAGCTCAAGCTACCACAGAGGGGAGAGACACAAGCTGCAGAGTCAGAACATCTGATTTCTGAACACCACTCAGGTGCTCACCGGCTACGTGACCTCAGCTCAGCCCTCACCCTCCCTGGGCCTCAGCCCCCAGCCCCCAGCCCCCAGGATACAAGCACAGCAAGAACAGACCTGTGGCCACATTGAGTCACTTCCTTATCACCAGTGACTGATGCCTTGGGAAACAACCTCATAGTCTTTGGCACACATTCCCTGCCCCTCCTGGGGCAGGCTGCACCATGGTGGAGCCACTTAGCCTGCTGGTGGCAGCTCACTGGCCCAGTGCAGGGCTGCCTGTACCAGCCCAGCTCCTTCTCCTTGTCCCATGGCTCACAAATGCAGGTCTTGTTTCACTTTCCATAAAGAAATATCCAGTCCCCGCCCCCAGCCAAGGACCCTCCCTTCCCAGGACGTCCCACAGGTCTTCCCCTCCTCCCTTCTTGTATCTGGCCTTTCCTGGAATGCTAGTCCAAAGCCAGGGAGAGTCCAGGCTCCCCCTGCCAGGCTGTGCCCAGGGCTGTGCACATGAGCAGCACAGGGAATGTGCATGCCTGGAGGCGGGGTTGTTATTTGTCCCTGGCTCCTCCCTCGCTCTGGAAGCTACCTGCCCTCCAAAGAGGGAGTCATTCTTCCCCACAGCATTCCTGGAAGCCCTGTGGCCTAAGCCAGACCAATCAGGCTCCTTCCCTGAGACTTTTCCACCAGTACTAAGGAAGACAGGGCGTCTGTCGGTCCCTTCCAGCTTACGGCCGGGAGCTCGAGGCGGTGTGCCCAAGGAGAGCCACGCTGCCACGGGGGCAGAAGGGGAGGGTGGAGGGGCACCCAGTGCCGTCCCGTGTCTCTGAGCCTCAGCTCCCCCCAGACCTTGCACCTAAGCTTATTCACCTAGCGCCTTGCTGCTCTCAGGGATCTCAGGCCACTCCCGAACACCTTCACCCTCCTGCTTCTGCCCAACAAGGAAAGGCCCTGGGGCCAGGGCGTGGGGGCGGGGCAGTCTCAGCAGGGAGCCTCAGACAAGGTTTTTCCCTCTCAGGCACAGCTTCCCCATCAGTAAAATGGCCATATTGCACTGGGTGGTCCTCAGGTGCCTTCCACACCCAGAGGGCAGCACAGCGTGCTGGTCGCAGTGCAGGTGCCCAGCCAGGGCTGCTCAGGGTCCCCCACTTCCTACTGTGGGGCTGTGAGTAAGTGGCTTGATAGCTCTGAGCCTCTGTTTCT
Source organism: Lagenorhynchus albirostris (assembly GCF_949774975.1). Lineage (NCBI taxonomy): Eukaryota > Metazoa > Chordata > Mammalia > Artiodactyla > Delphinidae > Lagenorhynchus > Lagenorhynchus albirostris. Next base: position 21,935,143 of record NC_083113.1, on the reverse strand, counting down.
TCTGTTATGAACCTCAGATGGAGTCAGGAAGATGGGATGAGCTGGGGCTTTCCACATGCTCAGCAGAGTGCCCGCTGGTGCTGAGACCTTGGCATGGGAAGCTGTTATCATCCTGGCTCCCCCATACTCTGAGTATAAACCCCCATCATGAGCTGGCAGCTCCCTCTTTATTTGGTTTTTATATGGGGGATAGAAACTCATCAGGGCTGACATCAGGCTGAGGTCTGGGGCCTCCTCTTTCCCAAATAAAGAGCTGAGACTCTAAGCTAGTAATGACTTTTCCTTTCAACTGATATGGCCGTGGGAATATTAAAAACCTATTCCCACCCTGATAACCCCAACAATATGCATGAGCACCTGCATGCATATACATGCTCACACACTCGCATGCTCACACACATGCTATCAGTATGTACTCTCACACATGTGCCGTGTGTGTTTACACACTCACGTGCACGTGTGCTCACACATGTGCATGTTCTCCCACACTCACATGTACAAACATGCTCACACACATGGGTACACACACAAATGATCACATATATACATAGCAATGCCCTCACATGCACACACAACACATACATGTATGCACACAAACACTTAAATACACACACCTCCCCCTCTCCTCTCCACTCAGAACATATTAGTTGCCTTTTCAGCTCAGTAAATCCCCTTTCTAAGCCCTCAGATGGGGGCGGGGGGTGGACATGACCACACTGAGATTTTATATGCCAAGTCCCAGCCCTAGAGTCAGATTTCATGGCCAAGTTATAGACCTCTGTGATGGGGTTTGTGGTGGAAGTGCAGACATAAGCTCAGCAGAAGAGGGGCAAGTGGGGCTGTGCTGGAGCAGCCTGGGGCAAAGGAGAGCCAGGGCTTCAGCCCGTAACTCACAGGACACCCAGCATTGGGGAATTATGAATGTGAGCCCTGATGATTTTCTATCCCTCATATAAAAACATTATATAGGGCTTCCCTGGTGGCGCAGTGGTTGAGAATCTGCCTGCTAACGCAGGGGACACGGGTTCGAACCCTGGTCTGGGAGGATCCCACATGCCGCAGAGCAACTAGGCCTGTGAGCCACAACTACTGAGCCTGCGCATCTGGAGCTTGTGCTCTGTAACAAGAGAGGCCGCGATAGTGAGGGGCCCGTGCACCGCGATGAAGAGTGGCCCCCGCTTGCCACAACTAGAGAAAGCCCTCGCACAGAAACGAAGACCCAACACAGCAAAAATAAATAAATTAATTAAAAACCATTATATATTCTTCTAATATCTGGTCTCAATTTCCTCTCAAGTGAATGGAATTTCCATCCTATAATATATGGATTTGGTGTTCTGCTTGTGCTCTCCAAAAGCACAAAAGAATCTGCAGACGCTAGCTTTCCCCATCACAGGGGCTACTGGCACCCCACTGCCACACACACCCCTTATTTTCTTCATCACTTCTTTATAAATCATGACCTTCCTGGTTGTTCCAGCTTCCTGCAGACGTGCTGGATTTGCTCAGAAGGTGGGAGTAGGAAACGGCAACTCCCACTTCCGAAGGGAGGTGGGGGTTCCCTTGTCCCCAGAAACTCTGATTTTGTGGCCGAGAACGGCTGTCAGAGCGAGGGGGCACGAGGCGTGCTGAGGCAGAGGGTGCGGCTGAGTCATTTCCCCTCAGATCTGGGTCCTGGGCAGGGTGGGCTTTCGAGGTGGAGCGTGGGGCAGGAAGCTGGCCAATTCCACAAGGACTTAGTACGTAGGATGAAGTCCTGGCAAGGCCAACAGCAGAGCAACTTTGTTGGATCAAGTGTCTCCCTCTCAGCTGTACACCCCGTCCACAGGGGTGCAGGCCCGCGAAGGCACTTCTAGGAAGCCTTTCAGACTGACCCATCGGCCCCGCTGCCACCCTGTCCACAACTGGCCCCATGTCCTTCTAGACTAGAGGTCGCAGACAGGCAGCGAGGACTTATATCTAGCCCATTGGTAGGTAGCCTTTATCTTGTGTATTTTATTTTTAATCATTGGAATTTGCTGACATTTTAGAATTAGATTTTCACACATAGATTTTTACCTTCTTTTGGAGAAGAGGCTCACATTCCTATAGGGCAACATCTGGCTGGAGTGACATGGCAGCCACCCCTTTCCCCCCGCCACACACACACACACTCACACTCAGTGCCCTTGGCATATGACTTCTTATGGTGTGGAAGAGCCCATCAGGGCCTCATGCACTGCAGCCACCCTGCCCTACCAGGCCTGGCACAGGGCCTTCCCAGTGCTCACAGGAGCCCCAACCTCATGACCCTGTGTCTCAAGAAGAGGACAGCTGACCCGGGTCTGGCACCTCTGCCAGTCTATTCTAGACGTGACAGTGCCCAGCTTCTCACTACCATCCCTGGAGACTACCTGCAGCTTCCACAGAGCCCTGCTCTCCTGCCCAAGAGCCCAGGAAGGCGGCGCAGGCCCTAAGGCCATGCATATACATGGGCCAATCTCCGTCCCAACTCCTTCCTTCCTCCCTCATGAAAAACAGCACTCAGTGCTCACCAGTGTTCTGAGGATGTCCAGCGTCATCCCACTTCACCCAGACAGCAGCTGTGGGGAGTGGGCATGGCCCAGACATTCTGATGAGCAGGCACTCCTGGGAGGCCCCTAGCCCCAAACATCCCCCTGACCTGCACATGCTCTCGCTTTAGTGTTAAGTGTTGCTCCCTTCCTCTCCTTCACTACGGTATTGGGCCTTGGGGACAGGGCTGCCCCAGCTATACGCAACTGGGCTGGGGACACCAATGTTCAAGCAGGACACACATCTTAGGTTTTGGACAAACCTGCCCAGAGTGTCAGAGGGAGGCCATTCTCTGACACTCTGCAGGACTAAACACAGTCACAGGATGTCTAACTGCAAGAGGCTAGAATTACATTTCTCTGTGTGCCCAGGGGGAGAAGCAGGTTGGAAAGAGGCAGGCACAGAGAGTTACCCAGCAAATCAGAAGCATTTCCGTGTCTGGGACTCCAGTCGCCTCCCTCCAGGCCCAGACCCGTGGCTCTCTGCAGAGACTTCCTGCCACCTTCAAAATGCTCTTGAGAGGAGTGACGTCATATATATATGGCATTTTATTTTATATATGTGTGTGTATGTACGTGTATATACATGTATGTATTTTTTTAAGAAGAGGGGTAATTTGTTATAAACTGTATATTCAAAATAAAGTTCAGAATATATTACCCCAATGAAGAATCCTGGGAGAAAATGTTACCCTTTCCTTTATATGAAACGTTTAGGTTTAGAAAGGTCTCAAACTCCAGTGCCTTCACAGAGGGCAGTCAAGTTCCATGAATGATTGCAGCAGGGTGATGTAGGAAATAGGGGGGAGTCAGGTCTGTGTACTCAAGAAGACAAAAGGCCACAAAGACACATTCAATGTCAGCAGTCTCCTGAGGCAAGGGCCACAAGGTGTTTATGGTGACATCACTGGAGAATAGGCATATATCAACTACACTTAATTGTCAAGAAATGTACCCACTGTGGAGGATGCTCCTGGAAGAATGGCTACTTGAGGATGGCAGCTTATCAGAGATGAGATGAGTCATTAAACAACTGTGCTGCACATGCTGGGGGGACCATCTGAATACAGAGGGCCCGTACAGACTCTGAACGCCTATTTGAGACCCATGAGGCAGGCTTGATGGCCCGTTCTAATTTGCACCAGGGACCTTGGCTAACCTCTCAAGTCACAAGACTCTGATGGCCAACCCTACCCCCAGCCCCTGGCCTAGGAAAGACAGTGGATCCTGGGGGGAGTCACTGCAGGCCAGGTTGGAAGAGGGCTGTGCCTTGCCAGGCCCAGGTGGGTGAGGGGTGGGGACTAACAATTTCTTCTCATCAGGAGCCCAGAGGCTCCTAAGTGGCTCTACCTGAGGTTTCCTGGGTATCAATCTTGTTTGTCAGGAAGCTGACAGACGGCAGAGACTTAGCCGTGGTTCAGAGCCAGGTCCCAGAGCAAGGGCTGGCTGCGAAGAGACCTCCACCCCCACTTCTAGTCTCAGGTGCCCACATCTGGGAAGCCAAGACTGGGAGGAGAATCCAGCTCTGGCCAGCGCCTCCACCTGGTCCCTGGCCCCTGACTACCTCCATGTGTCCCCTGACCATCTAAGAGAGAATGACAACTAGCTGTTGCTCTGCCTAGAACCCTACAGGTGCCTTTCAACCTTGGTGGTCACAGACCTGCGGTGTCCGAGGCGGCCTGGTTCTCCAAAGGACCACCCAGCCCCTCCACCCATCCTCTGCAGCATCTGAGTAACCGGCCCCCTCTCCTACAACCCCTCACCTAATCACCTCCCAGCTCTGCTCCCAGAAGGAACACTTTGAAGCTTATGGGGGGACTCTCCTCTCTGCATCAAGAAGCTGCATGGGGCCAGAACTGCTGTCAGAGGCTGTTGGTTTGCCGCAGGGTCATGCAGCCTAATTGTAGACACAGACCCTTCCCCTCACCAGCCCTGCCCCTCACCATGCCCCCTTCACTCTCTGAGCTCCAGCCACACGGCATCCTTGGAGCTCCTCTAAATGCCCAGAGCCCTCCTGCCACAGAGCCTGGGCACCTTTGCCCCCAACCTCTTCACATGCCCCACCCCCAGCCTTCTCGCCACCCGACCTGCACATCCCACCCCCAACCTTCTTGCCCCCACCCCTCCTCTGTACATCCCACGCCCGCCCCACAGTCTTCCTGTTCTTCCCAGTCTCTTAGTAGTTCTCAGCCCCCCAGCGAACACAACAATGTCTCGAGACACTGTTGGCTGTCAGAACTGGGAGAATCTTACTGGCCCTTAGTGGGTAGAAGCTAGGAGTACTGCTAACCATCCTGCCACTCATAGGACAGGCCCAGCAAAGAAGTACCCAGCCCAGAATGCCAGGAGTGCTAAGGTCTAGAAACCCTGCCCTAGGCCACTTTGTCCAGCACCACCTTTCAGACACGGCAGCTTGCCTGTCTGCCCCCTTCCCCCCGAGCCATGGCCTCTCCTTCCCACACAGCTCCCTGGCACATTAGGTGGGCGTCACTGAGGACTGAAGTCACAGGGAAGGCTTCAGAGGGCAGGTGCAGAATCTGCTTCTGCAGGATGATGAGTCTGAGGCAGGAGGAAGTGATGGACAGCGTGGTGGGTCGGGCCTGGGAGCCCGCGAGCCCAGCCCAGAGGAAAGGACAGGCTCATCTGGACACAGAGAGGCTCATGCATGCTGAGGGTGGGAGGCTTACAGGAGCCTGTCAAAGGCTCAGCCACCTGTGCTCGCCATGGTGGAGGAGCCCCGCTAGGGGTGGGAGGAGGCCTGTGAGAGTGGCACCGGCCATTTCAGCCACCCAGGGCCATAACTCCATCCAGACGGGCCCACCAAGCTGCTGGCAAGCAGTGTGCTCCCAGGAATGGACCAGCCCCCTCCCCTAACCCCCAGACCAGGCCATGGCTTGCTTCCCCATCATTCCCATGAAGCCCCAAGCCCATCCTCTGGAGATACTGACTCTGTGACAAGTCCAGGCATGCAAGGAAGCCCCCCTCTTGGAGGCCTATCTCCCTAGGGAACAAGGCCCCTCAGTGCCTGTGACCATGAGGAAGAGAAGGCCACGGGGTGACATCTTCACATTGCCCTAACTGGTCCTTGCATGCCCCAGCCCCAGCCCACTGGCCCTGGCACAGGTCTGGCCTGAGCTGCCACTCTCTCAGGTACTAAGCAGGTTGGGGGGATGCAGCTTCAGCCGACAGTGTGAAATGGGCAGGGCCCTGAGGTCTGGGCGACTCTGGGTGCACACTGGGCCAGCTACCCCGGCATGGGGTTGACAACATCACAGATCAGCTGGTCTGGGGCTTCAGTCCCATGAACTGGCAAGGCTCCCGGGCCACTCAGGGCTCACCAGTTCAGTCAGTGCGTTCCCAGGGTGCTTCAACTTGCTTTTGTTAATTAGTTGATAAATTCAACAACTACTCACTAGACATCTACCATGTGCTGGGACTGGACAAAGGATAAACTTCCAAAGCCACTGCTTGTTCCAGAGGAAGAGAGAGATAACGAGTGAACAGTGAATATATAAGAGTCAGGGAATGGGGTGGGGTGGGGATTCTACTTTGGCTATGGTGGTCAAGAAAAGCCTCTTGGGGAAGATGACAAGTTGAGAAGGAGCCAATCTCAGGAAGATCTGGGGATGGACCATTCCAGGCACAGAAAAAAGCACGTGCAAAGGCCCTGAGGCATAAGTAAGCATGGAGCACAGAGGAGAGGCTTGGGTGGGGTTCTAGGTACCCTTGCCCTGGTCAGCCCACATATGCTGTACACTCTTTGCTCAGGGACCATGTGGCCTCCCTGATCTCTGACAGTAGTCCTCGTCTCCTGGTACAGAGGAAGAATGGAGCAAAGGACAGGTGGTCCCAGAAACTCGGAAGAAGACAGCTTACCAATCACCAGTGCTTGCTGGGGCAGAGGAGCTGCCCAGGGAGGGAGCTGGACCCCAGCTCAGGCTCCTCCCAGCCCTGGGCCCTGGGCAACTGCCCACCTGCCTTCTGTGTCTGCTCCACCTATTCCTTACATCTTCATGCTAAGGCTCAGCTCTCCCCAGAGCCTTCCTGGCGGGAAGGACTATGGGCAGGAAGGGAGGGACGGAGTCATCATCTCTAACTCATCATTCTCCTTAATATGCTTTCATTCTTCAGCTTAATTCAGTGAGAATTGAGCACCTACTATGGGCAAGGCTCTCTGCTAGGTCTTCTGGAGGGAGGGTGGATACAGTGACGACCACACCAGAAAAGGAGAGATTAAGTCAATTTCATGAGTCAGAGCCATTTCCTAGAATAGATGCCATCTATTGTTGTTATATAGAGCTTTTCTCTGTCAGAGACTGTTCTAAGTGCATTACATGTGTATCTCATTCAGTCCTTACAACAACCCTATGAAGTGGGTACTATTATCCTCATTTTATAAATAAGAAAAGAGAAGCACAGAGAAGCTAAGCAACGTGTCCAATGTGGAAGAACCTGGATTTGGACCAGGAATTCTGGCTTCAGAGCCCAGGCTCCTACCTTCCATGCCCTGGTGCCTCTTAGAATATGGCATTTGAGCTTGGCCTTGAAGGAGAAAGGCTCCCAGATGGGAAAGTCAACCCGTAGCTGCACCTGAGGTGGAGGCAGGGCTGGGCTCTCTGAGAGAGCAATGGTGTCTGTCCTGCAAGGGCCGACAGCCACGGAGGCTCTCTGGGCTTGGATCCTGGTCACATCCCCCACACGGGCCCCCGTTCTCCCCTCTCTGGTTTACCAGCACCTCCTGCCATCGGGAACAGCCACAGCTTCACCTGCCCTGTGCTCTGCTGAGTTTCTCACCTGACCCTGTCCCCGAGCCCTCAGACAAGGCAGCCGGGTAGGGGCTGTTATGGTGCCTACTTTACAGATGAGGAAACCGAGGCTTAGGCAGGCTGAGAAAGCTGCCCCTCACACAGCTTTGAGGGGCTAGGTCAGGGCACTTACCCTGTGCTGCAGAGCCCAAAGCTCACAGGGCCCTCCCGAGCAGCCCTCTGAGACTTCTTCTGTCCTGCTTCCCTCTCCCCACTCCCTGAACAGGGCTCGCCTGCCAGCAACACAGAGCCACTCACAACCTTGATAGCTCCAGCCTGTAGACATAGAGAAAAGTGACGGCCATGTGAACCACTTTTATGACACTTAGAAGAGAGTCGTAATTAATTTCCCAAATGCACATAAGACTCAGGGGATAGACTGGGTGCTATTCACGGACTGCACGATCGTGGGACAATTTTAGGCAAACGAACAGACAGTATTATTTGCTATTCTAACTACTGCCTGGTGCATTTTGGTCTTGATGATGGCATTTCCAAAGCAATTTCAGAAAGAGATTAGAGAAGTAACATTTTTAATCTTTAGGAAAAACCAAGATGTGAGGGAGATTTAATGTCTGGGTTCTTATTGGGGGCAGGGAGGGGGGTGCGGACGGTTAGCACTATATTTTCTAGAGTTAGGGCAAATAAAACCACAAAATCGCTTACTGTGCAAATGGCTACATTATCTCTAATTACTCTTACTTAGGCTACGTGCCCCCACCCCAACCTCGAGAGAGAAAGAAAAGGAGTCCACCTACGGATGGGGGCAGAATCATCAGGGCAGCTGAGCTGAAGACCACCACTCACCAGGAGGATTGGAGACCCCAGGAGAAGCCCCTACCCCTCCCCCATGGTCTGGGATTCTACTGTAGAGATGTACACTTCTCAAGTGATGCAAATACTCTCAGGGACAGTGGTCACTTCAGTGAAAAAGAGACTGGACCTTAACTTGGTGGAGAAGGAGGGTGTGATACCAAAAAGAAATAGATATTTGGTCTTTGTGCATAGTTGCTGACACACAGTTCCTAAAACTCTTGGAATCTCAGGATTCGACTGCCTCCTGGGGACCCCTAAATGGAGGGCTGGTCAGGAAAGACCAAGCCTTGAATAGAAAGTTGGAGACTTCAGCCTCTTCCCTCCCTTCTGGGAGGGGAGCGGGGCTGGAGATTGAGTTAATCATCAATGGCCAATGATTTACTCAATCACGCCTACATAATGGAACCTCTATAAAAACTTCCAGAGGAAGGGGTTTGGAGAGCTTCTGGGTTGGTGAACGCATTCGCATGCTGGGAGGGTGGTGCGCTCAGAGAGCATGGAAGCTCAGTGCACTCGCCCACACCTTGCCCTATGCATCTCTTCAATTCGGCTGTTCCTAAGTTGCATCCTTTATAACAAACCAGTAATAGTAAGTAAAGCACTTTCCTGAGTTCTGTGAACCAGTCTAGCACATTGTCAAACCAAAGGAGGGAGTCTTGGGAACTCCCAATTTATAGTCAGAAGTACAGGTGGCCCAGGACTTGTGACTGACATCTGAAGTGAGGGCAGTCTTGTGGGACTGAGCCCTTAGCCCGTGAGGTCTGCACTGACTAACTCTGGGTAGTTATTGTCAGACTTGAATGGAATTGTAGGACACCCAGTTGGTATCTGGAGAGTTGGAGAACTAGTTGGCGTGGAGAAAAAAAATTCCACACATTTGGTGTCAGAAATGCTGGTTGTTAAAAAAACGGTTCATAAAGGGAGAAAGAAATCCAGAACGTACCCTGAAAAGACAAAAAGGGGCCAGGTGGCAGCATCGCAGGAAGGAAGGACAAACAAGGTGGCATAGGTTTGATTGATGTTGGGCAGACAGGCATTGTGCCAAGGGAGGGCAGAGCAGCGGGAGAGGGGAACGTGAGAGGTCAGTGGACACCCCCTTACACCCTTTACTCAGCATTCACCAGCCAGCCAATGCCAGCCCCTGCATCTCAGCCCTAGGGCAATTTCTGGTCACGGGAGAGTGCTAGCCCAGTGCTCACAGCGGAACAGAGCAGAGGGGCCCTGGATTGAATGTCCCCAGGAGCAGCCTTTGTCCAATAATGCCCTGGAGCTGGTGGATAAACACACAGCTTCCCCACGCTTCAGGCAAGACCGCTTTGAGGCCTGTTCCACAGCATCTCCCAGAGCTGCTCAGGGTTTGAGCCCCAGTTACCCACAGCAGTAACCTGCTTACTGGCCTCTCTGCCTTCACGGGCTCACTCCTCTTCCCTACCAGCACTCCCCGGGTCTACTCCAAAGTCAACTCCTTGCACTGACGTTCTCACCTCTGGGTCTGCTTCTGGGGAAACCCAGCAAGAGACAGGCTCTCCAAATGACCCGTCGCAGGTCACATGCCCATCTCACTATTGCCAGAGAGGTAGTGTATTTATTGGCCAGATCTGGGCCACAGGTGGCCTGAGATTCCCTGCTGGACAGAGCAGTAAAGAGCAACTGGAAATTTACGGTGAGGGAGGGAAGGGCATTCCAAACGGAGGGGTCAGTGTGAGCAAAGGTGTGGAAGTGAGGGATGGCCCAGGGAATGACAGGAGCCAGGTGGTGACAGAGGATGGTTTTATGGCAAAGGAGGCTGGGGCTGGTGAGGAGGGGTAAGTTGTGGAAATGGGAGTAGCCTGCAGAAAGGTCTCCTGAGGTCTCCTCTAGCTCTGAAGTGCTGTGGGGCTGGGGTGGTGTCAGGAACTGATTAGGGTGAAAGTGAGAGTTTGGTGCTAATCAGGGGAAGGTCATAGGTCACATTCTTTAAGGATCCCCATGGTCAGTCCCTCTGACATAGCTTAGGGGGCAGATGTGGGTGAGAGTGTGGCTGAATCAATGCACCTCTTCTAGGATGACACCAGCCAGCACTGAGCACAGTTTGGGATGGGATGGGGTGAGAGCCCAGGCCCCAGGCTGAGCCTCAGGCAAAATCCGGGGTGAACTTCAAGGGCATTGGTACTTCCTGGTGAAGAGGCTGCCCAGGGGAGGCAGGAAAGAGAGCTGGTCTTTATGAGCTCATCCTATGGGCTGGGCACTTGCCACTGTTACCTCACTTTCTAGCTACGAAGTCAGGAAGTAGATACTGTACCCATTTTACATATGAGGAAACTGAGGCTCAGAATTAGGGGGCTTACTGAGGTCATATAGCAGAAAGGGAACATTCACACTCAGGTTTGCCCAACTTCAAAGCCAGTCACAACCCTTGATGTGGAGCAGAGTGACTGGGGAGCTCTTTGGGTAGAGTGGTCAGGGAGGGCTTCTTGGAGGAGGTGGTATTTAAGCTGAGGCTAAATGAAGACATTGAACTGATCAAAGTAAAAAGCTGGGCAGAAGGAGCAACAAACATCAGTGCCTAGCAGGGGTTGGGTGAGAAGTGGACATATTCAGATATATTTGGGAGTCAGAGCTGACTGACTGGATGAAAACAAGAATAAGTCCCTTGCCCTCAGGGAGGGGTCTCATGTCTAAAAAGGAGTGGCCATCCAGGGGCACTGGGGGACAGTTTCTGGTAACTGGAAATCAGGGGACCTGGGCTCCTGTCCTCCTTCGTCCACTTACTTGTCGTGACTTTGCACAAACTTTTCTCCCCTCTGAGTTTTTGTCTCTGAAATGAAATAAGAATGCTTTTAGGGCTGCCCCAAAGGGGGTCATCTGAAGCAAGTAAAGCAATGGCACTGGATGCTCCACCAACTCTCAACCACAGAAGGGGCTCTCTCCAGGGCCTGGAAATGAGCACGGGATTGAAATGTGGATTGTGGATATGAGTGTGAAAAGTGCTACGATGACAACACACACAACCAGGGAAGAAGACAAGAGTCTGGATGGGAGAACTATGGGGTGGATAGGGCATCTTGGAAGAAGTAGCTTTAATCTGGGCCTAGATGTTTGGCTCACGGTCAAGCAGAAATGGAGGAAGATGACTAGAAAAGGAGGGCACAGCACATGCAAGAGCGTGGAGGTGGGAAATGACAAACACATCTGGAAAGCAGAGCACAGGGCAGAGACTGGCCTCAAGGAAACACGAAGGGGGGAAATGCTACTCACCCAACTGCTAGGATTGCCAGGAAACCACCAATGCCTCTGGGGAAGACCCTCCTCCATTACCCAAGATGGCCCCAGACTGGCCCCCAATACCTACCAAGACAGTGCCAACAGTAAGAGCAGACAGCACCAAACGTAGATGAGAAATGTAAAATGAATAAATATTGAATGCAACGCGGTGGCTGAAGCCACGACAGTCTTGGGGACGGTGGGCCGGATACATCAGAAACACATCTACACGTGGAACAACTCCTACAGAACACCTACTGAACGCTGGCAGAAGACCTCAGACTTCCCAAAAGGCAAGAAACTCCCCACGTACCTGGGTAGGGCAAAAGTAAAAAGAATAAACAGAGACAAAAGAGTAGGGACGGGACCTGCACCAGTGGGAGGGAGCTGTGAAGGAGGAAAGGTTTCCACACACTAGAAGCCCCTTCTCGGGCGGAGACTGCGGGTGGCGGAGGCGGGGAGCTTCGGAGCTGCGGAGGAGAGCACAGCAACAGGGGTGCGGAGGGCAAAGCGGAGAGATTCCCGCAAAGAGGATCGGTGCCGACCAGCACTCACCAGCCCGAGAGGCTTGTCTGCTCACCCGCCGGGGCGGGCGGGGCTGGGAGCTGAGGCTCGGGCTTCGGTCGGAGCGCTGGGAGAGGACTGGGGTTGGCAGCGTGAACACAGCCTGAAGGGGTTAGTGCACCACGGCTAGCCGGGAGGGAGTCCGGGGAAAAGTCTGGACCTGCCGAAAAGGCAAGAGACTTTTCCTTGCCTCTTCGTTTCCTGGTGCGCGAGGAGAGGGGATTAAGAGCGCTGCTTAAAGGAGCTCCAGAGACGGGTGTGAGCCGCGGCTAACAGCGTGGATCCCAGAGACGGGCATGAGACGTGAAGGCTGCTGCTGCCGCCACCGAGAAGACTGTGTGCGAGCACAGGTCACTGTCCACGCCGCCCCTCCCGGGAGCCTGTGCAGCCCGCCACTGCCAGGGTCCCGGGATCCAGGGACAACTTCCCCTGGAGAACACGCGGCGCGCCTCAGACTGCTGCAACGTCACGCCGGCCTTTGCCGCCACAGGCTCGCCCTGCACTCCATACCCCTCCCTCCCCCGAGCCTGAGTGAGCCAGAGCCCCCGAATCAGCTGCTCCTTTAACCCCGTCCTGTCTGAACGAAGATCAGACGCCCTCAGGTGACCTACACGCAGAGGCGGGGCCAAATCTAAAGCTGAACCCCGGGAGCTGTGCGAACAACGAAGAGAAAGGGAAATTTCTCCCAGCAGCCCCAGGAGCAGCGGATTACAGCTCCACAATCAACTTGATGTACCCTGCATCTGTGGAATACATGAAGAGACAAAGAATCGTCCCAAATTGAGGAGGTGGACTTTGGGAGTGAGAAAGATTATTTTTTCCCCTTTTCCTCTTTTTGTGAGTGTGTATGTGTATGCTTCTCTGTGAGATTTTCTCTGTATAGCTTTGCTTTCACCATTTGTCCTAGGGTTCTGTCCGTCCGTTTTTTGTATTTTTTTTTGTTTTTACTTAAAAAAAATTTTTCTTAATAATTATATTCTATTTTTTATTTTAATAATTTTATTTTATCTTACTTTATTTTTTATCCTATTTATTTATTTATTCTCTCTTTTATGCTGAGCCGTGTGGAAGACAGGCTCCTGGTGCTCCAGCCAGGCGTCAGAGCTGTGCCACTGAGGTGGGAGAGCCAAGTTCAGGACACTGGTCCACAAGAGACCTCCCAGCTCCACGTAATATCAAACGGCAAAAATCTCCCAGAGATCTCCATCTCAACACCAAGACCCAGCTCCACTCAACGACCAGCAAGCTACAGTGCTGGACACCCTATGCCAAACAACTAGCAAGACAGGAACACAACACCATCCATTAGCAGAGAGGCTGATTGAAATCATAATAAGGCTACAGACACCACAAAACACACCACCAGATGTGGACCTGCCCGCCAGAAAGACAAGATCCAGCATCATCCACCAGAACACAGGCACTAGTCCCCTCCACCAGGAAACCTACGCAACCCACTGAACCAACCTTAGCCACTGGGGACAGACACCAAAAACAATGGGAACTATGAACCTGCAACCTGCAAAAAGGAGACCCTAAACACAGTAGGATAATCAAAATGAAAATAAAGAAAAACACACAGCAAATGAAGGAGCAAGGTAAAAACCCACCAGACCTAACAAATGAAGAGGAAATAGGCAATCTACCTGAAAAAGAATTCAGAATAATGATAGTAAAGATGATCCAAAATCTTGGAAATAGAAGAGAGAAAACGCAAGAAACATTTAACAAGGACATAGAAGAACTAAAGATGAAACAAGCAATAATGAACAACACAATAAATTAAATTAAAAATACTCTAGAAGGGATCAATGGCAGAATAACTGAGGCAGAAGAATGGATAAGTGACCTGGAAGATAAAATAGTGGAAATAACTACTGCAGAGCAGAATAAAGAAAAAAGAATGAAAAGAAATGAGGACAGTCTCAGAGACCTCTGGGACAACATTAAACACACCAACATTCGAATTATAGGGGTGCCAGAAAAAGAAGAGAAAAAGAAAGGGACTGAGAAAATAATTGAAGAGATTATAGTTGAAAACTTCCCTAATATGGGAAAGGAAATAGTTAATCAAGTCCAGGAAGCACAGAGAGTCCCATATAGGATAAATCCAAGGAGAAACATGCCAAGACACATATTAATCAAACTATCAAAAATTAAATACAAAGAAAACATATTTAAAGCAGCAAGGAATTGAGGATATGGGGAGGGGGAAGGGTAAGCTGTGACACAGTGAGAGAGTGGCATGGACATATACACACTATCAAATGTAAAATAGATAGCTAGTGGGAAGTAGCTGAATAGCACAGGGAGATCAGCTACGTAGTTTTTGACCAACTAGAGGGGTGGGATACGGAGGATGGGAGGGAAGGAGATGCAAGAGGGAAGAGATATGGGAACATATGTATATGTATAACTGATTCACTATGTTATAAAGCAGACACTAACACACCATTGTAAAGCAATTATACTCCAATAAAGGTGTTTAAAAAAAAAGCAGCAAGGGAAAAACAACAAATAACACACAAGGGAATCCCCATAAGGTTAACAGCTGATCTTTCAGCAGAAACTCTGCAAGACAGAAGGGAGTGGCAAGACATATTTAAAGTGATGAAGGAGAAAAACCTACAAACAAGATTACTCTACCCAGCAAGGATCTCATTCAGATTTGATGGAGAAAGTAAAACCTTTACAGACAAGCAAAAGCTGAGAGAGCTCAGCACCACCAAACCAGCTTTACAACAAATGCTAAAATAACTTCTCTAGGCAAGAAACACAAGAGAAGGAAAAGATCTACAATAACAAACCCAAAACTATTAAGAAAATCGGAATAGGAACATACATATCCATAATTACCTTAAATGTAAATGGATTAAATGCTCCCACTAAAAGATACAGACGGGCTGAATGGGTACCAAAACAAGACCCATATATATGCTGTCTACAAGAGACCCACTTCAGACCTAGGGACACATACAGACTGAAAGTGAGGGGATGGAAAAAGATATTCCATGCAAATGGAAATCAGAAGAAGTCTGGAGTAGCAATTCTCATATCAGACAAAATAGACTTTAAAATAAAGACTATTAGAAGAGACAAAGAAGGACACTACATAATGATCAAGGGATCGATCCTAGAAGAAGATATAACAATTGTAAATATTTATGCACCCAACATAGGAGCACCTCAATACATAAGGCAAATACTAACAACCATAAAAGAGGAAATCGACAGCAACACAATCATAGTAGGGGACTTTAACACCCCACTTTCACCAATGGACAGATCATCCAAAATGAAAATAAATAAGGAAACACAAGCTTTAAATGATACACTAAACAAGATGGACTTAATTGATATTTATAGGACATTCCATCCTAAAACAACAGAATACACATTTTTCTCAAGTGCTCATGGAACATCTTCCAGAATAGATCATATCTTGGGACACAAATGTAGCTTTGGTAAATTTAAGAATACTGAAATCGTATCAAGTATCTTTTCTGACCACAACGCTATGAGACTAGATATCAATTACAGGGAAAGATCTGTAAAAAATACAAACACATGGAGGCTAAACAATACACTACTTAATAACGAAGTGATCACTGAAGAAATCAAAGAGGAAATCAAAAAATACCTAGAAACAAATGACAATGGAGACACGACGACCCAAACCTATGGGATGCAACAAAAGCAGTTCTAAGAGGGAAGTTTATAGCAATAGAATCCTACCTTAAGAAACAGGAAACATCTCAAATAAACAACCTAACCTTGCACCTAAAGCAATTAGAAAAAGAATAAAAAAAACCCAAAGTTAGCAGAAGGAAAGAAATCATAAAGATCAGATCAAAAATAAATGAAAAAGAAATGAAGGAAATGATAGCAAAGATCAATAAAACTAAAAGCTGGTTCTTTGAGAAGATAAACAAAATTGATAAACCATTAGCCAGACTCATCAAGAAAAAAAAGAGAGAAGACTCAAATCAATAGAATTAGAGATGAAAAAGGAGAAGTAATAACTGACACTGCAGAAATACAAAGGATCATGAGTGATTACTACAAGCAACTCTATGCCAATAAAATGGACAACCTGGAAGAAATGGACAAATTCTTAGAAATGTACAACCTTCCGAGACTGAAGCAGGAAGAACTAGAAAATATGAACAGACCAATCACAAGCAGTGAAATTGAAACTGTGATTAAAAATCTTCCAACAAACAAAAGCCCAGGACCAGATGGCTTCACAGGCGAATTCTATCAAACATTTAGAGAAGAGCTAACACCTATCCTTCTCAAACTCTTCCAAAATATAGCAGAGGGAGGAACACTCCCAAACTCACTCTTCGAGGCCATCACCCTGATACCAAAACCAGATAAATATGTCACAAAGAAAGAAAACTACAGGCCAATATCACTGATGAACATAGGTGCAAAAATCCTCAACAAAATACTAGCAAACAGAATCCAACAGCACATTAAAAGAATCATACACTATGATCAAGTGGGGTTTATCCCAGGAATGCAAGGATTCTTCAATATATGCAAATCCATCAACATGATATATCATATTAACAAATTGAAGGAGAAAAACCATATGATCATCTCAATAGATGCAGAGAAAGCTTTCAAGAAAATTCAATACCCATTTATGATAAAAACCCTGCAGAAAGTAGGCATAGAGGGAACTTTCCTCAACATAATAAAGGCCATATATGACAAACCCACAGCCAACATCATCCTCAATGGTGAAAAACTGAAACCATTTCCACTAAGACCAGGAACAAGACAAGGTTGCCCACTCTCACCACTATTATTCAATACAGTTTTGGAAGTTTTAGCCACAGCAATCAGAGAAGAAAAAGAAATAAAGGGAATCCAAATTGGAAAAGAAGAAGTAAAGCTGTCCCTGTTTGCAGATAACATGATACTATACATAGAGGATCCTAAAGATGCTACCAGAAAACTACTAGAGCTAATCAATGAATTTGGTAAAGTAGCAGGATACAAAATTAATGCACGGAAATCTCTTGCATTCCTATACACTAATGATGAAAAATCTGAATGGGGAATTAAGAAAACACTCCCATTTACCATTGCAACAAAAAGAATAGAATATCTAGGAATAAACCTACCTAAGGAGACAAAAGACCTGTATGCAGAAAATTATAAGACACTGATGAAAGAAATTAAAAATGATACAAATAGATGGAGAGATATACCATGCTCTTGGATTGGAAGAATCAACATTGTGAAAATGACTGTACTACCCAAAGCAATCTACAGATTCAATGCAATCCCTATCAAACTACCACTGGCATTTTTCACAGAACTAGAACAAAAAATTTCACAATTTGTATGGAAACACAAAAGACCCTGAATAGCCAAAGCAATCTTGAGAAAGAAAAATGGAGCTGGAGGAATCAGGCTCCCTGACTTCAGACTATACTACAAAGCTACAGTAATCAAGACAGTATGGTACTGGCACAAAAACAGAAATATAGATCAATGGAACAGGATAGAAAGCCCAGAGATAAACCCACACACATATGTTCACCTTATCTTTGATAAAGGAGGCAAGGATATACAGTGGAGAAAAGACAGCCTCTTCAATAAGTGGTGCTGGGAAAACTGGACAGGTACATGTAAAAGTATGAAATTAGAACAGTCCCTAACACCATACACAAAAATAAACTCAAAATGGATTAAAGACCTAAATGTAAGGCCAGACACTATACAACTCTTAGAGGAAAACATAGGCAGAACACTCTATGGCATAAATCACAGCAAGATCCTTTTTGACCCACCTTCTAGAGAAATGGAAATAAAAACAAAAATAAACAAATGGGACCTAATGAAACTTCAAAGCTTTTGCATGGCAAAGTAGACCATAAATAAGACCAAAAGACAACCCTCAGAATGGGAGAAAATATTTGCAAATGAAGCAACTGACAAAGGATTAATCTCCAAAATTTACAAGCAGCTCAGGCAGCTCAATAACAAAAAAACAAACAACCCAATCCAAAAATGGGCAGAAGACCTAAATAGACATTTCTCCAAAGAAGACTGCCAACAAACACATGAAAGAATGCTCAACATCACTAATCATTAGAGAAATGCAAATTAAAACTACAATGAGATATTATCTCACAATGGTCAGAATGGCCATCATCAAAAAAATCTAGAAACAATAAATGCTGGAGAGGGTGTGGAGAAAAGGGAACACTCTTGCACTGTTGGTGGGAATGTAAATTGATAGAGCCACTATGGAGAACAGTATTGAGGTTCCTTAAAAAACTACAAATAGAACTACCATATGACCCAGCAATCCCACTACTGGGCATATACCCTGAGAAAACCATAATTCAAAAAGAGACATGTACCAAAATATTCATTGCGTCTCTATTTACAATAGCTAGGACATGGAAGCAACCTAAGTGTCCATCAACAGATGAATGGATAAAGAAGATGTGGCACATATATACAATGGAATATTACTCAGCCATAAAAAGAAATGAAATTGAGTTATTTGTAGTGAGGTGGATGGACCTAGAGTCTGTCATACAGAGTGAAGTAAGTCAGAAAGAGAAAAACACATACCGTATGCTAACACATATATATGGAATCTAAGGGGGAAAAAAAGGTTATGAAGAACTTAGGGTTAAGACGGGAATAAAGACACAGACCTACTAGAGAATGGACTTGAGGATATGGGGAGGGCGAAGGGTAAGCTGTGACACAGTGAGAGAGTGGCATGGATATATATATACACTACCAAACATAAAATAGATAGCTAGTGGGAAGCAGCCACATAGCACAGGGAGATCAGCTTGGTGCTTTGTGACCACCTAGAGGGGTGGGATAGGGAGGGTGGGAGGGAGGGAGACGCAAGAGGGAAGAGATATGGGAACATATGTATATGTATAACTGATTCACTTTGTTATAATGCAGAAGCTAACACATCATTGTAAAGCAATTATACTCCAATAAAGATGTTAAAAATAATAATAAAATAGAATAGAATAAATATTATTTAAGGGACTGAGTAATGCCATGAATTTTTCAGTGGCAAAAACAGCAGAGAACTTATTACAAAATGCATGAATTTCATATTTGACTATAAGTCAAGAGCAGCCAGAAAGAGAGGGAGAGTGCAGGGCGGTGGCAAAAGACACCAGCAGCCTTGCAGACTGGAATTAATGAGGTTGTTCCTAACGGGGAAGGAGTGACATGGTGATTAGTTAATTACTACTTAGCCGCCTGTAATTAATGCACAACTGGAATTGGTGTACAATGAATTAAACTACCACATAAAGCTGCTACCCAAATTGAGCACAGGGCCTTGATTACTGATTGAGGATGTTATTACCGTGGCTTCACCATTGTGATTTCAGTAGTGTCTCTCTCCAACAACATGTTACACAGCTAGTGGGGAACTTGAGCTGAAGAAATGCACTGCCTGGTGAGGGTGTGATCCTGATGTCACACTTAGGGTGGGGCTCCCTGTGGCTGGAGCCTGGCCCAGAGGATGTTCTCAATGACCGGGTAGGGAAGGGGTGTGGAGGACAGGGAGGAATGATGGTGGGAGGGAAGGAAAGATGGGAGGGGCAGGAAGATGGGAGGGGGCAAGAAGACAAGGATCTGTCCTCTTTCCTCCAAGAGCACTGCCGTCCTCCTGCGCTCCCTGTCACCCTTGTCTGTTTCTGAGACCATGGCAACCACGATGGAGGCTACTGCAACAGTCCATTCTAGGTGCCCCCTCCAGTGCATTCTTACACAGTGGCCAGGGTGATCTTTTACAGGCAAGCCAAACCATGTCTCTCCACTGCTTAAAACCCTCCAGTGGATTTCTACCGTAATGAGAATAAAATTTACTCTCCGAATCATGACTTAGAAAAGTCCTGGTGTGACCTGATTCCTACTACCTTTCTGCTTCATTTCTCCCTCTCCCCCTCATTTACATGGCCCAGCCATACTGGTCTCTTTGTGCCACAAAATCTCTAAGCACAAGTTCACCCCAGGACTTTTGCACGTGCTGTTCTAGCTGCCTGGAACTCTGTTCGCATTAAGGAGTTCTCAGCTGAAATGTCACCATCTCAGAAAGTCCTGTCCTAACTTCCTCGTCTGAACTAGCCCCACCACCACCACCAATATTCTCTGTCACATGAACCCTGATTAGTTCCTTCACGGCATACCCTATGATCTGAGTTACCTTCTTGAGGTATGTTATTCCTTGTTCATGCCCTGTTCTCTCATTAAAATATAGCCTCCATGGAGAAAAGACCACCTCTTCAGTAGTGCTAGGAAAACTGGACAGCTACATGTAAAAGAGTGAAATTAGAACACTCCCTAACACCATACACAAAAATAAACTTAGAATGGATTAAAGACCTAAATGTAAGGCCAGACACCATCAAACTCTTAGAGGAAAACATAGGCAGAACACTCTATGACATAAATCACTGTAAGATCCTTTTTAACCCATCCCCTAGAGAAATGGAAAATGAAAAGAAAAATTAAAAAATGGGACCTAATGAAACTTTAAAGCTTTTGCACAGCAAAGGAAACCATAAACAAGACAAAAGACAGCCCTCAGAATGGGAGAAAATATTTGCAAACGAAGCAGCTGACAAAGGATTAATCTCCAGAATATGTAAGCAGCTCATGCAGCTCAATATCAAAAAAACAAACAACCCAATCCAAAAATGGGCAGACGACCTAAATAGACATTTCTCCAAAGAAGATACAGATTGCCAATAAACACATGAAAGAATGCTCAATATCACTAATCATTAGAGAAATGCAAATCAAAGCTACAATGAGGTATCACCTCACACCGGTCAGAATGGCCATCATCAAAAAATCTAGAAACAATAAATGCTGGAGAGGGTGTGGAGAAAAGGGAACACTCTTGCACTGCTGGTGGGAATGTAAATTGATACAGCCACTATGGAGAACAGAATGGAGATTCCTTACAAACCTAAAAATAGAACTAACATATGACCCAGCAATCTCAGTACTGGGCATATACCCTGAGAAATCCATAATCCAAAAAGAGACATGTACCACAATATTCACTGAAGCACTATTTACAATAGCCAGGACATGGAAGCAACCTAAGGGTCCCTCGACAGATGAATGGATGAAGATGATGTGGCACATATATACAATGGAATATTATTCAGGCATAAAAAGAAACAAAACTGAGTTATTTGTAGTGAGGTGGATGGACTTAGAGTCTGTCATACAGAGTGAAGTAAGTCAGAAAGAGAAAAACAAATACCGTATGCTAACACATATATATGGGGAAAAAATGGTTCTGACAAACCTAGGGGCAGGACAGGAATAAAGACATAGACATAGAGAAAGGACTTGACACAGGGAGGGGGAAGGGTAAGCTGGGACGAAGTTAGAGAGTGACATGGACATATATACACTACTAAATGTGAAGTAGATAGCTAGTAGGAAGCAGCCACATAGCACAGGGAGATCAGCTCAGTGCTTTGTGACCATCTAGAAGGGGTGGGATAGGGAGGGTGGGAGGGAGACACAAGAGGGAGGGAATATGGGGATATACGTATGCATATAGCTGATTCACTTTGTTATAAAGCAGAAACTGACACACCATTGTAAAGCAATTATACTCTAATAAAGATGTTAAAAAAGAAATATATATATATTATTTATAGCCTCCATGAGGGCCGAAGGTGTCTGTTCTCTCTCATGCATACCCACGGCCCCAAGACTAGTGTCCAGTGAGGAAAAGCAGGCAGGGGGACCCAACACAAAGGCCACACAGAGGCTCCTCTTCAGATGATGGGCCTTGTGTCTCAGCAGACACCAGATGTGACTGCTACTCTCCCACCTGGAGATGGGAAGATAAAGTGGGGTTCAGACTCCCCCAAACCACAGTGACTGGGAGGTGGAGAAGGAGAGAGGGGTTACCACCTGCAATTGGAAACCATGCCCTGGTCCAATCTCTGCCACTAAACAGCTGTATGACCTTGGACCATCCTCTCACTGGGCCTTAGTTTCCTTGTATAAAGATGGATGCACTTATTCCTATCCTGACTGCCCCTCACAGGAGCTCAGTAAGCTGAGGTTAGAGAAAGTACACAGTGGGCACCACATCAGGATGAGTCCTGGCTCTGAAGGGCCCAGACTGTTTGCAGACTCCCTGCTGCCTGGATGAGAGTGACCCATGGACCCGGAAGGCTCAGGAACCTGGCCAAGTGCTCTCACTTCTACCTGCAGCCCCACTGGAAGGAGTGCAAGGTAACTCCAGAGGGCCATGTGCTGGCCCAAGGCCTGGACTTACCTGGTCTGAAGAAGAGGAGAAATAAACACCAGGGCAGCAGCTTTCCCTCTGAATATTGTGGTGAGGAGCCTGGAGTCTGGCAGACTGTGCCCAGCATCACCCCAGCGGGAGAGAGGCCTCCACACAGGAAGCTCCAGTTTCCTGGAATCCCCCAGACAGTGGTTGGGCCAGAGTTCCTGCATGCCCCCAGGGCTGATGCCACATGCCACACTGCCAGACCAATAGCTGACACAAAAGATGTGTGGGGTTCTGGCTGGGGAATGGGGAGAAGGCTACTGGCATGCACTGGGGATGTCAGAGGAGAGCTCCAGGGGCTCACAGTGGATTTGGGGATATCCACAGGGGTGTAAGTTGACCCCTACTCATTGTAGGAAAGGCCACAGGACTGTGTCTTCGACTATGATTTTGTTTGCTAATTTTTTGAGGTATACATCCAGTAAAGCATCTCAAGTGTCCAACTCAACTAATTTTAACTGACGTATATGCTGTGTAACTACCACCCAGATTAAGATATAGAACATTTCTAGCATCCAGCCCCCCACAAAGCAACCACTATTCTAACTTTTATCACTGTCAATTAGTTTTTTAATTGCATTTAAATGGCTTTTTCTGCCCAGCAAAACGTTTGGGAGATTCATCTGTGCTGATGTACATATCACCAGTCGTTTTCTATTTTACCACTGAGTGGTACTTCACTGTGTGGCTGGACTCAATTTGTTTATCTGTGCACCTGCTGATAAGCACCTAGGTGGTTTTCCAGTTTGGGACTATCATGAATAAAACTTCTAAGAACATTCATATTTCTGTCTCTCAGCACACACAAGCCATCCATAGAGCAAATGATGGCTCAGAAGGTAGGCAGATATTCAGCTTTAGAAGAAAAGGCCTAACAGTTTTCCAGAGTTGCTGTACATTTCCACATGCAATGTATGAGTTCCAGTTGCTCCACCTCTTCACCAGTACTTGGTATTGTCAGTCTTTTTAGTTTTAGCCATTCTGGCAGGTGTGAAGTGATCTCTCACTGTGGTCTAATTTTGCATTTCTCCTATGACTAATGATACTGGATATCTTTTTTTTTTTTTTTTTGGTACTTATTGGCCATTTGTACATCTTCTTTTGTGAAGTACCCGTTCAAATATTTTGCCCATTTTCCTACTGAACTGTCTTCCTCTCCTTGACTTATAGGCATTCTTACTATATTCCAGACAGCAAGTACTTTGTCAAACACATGCATTGTGAGTCTCTTTTTCCACCTGAGGAATTTGTTAAAATGGCTGATTCTTTGGCTGCACAGCTGGAGATCCTGTTTGGGAGGGCTTTTAACCAGGGCTCCTGGGGGATATCCTGCCCTACTCACACCTTGCTTTGAGAACCCCACTGAGGTTCAGGGTGGGAAGGCAAGGCATAGGATGAATCCCCACTCTGAAGAAGTCTGCAAACTTGCAGAAGGTTGGACAAACTTGCAGAAGGTTGGGATCCTGACACTCCTTGCCTACATAAATGTTCTAAAGCACGTGGTTTGAGCATTCCAGCATTCAGGAGTTCCATGTTGATTCTTATTATTTTTTTAACATCTTTATTAGAGTATAATTGCTTTACAATGGTGTGTCAGTTTCTGCTTTATAACAAAGTGAATCAGTTATACATATGTTCCCATATCTCTTCCCACTTGCATCTCCCTCCCTCCCACCCTCCCTATCCCACCCCTCTAGCTGGTTACAAAGCACCGAGCTGATCTCCTTGTGCTATGCAGCTGCTTCCCACTAGCTATCTATTTTACGTTCGGTAGTGTATATATGTCCATGCCACTCTCTCACTTTGTCACAGCTTACGCTTCGCCCTCCCCATATCCTCAAGTCCATTCTCTAGTAGGTCTGTGTCTTTATTCCTGTCTTACACCTAGGTTCTTCATGACACTTTTTTTTCTTAAATTCCATATATATGTGTTAGCACATGGTATTTGTCTTTCTCTTTCTGACTTACCTCACTCTGTATGACAGACTCTAGGTCCATCCACCTCATTACAAATAGCTCAATTTTGTTTCTTTTTATGGCTGAGTAATATTCCATTGTATATATGTGCCACATCTTCTTTATCCATTCATCCGATGATGGACACTTAGGTTATTTCCATCTCCTGGCTATTGTAAATAGAGCTGCAGTGAATATTTTGGTACATGACTCTTTTTGAATTATGGTTTTCTCAGGGTATATGCCCAGTAGTGGGATTGCTGGGTCATATGGTAGTTCTATTTGCAGTTTTTTAAGGAACCTCCATACTGTTCTCCATAGTGGCTGTACCAATTCACATTCCCACCAGCAGTGCAGGAGTGTTCCCTTTTCTCCACACCCTCTCCAGCATTTATTGCTTCTAGATTTTTTGATGATGGCCATTCTGACTGGTGTGAGATGATATCTCATTGTAGTTTTGATTTGCATTTCTCTAATGCTTAATGATGTTGAGCATTCTTTCATGTGTTTGTTGGCAATCTGTATATCTTCTTTGGAGAAATGTCTATTTAGGTCTTCTGCCCATTTTTGGATTGGGTTGTTCGTTTTTTTGTTATTGAGCTGCCTGAGCTGCTTGTAAATTTTGGAGATTAATCCTTTGTCAGTTGCTTCATTTGCAAATATTTTCTCCCATTCTGAGGGTTGTCTTTTGGTCTTGTTTATGGTTTCCTTTGCTGTGCAAAAGCTTTGAAGTTTCATTAGGTCCCATTTGTTTATTTTTGTTTTTATTTCCATTTCTCTAGGAGGTGGGTCAAAAAGGATCTTGCTGTGATTTATGTCATAGAGTGTTCTGTCTATGCTTTCCTCTAAGAGTTTGATAGTTTCTGGCCTTACATTTAGGTCTTTAATCCATTTTGAGATTATTTTTGTGTATAGTGTTAGGGAGTGATCTAATCTCTAAATGTGTCCTCTCTTGGTGTCAGAGTCAAGTTTCAGGTGAGCTGGCTTGTAAGACATGGTCGGCACTCCCTGTCACAGAGTGCTGACCAGTGGCTGGCAATCTCCTCAGCTGCCTTGCTTCTCCAACTCCAGAAGTCTTTTGTTTGTCATGCTTACCCACAGATGACCCCTGGGTAAACTCATTTGACCTAAGAACATTTAAACCCCCACCATGTCTCTTCCCTGTGTGATTTCTGAAATGTCTTGGTCATGGCTACACAGAGTCATAGGCACAAGGCATCGCAGGGCATGAGAACATAATCATTGGTAATGATTTGCCAACACTTCCCAGTACATGCCTCCTTTAAGCATCTTATAATGCCAACTAATGAGAAAAAAATGGCATCCGCAAACCATACAAGCAGTCAGCATGCCCGAGGGGTAAGTGCTTATTCAGAGAGATTTGCTCCATGACAGTGGAAGGGAAATTGGCCAAACCAGTGGAGACTCCCCCAGGAAGAGTTTTAAGAGCTGTTCTCTCCTGAGGTGAGAAGAAGGAGGTGGCAGAATCCACAGAGATGGAATGCCCCCTCTTGGGCAAGCAAGAGGGAAGATGTAATAGTCATGCCATGATATTCAAACCTTAGGGGAGCCAATGAGTGCACATAATGATACAAACCACTGACGTTTATTGGGCACTTCTTCTTGTTGGACTCGAGGCTTAGAATTTTACATTTATTTTTTCAGTTAATCTTTGCAGTTACATCATGAGACCATCACTATTATTAACTCCTTTAAAGAGACTGAGACTCATAGAGGTTAAGGAGCTTGCCCAAAGTCACAGAGCTAGTGAGTGGCAGAAGTAGATTTATGCCCAGGCCTGCCTGGTTTTAAAATTCATTCAGCCCAACACCTGTCCATGTCATGTCTCTGTAGCATGCCTGCTTTATATTAGGAATGGCCCTGAAGTAGTCAAGGCTTGGCCCAGGCCTTCCCACGAAGGGCCGTGCCAGGACATCCTTCAGTAAAGCCATCTTTGGACCAGTCCTGGGAGGCTCCCACCTGGGCTGTAAGTGAAGCTGGGGTCTCTGGAGTCCCACGGCTATCCTGACCTACTGAGGCATGGGTACCTAGACGTCAGCAGAAGTGATACTAACCAGGGTTCTTGGCCTTCCTGACCAATAGAAATCTATAAGAGGCCAGTCAAAAAATTCAGGCAAGGGTTCATTGGGGCTCCTGCGGCCACAGAAGGAGTGAAAACAAGTAACAGGCTCCCTTGCTCACTCCCTGAGGAGGGGCGAGCTGGTACCTTATATGGGGTGAGGGTAGGGATGTGACCAGGGGTTGGCAGGAGGGGTGGCTTAGGTGTTTTGCCCCCCCTTTGGTGGTGGTGTGTGCAGGGGTCATGCGCAGACACCCTGTTTTTGCTTCCAGCTCTTCAGAAATGGCAGTTGGGGGGTTTTTTTTGGTCTTTTTTGTATCTTGTTGTCCAGAATTTGCCCCAAATACACGTGCATGTGGTTATTTTTAGTCCCTTATAGTTTCTTTGTATTTTGTAGCTTGAGGAGACATTTGTCCAGGTGCAAGCACTGCAGCAGAGGGTCGCAGGTCCCAGGTCCCAGCCTGTCTCAAAAGCACCATCTCTTCCACCTGCCCAAAGGGAAGGTCTCCATCCAGCTGAGGAATTGTCTTTCTTCCCTTAACTTGATTATAAAGACCATATTTCAGTTAACCTCAGAACCTGCTTTGGCCCCAGAGTCTACCTTAGAAGTCAGGGATAGAATTGCACATCCAGTCTTCCCCCGAAGCCAACCAGCCAACACACTGGGCCCTGACAGCCCTCTTCTCATCCTCACTCCTGCCACAGGTCTGAGGGTTCTAGTTGAGGCTCAACATTGCCCTGGCCCACCCCAGAGCCCCATCCCCTCCCTGAAGACAGGCCGGGCCCCAGGCTGGGAATCCTCTTATATTCAAGTTTATATTCTCAGGACAGTCAGAAGAGCCATTGACCAAGAGACCAGTGTCATGGAGGCAAGGATTGGCCTGGCAGCACTGACTCTGCGACTTTGGGCAAAGAATGTATTGCCTCTGAGCTTTGGTTTCCTTCTGTGTAAAATGGGGATGCTTCCAGCCTGCCCCACCACCCCCAGGTAATGAGGTGAGGTGCTTGGCAAGCACTCCCTTGCCAAAACTTTGCAGGGAAAGATTTTGCTTCCAAGAGGTGAGAAGTTCAACCACAATGCCAGGCACTTTACCAGCAACAGCTCCAGGTAAACCTTCATGAGTCTTACTTGAGAAATTATGTATACGAATCCCATTATTAGTGAGGTAGCCCCCTCTAATTTCTCTCCGAGAGCTCTCTTTCAGTCAATATTAGCTGAAAATCAAATACAGACTTATGTTATGCATCAATGCAAACACTGACTGAACTCCACCAAAGCATGCCCTGGGCTCAAGAGAGGGAACACTAAATTAATTTGCACAAGCGTCCATGAGATGAAAGGCATCTCCTGACACCTTGGCTAACTTACAGGACCAAGGTTCTGCCCATGTATTCTCACAGATTCCAGGACTCCACTACGCTGGCAGTGAATCAGCACCAACACACTTGAAAATACCAGTCACAGAGCTGAGGACTGGATATTGGAGTGAGTGGGTGAGTGAATGAAGGGGAGAGAGTGGACAGTGGGAAGAACGCAGGCTTGGAGTCACAGGGTCCAGGTTAACCCTGTCTTCACTCACTGTCTGCTATTTTCTGGTTTAACTTTTGAGTCTCCATTTTCTCATCTGGAAAATAAAGTGAAGATGATATGGGGTAAAGATTAAATGAGGGGCTTCCCTGGTGGCTCAGTGGTTGAGAATCTGCCTGCCAATGCAGGGGACACGGGTTCGAGCCCTAGTCTGGGAAGATCCCATATGCCGTGGAGCAACTAGGCCCGTGAGCCACAACTACTGAGCCTGCACGTCTGGAGCTTGTGCTCCGCAAAAAGAGAGGCCGCAACAATGAGAGGCTTGCGCACCGTGATGAAGAGTGGCCCCCGTTCACCACAACTAGAGAAAACCCACGCACAGAAACAAAGACCCAACACAGCCAAAAATAAATAAATAAATAAATTAATTAATTAATTAAATTTAAAAAAAAAAGATTAAATGAAACAATCTTTATAAAGTGCATAGCACGGTGCCTGACACATTGTAGACTCTCAAAAAAATATATTATGATAAATCAACCATCCTAAACCGACAAAGCCACATAACCAAAAAAGCATGATTAAAATGTATGTACTTAGAGACAGGAACTATTTTAAAATGTATACTGGCTGGGACTTCGCTCAGGATTAGGTTGTAAATTCCTCTTTGGACCCTGCCCTGCTTCAAACACATGCCATTGTGATAGGTAAAATATAATCCAAAAAGTTATAAAATATACGGCTGTCTTCAAAAACAAGATAAACATTGCAATGACGAGAGAGGAATTAGAAACACAAAGTGGCAGTCAATTGCCACACACAAACACAAAGTGGCAGACTTCCAGTGGCCAAAGCCATAGAAGGGTAGGGGGGACTAAGAGGACCCCACAGTAGGTGGGGTGTGCCTGAGAGCCATTGTGGGAGCTTGCAGGCTGGAGCTGTGCCCCTAATTTAGGAAGGATGTCTAGGAAAATGTGCGCCCAACTGCTATCAGGTGAACAGGGATTCACTAGGTGATTGATAGGTCTAGAATCTGAGCTACAAAGAGGATATAGCAATTACAAGATCTGTACAATTAGTTGGATGCTGCTAAATGCTATTGATTCACTGAAGAGAGAAATGACAGACTCAGATAAGCTGATTAATTACCAACTTGAGGTATGGTATGGCCATCAGAAGACCTCTGTGGCAACGTTCAAACAGACCATCCTTCCTCATCGGAAAGCAAACCATGCTTAAGATGAGACCTAGGATCTAACTATAAGAGCAGCAAAACTCCAGAGAAGACTGAGGTCTCCTATGCCAAAATCAAGGCCTAGGTAGAAAAGAACTGGGACTCTGAGACTTGGGATAGAGACATTTGAGTGGATACTTCACAACAGTGAACTGCTGGACTCCCCTGAGCCCTCTGCCTACAGAAGTGGTCCACTTCCTTCCTAGAAGATGCTTGCTCGACCTCTATTCAGAGAACCCCATGGCCACAAATCTCTTGTAAGACAACATCTTCCCTCCTCAAGATAAGCTCCCACTTCCCCTACTGGCCACTAGAACAATAACTAGAGTCAAATCTCAGCAGGCCCTGCTAAGGGAAGAGAATTATTCACCAATGGAACTGAAGGACCTGACCTATGTGAACCCACAAGAACTAGGAAGGCTTGCCTGAAAGGGGATCTCAAGGCTACTGAACCAAGGGTAGGCGGGGAAGGGACACAGAACATAAGACTGGATGAGGTTTTTTGTTTTTTTGCGGTACGCGGGCCTCTCACTGTTGTGGCCTCTCCCGTTGCAGAGCACAGGCTCCGGACGCGCAGGCCCAGAGGCCATGTTTCACGGGCCCAGCCGCTCCGCGGCATGTGGGATCTTCCCGGACCGGGGCACGAACCCGTGTCCCCTGCATCGGCAGGCGGACTCTCAACCACTGTGCCACCAGGGAAGCCCCTGGATGAGGTTTTGACACTTCGTCAGGTTCTGAGAGTCAGTCTTAATAACTTCTGGAATGGCCCCTAGAATCTTGGGGAAAAAATTCTCATCTTAAAATGCAATATGGAAATATGAGAGCAACCTTGTTAAATAAGGGATTCAGATCTTTGATCTCAGAGAAGTGGGCATGTTGGAATGGATCTATTATATAGGCTCTGAGTTCTCACCATATGACTATGTCCATTGAGAAGATCCATAGGAAACTTTCTTCAATAAGGAGCAAGGGAAGAGTTAGGGGTTGGGGTGGGTGGGAAGGCACGGACTTCATTAAGAAGTTTGGTGATTGCTATCTTCTGTAAGCTAGGCTGATAATGGATCTTTTAATGGAGTTGGCTCCCTAGAGTCACTAAAGACAGAAGGATTCTGGAACAGCAGAGGCCATATAGTAGCACTCAGTCATCAGAGGCAAGGTAGAAAGCTAGGTCAGGATGGCAACCAGGGGACTATGACCTACAAGGACTTGTGGTGATTCCCAATAGACCATCATGTATCTAGGAAAAAGATATATGGGTAGCTGACAAAGTTACTGATCCCTGGTGGGGATCCTTTGTTGTGGCACGTGGGCTCCTTAGTTGTGGCAGGCAGGCTCCTTAGTTGCAGCATGTGGGCTTCTTAGTTGTAGCATGTGGACTCAATTGCAGCATGCATGTGGGATCTAGTTCCCTGACTAGGGATTGAAACTGGGCCCCCTGCTTTGGGAGCATGGAGTCTTAACCACTGCTTCAGCAGGGAAGTCTGGATGAAAATGAAAAGAAAATAGAGATAAATCACACCAATGGGCAGTCACAACGTTGTAGCAGTTCTCAGACCCAGAACCCATCAATTGAGTAAAGACCCTGCAACGAAATGCCACAAGAAGTATAAACAATAACCATTACTCCAGTTTTGAGTAACAGCGCAGGGGAAGGGGAAAACTTATATCGTTAGTGTGCTGTTGGACACAGTATCAGAGTCAACATTAGTACTAGGAGACTCAAAACACCATCATCCCCCACCCCTCATTAAAGTACATGGGTACAAGTAATGAATGGAATCTTTCTTGCGCTGGGTCCACAGGTCCACCAAGTGGTCATTTCCTCAGATCCTAAATGAGTAATCAGGATGGACTTAGCAGCTAGCATGGTAGGAAAGGCCAAATGCCAGGCGCTGAAATTGTCCCTGATCCCCTGATCCAAACAATCAAAAACAATACCACATCCTGGGGGCAAAGGCAGAAATGAATGTTATTCTCAAAGACTTAAAGATTAGAAAATTGGGACAAAGGAGATCTTGGTTAGATTCTTGTGGATAAAACTATGGGAGCCAAGTGTGTGGGTTTTTGTATCACATGTCAGTGCCCACAGGGAGCACCTACTGCAGGGGAGGCGGTAAACAACTAAGTGGAACCAGGTAGGCAAGCACTCTTATATAGGAGGTACCAACTAGCATCATCAGCCACCCAATACCTGCTCAAGAAATGTTCAGCCACTGAGCAGAAGCCTTTGATACAGTGTCATCCTCAAGAGACCAACAAAACACAGGTGGCAAGTTCATTATATCCAACTCCTTCCACTCTGGAGAGAGCAGTGACTCCTCCTCAGAGGGATTAATACTTTTTTCTGGTATGGGTTTCCTTTCCTGCCCACAGTGTTGCGATCTAAAGCAAACAGGGCATGATTTATTGTCACTGAATTCCACATAACATTGCCTTGTGCCAAGGGACCCACAGTATGAGAAAGGAGGTCAGATATGCACAGGGCCCACTGGGCCTATCACGTACTCAATCACCCAGAAGCTGCCAACTTAGCAAGATGCATTACTTGGAGGTGACATCTTACAAGCTTGGGATACAGTCCTCAAGATGCAGGATATACCTTGAGTCGAAGGCCATTATAAGATGTTCTGTCTTCAATAGATATAATATATGGATCTAAGAACCAAAAGGTTGAAGTGGCCATGGCCCTGTTATTCATTACTCCCAATGGTCGGCAAATGACCTCCCCCGCCCTCCGAGTTCCCTGAAGGAGAAGTTTCACCAGGAGACACAGTAAAACTCCCACTAAACTTAAAAGTATACTTGCCATCTGGTCATTTGGGGCTCTTTGTACCAGTATATCAGCAGGAAAAGTAAGGAACCGTCATACTGGCAGGGATAATCAGGAGGAGATGGGTTAATGATACATAATGGAAATAGGGAAGGTGTGTTTGGGACATAGGGAATGATCCATTGGGGCATCTCTTAGTGTTCACATATGGTCATCATGAATGGCAATTATAGTAACCATAGCCTGAAAGGATATAGCTCAGGCCCCTCAAAGGAGGAAGGTCGGGGCCCCCTTACCAGTAAGCCAAGTAAACCAGCAGAGGGCAAGCTGTAGCGGGCGGTTGAGAAGGGACATGCTGAGTATTAGTTATGGCCTCAGAACCAAGCGGAGCAGTGAAAATCTTAGGTTATCCTACTAACCCTCTTCTCCTCAGTTATGTTTCCCTGAAAATTGTAGCCCATCACTCACTCAGGTAATCTATGACTGGATGGAGTGAAACTGTGCAACATGAGAGGATCTGAGAGGCAGGATAATGCAGAACTCTACCCAAACCCCTTTTCACTATCTTTGGGCATCTTTCTCCCATCTCCTGGACCAGAGTCTGGGCAACTCTGAGGCACAATTTCCACTCCAGAGCTCCCTGTGTGACCAGGCCCTCTAAGGGACTGGGCCTGAAGCTGTACCTCACTGGCTTCCTCCCTTCCCTGCCCTCTCCCCAACTTCCTACCAGATTCTTAGGGCACTGCCTTCATAAACCATTTGTACACCAGTCCTCATCTCAGAGGCTCTTTCTACAGACCCAACCTAAGAAGGTAACTTTATCTTTTTCTTTTCTTTTTCTCACTCTAGAGGAGTGGAAATTGTTTCTGAGGGATTGAGAGAGTAAACATCAGGGCTGAGACCCACTGATAGGAATGAAGGCTCCAGGGTGACCTACTGGATGAGGAAATGTCCCAAAGCCCTAGGGTAACCCCTGCAGGAATAGTAACATTCTCATGCAGGTGTACTAAACCCCAGAACATTCCATAACACCTCAGAAGAGGTTGCAGAGCCCAGCTATTCAGACAAAGCCTTCATACCACCCAGAGATGCTCTTGTTCTGTCATACCATCACTTCAGACAGTGGATAGAAAGCAAATATGCAGCCACCACTTGCAGCTAAGAGGGAAAACCCATGGGTCTCAGGTATGGTGATCAGAGCAGAGAAGACATCTGAGCAGATGCTATCCATGAACAAGATGAAATGCCTCAATGCAGAAGCCATGAAAGAACAAAATAGAAGGAAGGGATGTGGGAACACAGCACAATGCACACAAGGAGTCAAAACTAGACAAGTGCATCACTAAAGGACCAGAAGAAAAAGCCCACTATTGCTTGAAATTAGAGAAAATTTAATAGAAACATGAATCAAATAAAATTAAAATTAAAAGATGAGATGATAAAATTACAGAAGGAGATGGACATAGATATTGGAAAACAAAATTAGAACCCGGAAAGTATTATTACAGAGGAACAGAATGGATACTGTTGATAATATAATTACTGACCTAGAGGAAAGATTTAGGGTAATAAAAATGAATGCATATTTTAAAAAAACAAAGAAATCAAAATCATTAGGGAGACAGACTGACTATAAAAAAGAGACAGACAATTTGTCTTACGAATAATTGGTATTCCTAAAGAAGAAAACACAACAAATGGAACAAACTATGTATTCAAAGATATAATACAAGAAATTTCCCCTGTATTTTTCCCCTGTATTAAAAATAATAACTGAACCTGACAAAAACAAAACAAAACAGTTTTAAAAGAGCATAATGTATGTCAGGAAAATTTGATACAGAAACCTCAACACAAAGACATATCCCATCCTAATTAAGTTATAAAACTTCAAAGTTAAGAGAGAAGTCCTAAAACATCCGAGCAGAAAGAGCAAAAACACACACAATGGGAAAATCTGGCCAGACTCTGGTTTCTCTAAAGTAACATTCAGAGCCAGAATAAAGGTATTCACATCTCAGAGTTCCAAGAGAAAGAAAAAGTGAGCCTAGAATATGACACTCAGCCAAAGTTATTTCTATATAAAAGCAAGAAGCAGCCATCTGAATATTAAATACTTCAGAAAATACAGAACATATGGACCTTTTGGGGGGAAAAAGGAACTACTCATAATTAAATCCATCCAATTAACAGATAAATAATAATAGCAATAATAATTATAAATATAAACTCAGGAATTTAGAAATTGGGGTAAAAGAACTAGGGTTGAGCAGAGGATTCATCTAAATATAGAAGAAAGAGCAAGCAACTAAGGGAATTATGATACCAGAACAAATTATGACATTAACCTGGATAAGATAAAAGTCATACTATAACTGACAACTCTCAGGAGATGAGAGGTAAACTCATCAATGTCTCATCTTTCAAAGAAGGGAGTCAATAAGCTAAGCGTGAAACTTTGAAACAAACTCAAAACTTGAAACATACTTTTTGAAAATAATGATTATTAACTCCTAATGTTTTTCAGAATCTTTCCTTTGTATTTTTAAGGGATCTTCTAGGAAATAATTTTGTTTACTTTAAAAAAAATGTCTGAAGTTCACAATTCCCTCAGTTTCATTTCAGTTATGTTTTCTTTTAAGTTCTAGTAACATTAAATATAATACTCTATACTTTTAAAGAACATCTAGAGACAGTCATATTTTTATAAAGGTAAATATCTGTCACTTGAGGTCACCAAGTTGGCAGAATAGGAAGATGCTGAACTCACCCCCTCCCATAAACACACCAAAATTACAACAGCTTACAGAGAAACTCTCTGTGAAGATGACCTAAACACTAGCAGAAAAGATTTTCCACAATTAAAGACATAAAGAAGGATCCATTATGAGACAGGAAGGGGGATGGAGATGCAGTATAGTCAGGACCCACAGCCCTGGATTGGCAACCCACAAACAGGAAGAATATCACCATCATAGAGGACCTCTCCAAGGAGTGAAAGGTCTGAGCCCCACCTTGGTCTCCACAGCCTGGGGTCTTGCACCCAGAAGACGAGTCCCCAGAACACCTGGCTTTGAAGGCAAGCAGGGCTGTGTACCGGAGAGCCAGGCGACTATAGCAAACAGAGACTCCACTCTTAAAGAAGACATGTAAAATCTTACACATGCTGAGACCCAGCACAGAGGCAGTAGTTTGAAAGAACCCTGGGTCAGACCCACTTGCTCATATTGGAGAGCCTCCAGGAGGCAGGAGGCAACTGGGACTACTCCCGGGGACAGAAACACTGGCAGCAGCCATTTTGGAAGCTTGTTCTACCATGATAACAGCAGTGCTGACAAGCATCTTGGAATCCTCCCTCTAGCCTATTAGCTCCAGCCCTGCCCACCAGTGGGCCAGCGCCAACCCTACACCCCCCTGGGTCATGCAGCCAACTGTGCAGGTAGCCTACCCCACCCTTCAGTGCATCCACAGCCACCACACAAGGCATGGCCTTGCAGTCATGCATGCTGTGGCCCAGGCTTACACACCAGCATGCCCATAGTAATCAGCCCCACCACAACAGAAGGGGCATGCAGCCCACATAGGGGGTAATCCTAGAGCATACAGCTGTGGTGCAGAGGGGAGCATGCTGTTGGGCTCCATAGGACATGTCCTACATGAGACCACTTCTCCAATATGAGGAAACATAACCAACTACCTAACACATAGAAATAAACAAAGAGAAATGAGCAGACAAAGAAATATGTTCTAAACAGAGGAACAAGGCATAACCTCAGGAAAAGAACTAAACAAAGTGGAGATAAGGAATCTATACAATGAAAAGTTCATGGTAGTGATCATAAAGATGATCACTGAACTTGGGAGAAGAATGGATGAACACAGTGAGAATTTCAACAAAGAGTTAAAAAATATAAAAGAGAACCAAACAGAGCAGAAGAATACAATATCTGAAATTAAAAATACATTAAAAGGAATCAACTGTAGATTAGATGACAGAGGAATGGATTGCTGATCTAGAAGACAAAGTAGTGCAAATGTCCCAAGCTGAACAAAAAAAGAAAAAGAAAGAAAAAAAGAATTTTTTTAAAAATGAGGATAGTTTAAAAGACCTCTGGAATAACATCAAGTGTACTAACATTTATATTTTAGGGGTCCCAGAAGGAAAAGAGAGAGAGTAGAAGAGAATTTGTTTGAAGAAATAATAGCTGAAAACTTCTCTAAGCTGGGAAAAACAGACATCCAGATTCAGGAAGCACAGAGAGTCCCAAATAAGATGGTCCCAAAGAGGTCACACCAAGACACAGTATAATTTAAATGACAAAAATTAAAGATAGAATCTTAAAAACAGCAAGAGAAAAGCAACTAGTTACATACAAGGGAACTTCCATAAGACTATTGCTGGCTTTTCAGCAGAAACTTTGCAGACCAGAAGGGAGTGCACAATATATTCAAAGTGATGAAAGAAAAAAAAAAAAACCCAAAACCTACAACTAAGAGTACTCTATTTGGCAATGTTATCATTCAGTTTGAAGGAGACATAGTTTTACAGACAAGCAAAAGCTAAAAGAGTTCAACACCACTTAACCAGCTCTACAAGAAATGCTAAAGGGACTTCTCTAAGTGGAAAAGAAAAGGCCACAACTATATATACGAAAATTAGTGAGAGAGTGGCATGGACATATATACAGTACCAAACGTAAAATAGATAGCTTAGTGGGAAGCAGTCGCATAGCACAGGGAGATCAGCTCGGTGTTTTGTGACCACGTAGAGGGGTGGGATAGGGAGGGTGGGAGGGAGGGAGACGCAAGAGGGAAGAGATATGGGAACATATGTACATGTATAACTGATTCAATATGTTATAAAGCAGAAACTAACACACCATTGTAAAGCAATTATACTCCAATAAAGATGTAAAAAACAAAGATAGTAAAAATAAGTCCAAATAGATCATATCAATATTTATCATAAATATAAACAGATTTAAGTTACTGATAAGAAGACAGAATCTAACAGGTTGTAATTTTCTTAATCTAGGGATATGGTGCTTACTACAAGAGACACACTAATACAAACAACCCAGAAAAGCCAAAAATAGAGAAATGGAACAACAACAAAATAAGAATAACAATTTTAGTAGCAGATAAAATCAAACTTAAAACAAAAAACACCATAGAGATAAAGAACACTATGTAATTATAAAAGGAAAGGACTCACCAAGCAGATATAACAGTCATGAATTGTATCTACCTAACAACAACATAACCTCAAAAATACACAAAGCAAAACTGATAGAATTATAAGAAGAAACTGAGAAATCTATAATCAGAGCAGGAGACTCTAATTCACTGTATCAGAACCTGGTCCTGCAGACAAAAATTACTTAGGATATAGAAAAATTTTACAACACTGTACAAACATGATCTAATAGATATATCTTTATATATATGCAGTCAACAAAAGAAAATATACATTATTTTCCAGAAAATGAGAAATATTTACAAGTAATCAATCTTATAGTAGAAAAAAACAGAAGTCTTAACTAATTTCAGAGAACCAAATAGCAACAATGCAGACCCCAACAAAATTAAATTAGAAATTGACAATTAAAAGACATTTAGGACAAAAATATAGAGCACTTTAAAATGGCATTCCTAAATTACTCATGTGTTAAAAGTGCAAAGCTCAAAACAATTAAAGTATTTAGGGCTAAATAAAACAAAAGTTCTACATCCATAAGTTGTGGGATAAATTCAATACAGTTCTTGATAAATTTATTTACATAAAAAATAAGGGGGATGAAAACAACTTGAGAAGAAGAATAAACTCAGAAAAAGTGAAAGGAAGAAAATCACCTGAGGTAAGGATTAGAATGTGAGTAGTCTATTAAGAAAGTACTCTCAGAAGAATCCAGTAAGGAAATGGGGAAACATGATAAGGAAGGAGAAGAGTTGTTCTGTCTTGTGGCAAAGGAGTTGAGACTTCATACTCCCACACTAGCCAGTCATTGGCTAAAAGAATCCTGAGGTTGGAAGGGATATCAACTTCAGGCATTTCTAGCTATCCATACCAGCAGGTGGCTCCAGTGCCCAAGAGCAGTTCTTTGAAGGTTTCAAGTGAAAACCTTTAATAGCAGAGCACACAGAAGCTGGGAGATGGGC
This sequence comes from Lagenorhynchus albirostris, assembly GCF_949774975.1. Lineage (NCBI taxonomy): Eukaryota > Metazoa > Chordata > Mammalia > Artiodactyla > Delphinidae > Lagenorhynchus > Lagenorhynchus albirostris. The sequence goes on along the minus strand of NC_083113.1, from coordinate 21,897,103 downwards.
ACAATGAGGTGGCAAACAGGAAATAAATGTATTTGGTAAGGGCACCAAGGAAGCCTTCTGCAGAATTTTACTTAGGAGAAAAACAAACAACACTACTAAGAGAGATGCTCAATACAACAAAACCAGTTATTTTAAAAGAACAGTAGAGTATATAGATGTCTAGAAAAATAAATGAAGAAAAATACCAAAATTACACTTTTGAAAAGGCAATATTTGGGCAGCCAAGATTAAATAAGCCCAGGATAGCCTATCTCTTTCACCAATTACAACAAAAATTCTGGACAAAATGCAAAAAGCAGCAACCTGAGGACTTTGAAAAATTAAAAATTCTAGAGCAACCACTAAGAAAGAGTCAATAAATTAATCTAAATGAAATATACCCATCAAAATCCAAATAACCCAAAAGGAGGCAGGAAACTAAGAGGAGAGGAACAAAAAGTAGAGAAGACACACAGAAAACAAAAAAATAAAATGCTGGACTTAAATCCAAACATATCAATAATCATATTAAATGTAAATTATCTAAATATACCAAGTAAAAAGGCAGAGATCATCAGTTTGGATTTAAGGGGGGAAATGCCCAACTATACACTGTGCAAACACTTAAGGGAGAATTAATAACAATTCTACCCAATTTATTGCAGAACATAGAAAAGGAATTAATATTTCCAAACTCATTTTGTGAGGCCTACATTAACTTGATTCCAAATTTAACAAAGACATTATAAGACTAACTGATAAATAAACAAAGAAACTACAGACCAATATCTCTCACGAACATAGATACAAAAATTCTCATGAAAATATTAGCAAATCAATTTCAATAATATTTTAAAGAATAATACATCATGGTCAAGTGAGGTTTTATCCTGGGAACTCAAGGTTAGTTCAACTTTGCAATCAATGTAAATAAATCACCATATTAACAGACTAAAGAAGAAAAAGCATGAGATCATCTTAATCGGTGCAGAAGAAGCACTTGACAAAATTTGATCATTTATAATTTTTTAAAGTTCTCACCAAACTAGAAATTTATAGGAACTTCCTTAACCTGATAAAGGACATCTACAAAAAACCTACAGATAACATCAAATTTAATGATGAAAGATGGGGGACTTCCCTGGTGGCACAGTGGTTAAGAATCCGCCTGCCAATGCAGGGGACACGGGTTCGAGCCTTGGTTTGGGAAGATCTCACATGAGGCGGAGCAACTAAGCCTGTGCGCCACAACTACTGAAGTCTGTGCACCTAGAGCCCATGCTCTGCAACAAGGGGAGCCACCCAAATGAGAAGCCCGTGCACCACAACGAAGAGTAGTCCCTGCTTACCGCAACCAGAGAAAGCCCATGTGTAGCAACGAAGACCTAATGCAGCCAAAATTAAAATTAAAAAAAAAAGAAAGATGTAATGATTTCCCCCTAAGATTAGAAATAAGGTAAAGATACCTATCCTTATCACTTTTATTCAAACTTATACTAGAAGTCCCAATTAGTACAATAATGCCAAAAAAGGAAATAAAAGGCATACGCATTGCAAAGGAAGAAATAAATATCCCTTTATCCACAGACATGAGGCCTATGCAGAAAACCCCAAGGAATCCATAAAAATAGCTCCTACAATTAATAAATGAGGTCACAGGATACAAGATCAACGTACAAAAATCAATTGTATTTCTATATACTAGCAATAAACATTAGGAATTCAAATTTTTAAACCGTACCATTCACAATGTGTTTAGACAACTTACCAAAAAAACCCAAAACACTTAGGTATAAATTTAACAAAACTTGTGTCAGGCCTGTATGGAGAAAACTTCAAAACACTGCTAAAAGAAGAGAAACAAAGACCTAAATAAATGGAGTGATAAATTTGTGTTCAATGATTGGTGCCTCAGTGTTGAAATGATCTACAGATTCAATGCAGTCCCAATCAAAATCCCAATAGAAATTTTTGTATACATTGACAAACTCTCTAAAATTTATTTGGAAAGGCAAAGGAAATAGAATAGCCAAAAATTTTTGAAAAATAACAGCAAAGTCGGAGGACTTCCACTACCTTATTTTAATACAGTTGACCCTTGAACGACATGGGGGTTAGGGGTGTCAACTATACCTGCTGTTGAAAATACACATGTAACTTTACAGTCAGCACTCTGTATCCACAGTTCCACATCCATGGATTCAACCAACCACAGATTGTGTAGTACTGTAGTACATATTTAGTGAAAAAGTCCACATATAAGTAGACCCATGCAGTTCAAACCATGTTGTTGAAGGATCAATTGTACTTGTCATAAAGCTACAGCAACCAAGACAATACGATAGTGTAAAGATAGTGTGACAGTATAAAAATAAACATACAAATCTATGGAATAGACAGAGTCCAGAAATAGAACCAGACAAATGTAGTCAACTCATTTTTTATAAAAGCACAAAGGTGATTCAAAAAAATGTTTTCAACAAATATGATTAAATAATTGGGTAGACATACATACACACAAAAAAAAACTTCAATACAAACTTCCCACTTCATACAAATATGAACTAAAAATGTATTAAAGTAAAAAATGTAAAACTAGGGCTTCCCTGGTGGCACAGTGGTTGGGAGTCCGCCTGCCGATGCAGGGGACACGGGTTCGTGCCCTGGTCCAGGAAGATCCCACATGCCGCAGAGCGGCTGGGCCTGTGAGACATGGTCGCTGGGCCTGCACATCTGGAGCCTGTGCTCCGCAACGGGAGAGGCCACAACAGTGAGAGGCCCGTGTACCGCAAGAAAAAAAAAAAAAAAAAGAAGGAAAAACAGTTTGGTGGAATCTTATAAAATTAAACATGCATTTACCATTTGACAGCAATTCCAGTTTGGGGTATTTAACCAAGAGTATTGAAACTTATGTACAGGTAAAATTCTGTACATAATTGTTTATAGTGACTCTGTTCATAATCACCAAAAAATCTGGAAGCAATGAAACTTCAACTGGTGAATAGATAAACTGTGGTATAGGCAAAAAATGGAATATTATTCAACAATACAAAGAAACAAACTATTGATACGTACAGCATGGATAAATTTCAAATACACTATAGTCAGTGGAAAAAAAAAAAAAAACGCCAGACTCAAAAAGCTACATACTGTGTGATATGGTATTTTGGAAAAGGTAAAACTGTAAGGATGGTTGCCAGAGATTGGGGGTGTAGAAAGTACTTGACTGCAAAGGGACATTATGAGGAAGTATTGGAGGGTGATGGAACTGCTCTATATCTTGATTTTGGGCGTGGCTACATTTGTCAAAACTTATAGAACTGTACACCACATAGTTTGAATTTTTCTGTATATAAATTGAAAATAAATAAGAACAATTTTTAAAAACAATATTGGGAATGAAGGAGAGAGAAAATTGAAATGAAGTAAAGATGTTTTTCAATCATAAGAAAACAATATAAATAACTTTATGCCAGTAAATTTGAAAATATTGACAGAGACAACTTTTGAAAAAATATAAATTACTAATATTGACTCAAAATGGAAAACTTGAATGGACAAAGAACCATTAAATAGGGGCTTCCCTGGTGGCGCAGTGGTTGAGAGTCCACCTGCCGATGCAGGGGACACAGGTTCGTGCCCCAGTCCAGGAAGATCCCACATGCCGCGGAGCGGCTGGGCCCGTGAGCCATAGCCGCTGAGCCTGCGTGTCCAGAGCCTGTGCTCTGCAATGGCAGAGGCCACAGCAGTGAGAGGCCCGCGTACCACAAAAAAAAAAAAAAAAAAAGAACCATTAAATAAATTGAATGTATTTCCAGGCAAAAATCTTCTTCCTAAATGGACAGCAAACTCAAATATTTTACGAGCAAATCTTCCCTAGATTCTAAATATACCACACCACCTTATTAAAAATTTAAAAAAAAACCCTATTTCAGTAAACAGGAAAACTGAAACAATCCAATTCATGTTATAGGACTACTGTAACTTCAATACCAAAACCACATAAAGACTATACTGGAAAACAAGTGGAGACTAATTTCATCTACGAATAGAGACTTTTCAAATCCAGCATTACATAATGATCAAGTGTGTGTTATCCCAGGAATGTAAAATTTTCTAACATCAGGAAATTTTCTAATGATAATCACCATAATAAGACTAGAGGGGAGGAATAAGCACATGATCATCTTTATAGATACAGAAAAAAAACTATTTGCTGAAATAAAACATGCCTTCATAACTTACAAAAATATTAGCATACCAAGGCAATTGCCTTAACTGGTAAAGTTCAACTAAAATTTTTTGGTAAACATCATACCTCTTAGAATAATTTATTAACTTTAGAATAATTTATATTAAAGATAGTAAGAGGATAAGAATGACAATTTTGACTGCTGTTATTCAATATTTTGGTGGAGGTCCCAGTCAATTAAATAAGAAAAGATAAATAAATCAGTGGAATAAAGATTGGAAAGTAAGAGATAATTATGATTATTATTAGAAAATAACAATTCCTACATAGAAGTTCCTACATAGTATACACACACACACCAGGAATTCTGGATTCAAGAAAAGTATACAAAAAATAGTAGTTCTCCTAGAATCCAGCAAATAAATCATTAGAAAATGTCATTTGTAAAAGTACCATTCATAGTAGCTGATAAAACTAGCCAAAAATATAATGCATCTGTTTAATATATTTATGCAAAATATTACAAAGGATATACAAATACCAAAATAAATGAAAATATATACTAAAGTTCATGGATGAGAAGACTCATAAAGATGTCGAGTTTTCCCATATTAAACTGTAAAATCAAAGCTATTTAAATTAAAATCCAAATGCTTTTTTTATGGAGCTTGGCAATCTGATGCAAAAATTCAAACTGAAAGTTTAAAGAAAAGGATAGGTGACACAGTTTTAAAACTAAAGTGTAAAGAGGGAGAATGTGCCTGGTAATAGATTTGTCATAGAGCTAACCTCATTGAAACAATGTAGTATTATTCAGAAAAGACAAATAGACCAGTAGAACCTAAGAGAAAGCACTGAAACAGACCCAGGCTAACATAGAAACTTGAATTTTAACAGACGTAGAATTTACAAATTAGTGGTGAAAGGTGAACTGTTCAACAAATTGTGCTGGGACAATGGTATATCTATTAATACATACACACATATATATGTTAAGTCTGTATGTATATTTATATATGATGTGCAGAGAGATACCGAGATACCGATATAAATCTCTCTGTGTATGTATATGTGTGCATATATACATAAGAATATTTATATAAATACTGTGTGTATATATATATATATTTAGAAAATGCGATCCAGGAATTGTAAAATTATAAAGGTGAAAATATAAAAAGGTTTAGAGATAGAAATCTTAAGCACAATACCAAGAGCATACACCATCAAAAAGAGTAGAATGATAAATGTGATTACATTAAAATTTTAGATGGTGTCTGTGTGTCAAGACACCACAATTTTTAAAATAAATCATAATCTAAGAGTATATATTCCAACACATAATCAAGATATTACTATTAAGAATATACAAAGTACTCCACAACACAATTAGCAACAAATAGTTTATAGTCAAATTCATAAGAGATGAAACCCTATTGGTCCATATGCATATAGCATGCTGCTTAATTTCATTAATATTCAAAAAGAATTCAAATCAAAACAATGAGATATAATTATTCCACATCAGAGCATATCACCAGATTAGCTGAAATTTTAGAATCTGGCAATATGAAGTGGTACTTGAGGTTGAGAGGAAATAAAAACTTTCACAAGTTGTTGGTAGGAATTAAAACAGATATAACCACTTTCAGAAACAATTGGCAAAAACTGAATGAAGTTCAAAGTTCACGTACCCAGTGGCTCAGGAACCCCACTTCTGGGCATGTACTGCAGAGAAAGTGATCACAGGTGCTCAAGAAGATATGCTCATGAATGTTCATGGCTACAATGTAAAGTCCACCACTAGGAGAACAGATAAATGATTGTGGTGTAGTCATATGATAGGATGTAGCCTCATCATTAAAATGGATGAACTATATGTATACACATTAACAGGGATAAATCTCAAAAACATAATGTTGAGTAAGAAAAAACAAAGTGGCAGGTATGCTGACCCTGCTTCTGTTAAACGTGGTATCACACACAACAATCCTTCATGGATACATATACATGAGGCAAAAGTATAAAACCTGATAAGGAAGCTAAACACCCCACTTTAGGGAGTGGCCCTGGGGAGATGTATAAAAAGGGTCTTTGACTCTACCTGTAACCACTTTCCTTAAGAAATGAGAGAGGAAAGGAGGAGAGAGACATGGATGATGAGAACATGGTTATTGCTCTATTTTCTCCTGTATTTTGTTTCTTTCTGTTTGAATTCTTTTGTAACAAAAATAAGAAAAAGAAGGAAGAGATGAGGGAGAGAGGAAGGAAAAGACTGAATGGAAATTCACCAAAATGTTTAGGGCAACTATCTCCTTAGAGCATTGTGGGGGATTTTAATTTTTTCTTTATACTTTTTCATATTTTCTAAATTATCCCCAGGAATCATGTGTGACTTTTATAATCTGAACAAGACAATGCATGCTCTTTTAAAAGCACCTTGCTAAACTGTTGTGATTTAAAAGCCTGGATTGTGGAAGAGAGACTGGTATTTTGGACATCCAGGCTAGCTCTCATAGCGACTTGTGCAAGACAGGTTTCTGGGGGAACTGATAAGGGCACAAATGAATTAAATTCCACTATCAGAGCCACCTCTGGGTCTCAGGGGGTGAGGGTTCCAGAAGTCTTGATCCCTGTGTCAGCCTCTGGGGGACAGGGGCTGCAAGAAGAGATAAAAGCCAGCTTTATTGTTCTCTCTGAAAATCATTCTTGAGAATTGCGGTAACTGTCCCCATAGCCAGCTTATCAAGGGAAGGTCCCCTTGATGCCCTTGAAAACATGGCTGTGACCCCCTAGAGCTCCTAGCACATGAGCATGGTCCTATGATCCTATATGCAGCGTGTGGGCACCGTGCTCAAACTTAAAATTTACCTGGGGTGGCTTTTACATTTACTTCTCAAAACGACTCTGGGAAGTCTCAGTCTTGTCTCACAGTGGAAAAAGACCGAGACTCAGAGAAGGTAATTAACTTGGACAGGGCCACCCAGCTAATACATGGAGCAGAGTCAACAATCCAGGAGGCCACATAGAGCCCTAATAGTAGAATATTAGGCACCAGTGACAAACTAAGAAAAGAAAGAATTCTTGGATCAGGATGGAACGTTCCCAAAAGTCCTAAATCCACACCAAGAGAGCAGCCCCAAGTGTAGGGGCTGGGTGGGCCTATTCGGAGATTAGACTCTGGGCATTCCCATCCAGACACCAGTCCCCTGGTTCTAAGGGAGGGGTGGTCCATGTAAGTAAAAGCCCGCCCCCTGCTCCCACCTCCACCTCTTATGCTTAATTATCAGGCACTTAATGTTAATACATGAGATGTTGGAAAGGGCTAGATGAATGGGAATGAAAGAAATCCCAATGTGGTCTCCCATCAGTCTTTCTGGTTGCTCTTAACTCTATTTTCTGGAGAGGATCTGTTGTAGTCAAGCTCCAAACTAGTCATTTTTTACCACCATCAGCAAAAACACACAGTACTTAGAGGCCAGCATGGGCCCTTGTGCGATCCAGGCAGGAGGCAACCCATGGGGTGGCTATTCCCCAAAATTGAAAATGGCTCTGGAAAGCCCTGCGGGTTTCTGTATACCAGCCTAACTACCAAGGTCCCAAAAGGGAAGGGAGGAAGGCTGGAGCCTCTGGCCATCTCCTGACTTCCTTCCCAGGACCCCTGAACCTGCCAACACCAGGCCTTAGCCCAGTACCCATACTGGGTAACTTCATCTCCTCTCCCCATGGGGCAAGCTCCCTCTGTATACCAGGGAATCCTGGGGCCGAGAATATGCCCATGAAGCAGGTCTCACCCGCCACACAGGGGATTATCTCAAAGCAGCAGGAACAATTACTCATTGGCATGGAACTGGGAGCCTCTGGGGGCAGCACACACTGCTGTACACATCTGAGGTTGCTCTCCAGATGGTCTGGGGTCCACTGTTCTCAGCAGAGCCTGATACCCCTAGGGCTGTAGTATCATCTTGACCCAAAACCAGGCTGCTTCTCCCTCCACTCCTCACACAGTCCTGCAGGGACCAGGCAGGAACAAACTGGGGACTCCAACTGGGGGTCCCTGGGGTGGTGGGGCAGCAGCCTAGAAAGCACATGCCCCTCTAAAAGGACAACCCCACTCAGGTTATAAGTGGGGTAGAAGCAACACCCCAGACAACTACATGTTACCCTAATGGTGGAATTCAGGCAGCAGCAGCAGGCTAAGGAGAGAGACAGTTAGGGGTAGGGATGGCTGAGTTTTGACACATGAGAAGGAAGGACCCATCACGCCAGAACTTCCAATTTTTCAATTTTTATACCAAAGTACTCAAATTTGTAACAGTGGCAACTAATTTTAAAAGCTCTAAATCTGTCTGGACCAAATCAAACAAGTACACAAGTTGGACTTGTCCTCGGGGCTACCATCTGGCTTGTGGGCTGGCTAGTGGCAGGTCCAAGTAATATACCATCACCCCAATAATGATAATAGAAGACAAGTCTCACTTATTCACTTGCCGCCATTGACATCAGTTTATGCTAAATCAACCCAGTTAGGTAGGGTCACTGGAACTTTCAGTGCCTCGCACCTGGTCCATCCCAGGTGTCAGCGGTGCTGGGGTGGGCGGGTCCACACATGCAGACACCCAGCCCTGCCCAGCCTCTCCACCCTCCTTCCAGAAGGCTGTCTTCTGGGGATGGAGGATGAAGTCTTCCAATGGGAAAGCTGAGCCAACGTTGGAGAGCCAACTGTCCAGAAGTGGGGTTCCCTGGAGACAAACTTCAGCCAAAGGGGGACGGGAATCAGTGGACAAATGCCTCAACCTGCTGGCTTTGGAGTGACAATTCTGAGGGCATTCTGCATGCTACTTTGCAGGGTCCCCAGCAGGAGGGAGCCTCGCTGCCCACTGCAACAGCCAGCTCAACAGGACACTGTTCACTCCCTTTTCCTCTTCCTTCCTCTCACCCCCTCTCCACGCCCTCACTCCTGCTTCCTGGCATCACCTCCAGGTGCTTGCCTGCACCCAAGTTCTTCAGTCAGTCTCTGCTTTCAGAGGAATCCAAATTAAGACAGATGGTTTGCAGATAAAGACGCTGAAGCTCAGGGAGGTTAAGTAACTTGCCCAGAGCCACTCAGCTGAGAAAGGACAGAGCTGGGGTTGAATAAAGACAGGCTGGCTCTCAAGTCCTGCCCTTAACCACGGCCCACTGTCTCCTTAGAGAAAGTCAGCCAGTCCCTTTGGCCTCTCTCCCTCTAAGCCCATGGCCAGTTCTCACCTTGTGAATCTGAACCCCTTGGTATACCCAGGGGAAAGTGTCAAGAATGTAGCACACCCACCAAAAAGCAAGAGTGTCTACCCTGGAACTGGGCAGAACTGGTCCACTGCACACCCCAGAGGGTCCAGGAAGAGTCCACTGGGAGACCCCACGCCCATGGGCTCAGGACACTGCCCCAGGCACCCTGGGAACTTACCTGCCTGCTCCCCCTTAGGAAGGGCCCACAGCACCCTCTAGGGACCAGCAAGACCCATTCGAGCCTGGAAAATCAGAGCTGAAAGAGGCCTGGAGGGCCTGAAAGCCTCTTTGCTCTACAGACAGAAAGGCTGAAGCCCAGACAGGGGCCTACTCTTCCCAAGACCGCCCCCCTCACCTCCACCCCAGGTTCTTGATGAACAGAAGGCACATAAAGAAGGAGTTCCAAAGGCTTTGCTTTCTCCACTACAGGGAGAGGCGGGCTCCTGCTTCCCGGGACTGCACACTCTCTCAACTGGGAGGGAGGAGGCCAGGCAGGCCACAGCCTGATCGCCTCAGGGGCATGCCAGGGAAGCCAGGCAAAGTTGGAGAGACAGGGTCCTGGGCACAAGGAAGTCAGGGAGGGAAGTGAGGCTTCCCTCCCTGCAGAAGGACCCCGGCTAGGAGCCCAGGCCTGGCTACAGAATTGGCTCTGGCACCCTCTGTGGAGCCCTGGGCCCACAGGCTCCTCCTGCATCTGTTTCCCACGTACCCAGCAATAACCACAATACCAACTAAGCTTTCCCTTGATGCAGGCTTTTCCTGCATCACAACAGCCCAATGGCTCACTGCTGATTTCCCTATTTTAGAGCTGAGGAAACTCAGGTACAGAGTGGTTACGAAACTCGCCCAAGGTCACACATCCTACCCACAGCCCTGTGGGCTCTCTGATTCCAAAGGCCATGTGGGCTCCCTTTATTTTTAGAAAAGATGGTCTTAAAAGGAGACTCAAGTCTAGCACTTTCAGGTTCCTTAATCTGCTGGATATGGAAGAAGGAAAACCCTAAAATGTCTGTGTTGAAAGCCTGTGCAGACAAAACAGCCAACCCTGAGCAAAAGGGGCAGAACACAGGCTGAGGCATCCAAGGGGGCAGTGAGTGACAAGCAGCCAGGCCAGGTCCCAGGATGCACAGGTGGACACGTCACTGGGCTGGGAGCTAGGGGGGCCTCAAACCTGGAATCCCTGGGCCTGAGCCCTGGGTTTGCCTGCAGACCCCAGGCCAAGCCACACCCTGAGGCCTAACGGGGTAAACCCACCTAAGGGCCTGAGCCCAAGCAATGAAGTCTCGGCGGCATGAGAGCAGAAGAGTCGCTGTGGGCTGCGGAGCCTAGGGCCACACTCCACATCCCTAGGAAAGCAGAAGGTCATTGCCAGAGGGGCCTGCTCCTGGCCCCATACACGGCCACAGCAGAGCAGAACTGCTGTCGGCCACACCAGCCACCTCAGGGCTGTGAGTGACCTGCACGGCCTTTTCCCATGGGAGTGGAGACTTCTCCAGCTCTCCTACACATCCAACCCCTGCAGCCACGCCAGCCAGGGTCCACCATCCATCAGGGTCCAAAACGCAGTCACTGACCTCAGTCAGGAGAGAAGTCAGCCCAGCCTCTGCTCTCTGCCCACCCTACTCCCCGCCCTCCGCCCCGCCCCCGCACACACAACCCGAGCATTTTAACCCCTTCACAAGACACACACACCCAGCTCCTTTGGGGTCCAGCCCCTGGAGAGAGTGTCAGTCCTTCCCAGGCTTGACTGGCCCCTCCCCCACAGGGTGGGTGCAGATTCTAAGAAGGAGGGGAGGGGCTTGAGGCCTCACAGGCGCCCTCACCGTGGGACTGGAATCCCTCTTCTCTGCCTCCGGGCCTGGAGCTCTGTTAGCCAGGGCTCCGCACACCGCGCCCCACACTATCACCTGTTATCTTAGCCTCGGTCCAGAAAAAAGGAGGGGAAGACGAGGAAACTGTCAGCTCACACAAATGAATCTCATCCATTTTGGTGAGGCCCTGTGAGTGGCCAGGATAGCTGTGCTGTCCCCGTGTTCCTAGCGAAAAGCCTGAGGTCAGACAGGGCCACATTGCAAAGCTGGGCCTGGAGCCCAGGCTCCTGACACCCAGATGCTTTGTCCCTCCCTCCTGTGTGCCCCGGTCATCACTTGGTTGTTCACACATCCATTCAACAAATGCTTGCAGAGCACCCAGGCCAGACCCCATCAGGCACTGACCGGCGCAGCTTGGATTCTAGCTGGGCCTCTGGACCGCCTTCTCCTTGGGGTCTCAGTGCCCAGAAAAGCATGCATGGTGCCTCTGGTCTGGGTCTTTCCCATTGGACCAGTCTCCCCACATGGCTCCAGCTCAGAACCAGCCCAGGGAGTTCTGGTTTGCAGAGACAAAGCCAAGGAGAACATCAGCTCCTCCATGTGAACAGGAGAAACCCTGATTTATTTCCCGGGTGGGGAGGATCTTGGAGGTGCCGTAGGAGCTCTCAGGAGGAAATGATTTCATGTCAGGGTGTTTCACTGGCTGGGCCACAGCGCACAGATTTACTGTTCCAGGAAGAACGGGAACAAGGACTGTGATAAACTGTAGGCCGGAGGCGACCAGAAGAGGTATGTGGAGAGAGCTTGGCATCAGGAGAGATGTGTGGAAATTTCTTGAAAACAGAAAAGAGCCCTAGTTTAAAATATACTAAATAATTCCCACCAGCATATTCCCTTCCCACTGTGCTCCCAGGAACACTCTTCCACGTCCTCCCAAAATCTGGAGAAACAGCAAGCCAGAGAGCCCGCCCTCCCAGGGGCCCCTCAGCACAGCGTTCCTGGCTGCTCCACGGCCTGGGGAAGCGACACTGACCATTATTTCACCGCAGAGCCTTTCCGTGTACCTAGCACATGCTTAGCGCTCCCACACACTAGTATTTATTGCCCACGTGGAGGCTCTGAAGACGGCATCTCTATTACCCCCATTTCCCAGGTGAGGAAACTGAGGTTGTGAGAAATTAAGGAATTTACTCAAGGTCACAGGACTTGGTTCATCTGACTGCAGATTGATTCTTCAAAGTGCTGTACCAGGCTGCCCCCAGCAGTGACCAAAGTGGCCCAGGATGAGGACCCTTACCTTTGAGAGTACTTAGGAGTCTCCCTGGGTCAGGATGGATGCTTGAGCGAGGGGGGCAGGGAGCCAACAGGCATCTTCTCCGTCCCTCAGAGCCCCTCAGTGTCATACCTAATCCTTCCCAAAGTCCATTCTAAGCCACCACTACATTTGATCCTGAGGAAGGAAAGAAGGTCTGTCCAGCCCCACTTTGTACATGATGAGGGGGGAGGGCCAGGGCCTTCCGGCAGAGTGGACACCATGCCATGCCTCTGGTTCCAGGCAGTGGAGAGGAGGTATGGGGGGACTGCGTGGGCCCTGGCCTGGTGGAAAGTGGGGTGGGAGCCCTAGGCCAGGCCACAGGCAGCAGAGGTGGGGATGCCTGGTGGGAGCCTGGCAGGTGGGGGCTCCAGGCGCTCCCAGCCTCTCTCCTGGCCTCATTTCCCCAGGTCGCAGCTGTGTTCCTTACATTCCTAGGGCCCGCTGACTGACTCTGATCTACCTGGTGCTGCCAATTCCAGCTCTCAGGTGCCCCACAGGGAAGTGGAGTAGTGGGGAGCCTCTCCTGGACCCATCATCCACTGAGCAGCTCACCCTTGCCTGCCCTGGGGCCTGGGTACTGAGGGAGGGCAGCGGGGCTGGGAGAAGCAGGGTGAACAGCCCGAGCCCGTGGGCCTGGGCACTAGGAACCTGAGCTCTTATCCCTCCTGGGCTGCCAGCTCTGGCTACACCCCTTTCCACACCCACATGCTCCCTGTCAGTGCAGGGGCTGCCAGATGGGAGGTCCTGCCTGGCTCCCATCTGCAGGCTGGGTTTCCCAGGAGCAGACTGGAAGACTTGGCCCAGCCAGGCTGGCCTGAGCAGGACCCCCTAAGTCAGAGACCAGAGGAAAACACCCTGTCTGGTGGAATTTGAGAGGCCAACAACCACTTAAATATGCCTGAAATGCACCATCTATGCATCATTTCTTTGAGTTATGCATGAGCCACCAGGCCCCCTCAAGCAGGAGGCCTCCGGTGGTGTCTCTTATCCAGCAAGATGGAAGGAGCAGCCCCCAGAGAGGCATGGGAGGAGGGACTATTCAGATGGGGAGAGAGGGAAGACACCTCAGCCTTCTCTCACCTGATCCTCCCTGCAGCCCTGCCAAGTCTGTGCTCATATTTTCACCCACAAATGGCCACGATGGAGAGGCAGCTGGAGCCAGAACTCAAATCTGGGTCATCTGACTTCTGAGCTCTTTTCCCACAAAGAACTGCAAGGAAGAAAGGATGAACAATACAGTAAAACTGGAAGTGAATAATAAATGTTTAATTTTTAAAACTTAATCCTTTGGAGCTTTTAAATTCTTTTAAATTTAAAACTCTCCCACAAAACTCTTGGATTAAATATTAATAGATTCTGCATGCTACTTAGAAAAGAACAACAAAGAGCTGTTCATATCACCATATCCCAAGCTATGGGATCCATCCAAAAGGAGACTCAGACGAAAATTAATAGCTTTGCTTGGTTTCATTACTAAACAAGAATAAAAGTAAATGAACTGAGCATTCAATTCTATACATTAGAAAATAATAGGTGAAATGTAGCATAAGAAAGGCAGAGAAAGGAAGAGGCTTCAATAAGCAGGCTTCTGTCCTAACCTGAGAAGGAGGGATATCCAGGTTCCCACTTCATGTAAACATGGACGCTTTGCATAAAATAAAACAATATGGATGCTTGAGAGTATTTTGTAGATGATTTTACCAATAGAATCTGTTGAAATACACATTGTGGGATACTTCCTTAGATTAAAACTGTTTTCTCTGTAAAATATTAAATAGATGCAGCCCTTCAATATGAGGACCAGACCAGACCTTGTGAATGAAGGTTACCAACCCGTATCCAGAATGACCCAGATCCAGCACTTTCTCTTGCTTACACTTTCTCTCTCTCTCTCTCCCCCCACACTTTAACTCCAGCTATCAGATTCAAAAACTAAAATGTCCTACATAAATGGTTCTTTATGACCAATACAGATTAATTGAAAAGGTGAATTGATGTTGATGAAAATGTTAAGGTTAATTCATGCTAGTAACTAATAATGATTAAATATTAACGTTATATTTTTTTTACAAAAATGTCTATGGGGCTTCCCTGGTGGCGCAGTGGCTAAGAGTCCACCTGCTGATGCAGGGGACACGGGTTCGTGCCCCGGTCCGGGAAGATCCCACATGCCGCAGAGCGGCTGGGCCCGTGAGCCATGGCCGCTGAGCCTGTGCATTCGGAGCCTGTGCTCTGCAATGGGAGAGGCCACAACAGTGAGAGGCCCGCAAAAAAAAAAAAAAAAAAAAAAAAAAGTCTATGGGCAGAAAAGACTATAATGAGGGCAGAAATTCTGAATCAGGTTCTACAGAAAGTCCAAAATGAGTGACTTTGAAGAACACAGCATGTTGCATGCATGAGTTTGAGGAAGGACCTCGCCAAGTTAATGCCGCCTCCCCTGAGGGCATCCTGCACCTCCAGCACTAGCCCTGTCCTCAGGAAAGCAGAGCAAGCTGGCTCCCCTGCACCTGTGAGCATAAGTCACATGATTAAAGACCATGCATCTCCTCTTGGGCTTCAGTGTTTGTGATAACGGCTCCTCTTCCTGCAGCCTATGAACTGCCAAGGGCAGAGGCCAGAAACTGGGGCTCATAGGACCCTCCAGGAAGCCCACTATTATGTTAAGCGTAACGTAAGTACACATCAAAGAATAAATTCTGTAAAACTTTAGCACGACTGGAAAGATTCCACCCCTAGCATAAACAAGGCCAAAAACATAGGAGATGATGAGGAAGGAGGAGAGGAAGAGACAAAGGGACAGAGGAAGGAAAGGAGGAAAGAAAGCAGCTCATTGTAGACAGATGGCTACCAGCGTTTACTTTGGACATCTCTGCCAATCAAATCTTAGGATCATTCAGTGTCCACCTCCACATTCCCAGGTCATTCTCATCCCATGAGATCTGGCCTGGGCCCACAGTAATGATTATCTCTATGATACATACATTTCCATATTTGACTATAATTAAATTAATAACTATTTTATTTTTTACCAGTTTTATTGATGTGTAACTTACATACCATGAAATTCACAGAAACTACTTGTAAAGAATGAATAATGAGCAATTAGGAGCTGAGCAAAGTTATTGGGCGAAAAGGAGCTCTGTGAAGTTGCTTGGGGACGTGCGATTCAGACACACATGGAATCGGACCCTCACTGAGGAGCGGCTTCTGTGCACTGGACCCTTTGATGACCTTCCTGAGCAAGAGCAAGGGCATGTGGATTCCAGGAGGCAGATTCATGTTTCCAAGAATTCCAGACATTCCTGCAGGTTGAAGAGCCCCATTTCATTGCACAAATTATTTCTCTGAAAGCTGTTGAAAGGGATTGAGGGCTATAATTAGAATAATGCCCTGCAGGATTACATTCACAAATGTAATTGCATAACCGTTTAGAGGTAAATGGCGCCAAGAGAGGACAGAGTTTCTCAGGAACGCAGGGAGGGAAGGTACAGGCACTTCTTGTGGAGCAGCCCCTTCCTGATGCCAGCTGAGCCAAGAGACAGTGGAAGATGAATCTGAAGATCCCTCACTCCTGAACCAGCTTGTCTTGGGCATCAGTCCACCACAGACTTCTCAGTGATGGTGTTATCGAACACAAGTTCATGTGCCCGATGCTCAGTGAGGCCAAACAAACCAAAATGATGGAATTTGGAGCAGAGAAAGGTTTATTGCAGGGCCGAGCAAGGAGAATAGGTGGCTGGTGCTCAGAAAACCCTGAACTTCCCAAAGGGTTTCAGCAAAGCATTTTTAAAGACCAGGTGAGGGAGGGGCATCCCAGGGTATGGGATCAGTTCATGTACAATTCTCTGATTGGTTGATGGTGAGGTAACAGAGTGGGTAACATTATCAATCCTTAGGCGCATGTAAGTCTGGCGGCTACGTGCTCATGATCATCAAATGGTTAATTTCTTCCATTTGATGGTGTCTTTTAGCAGCTGGAAAACTCAGGAAATACACATGAGATACTATTATCTGGGTACAGAGAGAAGCTACAGCAGAGGATATGGGGGAGGGGTCTGACCCAGGAAGCCCCAGAGGGTCCTGTTTGATTATAATGGGGAAACATTCAAATATGACCCAAACTGGAGTTTTCCACCAGCTCCCATTAAACACACCTCAAAAGAGATGATGGGTTTAGAATCCATCAGCTGCTTCTTATTGTGCTCATAGAAACCCCATCTGTGGCACATACATGGTTGCAAGCACAGTGCACCTACCTGGTCACATTTGGAAGGTACATAGAATCTGTTGTCTCTCCCCTGAAGCCTGGGGAGTATTCAACCCTTTGGAGATTCTCAAGCACTGTCTAGCTGAAGATAATGGATTGTTCCTATTTCATAACCGAGATCAACATGGTGACCACACACCTGGGCTTCCCAAGAAGTCCTGACCTCCTATCGCTTCATTCTATCTGCCGTGCATTATTCATATCTATTCAATGTGCCATGATTTCCATAACTTTGTAAGGTAGTCCGTATGTTTAAATGTGCAACTAAGAAAAATACATTTTGTTGGTCCAAGTGTCCTAAATTTTGGCCCAGAAAAAAAAAAAAAAAACATAGCTGTATAAGTAGACCATAGTTTTGAAAGCCATGACAATAAATCGTATTAATTTGGTCCCCATTAATGTGGAGTATGTGCTAATCCCATAGGCCTAGGAGGAAGCTTAGCTTTGAAGAAAGAGTTTGCTTTCTAAGCAAAGAAGGATGTGAACAAACCACAGTAAGCATAACCTACTTAAAAGCAGATGTTGTTCTTAAAGAAAAAGGTGCACATTAAGTTGTACCTGCTTGGGAGTCCTAATCTCCCAGGTCACTCTTCACTTTAGACATCAACCGACCCTCCTACTGCGGAATTTGGAACTCCAGGTCCCTCACCCATTCCAGCAGGCAAGTGCTTCCTCCAATACTGAGTTAAGAAAAGGATGTGCCCCTGGAGATCCACTGAGGCCCAGAGAGGAGAAGGAACCAGCCCAAAGTCACACATCCTGCAGTTCCACCCAGTTGTTAGCACCTCAAGCTTTGCCTCACACAGATCATGGTTCTAATCTCAGCTCTGTCTCCTGTGGTGTCTCTTAATGGTCTCCTTGTGCTCACCTATGTAAGGCAGATGAAGGCTGGAGCTTCCCCACCCTCTGAGGTCCAGATAAGATTGGTCCAAACTCCAACTCCACATTCTGTGAAGTGATCGCCCCAAGATCTCTGCAAATCC
The DNA here is from genome assembly GCF_949774975.1 of Lagenorhynchus albirostris. Taxonomy (NCBI): domain Eukaryota; kingdom Metazoa; phylum Chordata; class Mammalia; order Artiodactyla; family Delphinidae; genus Lagenorhynchus; species Lagenorhynchus albirostris. The sequence continues at coordinate 21,879,288 of NC_083113.1, read as the reverse complement.
TGTTCCACTGCACAGCCTCTGTTCCTACTGCATCAGCTCTGTCAACTTTAATAATATAATAGTCAGATATTTTACCACCAAAAGCAAATTTATTTGGGAATAGCCAGAAGAATTGCAATTGGGGATATGCAAACTATGGTAAACCATAGGCAAATCCAGAGAACAAGGAAAGGGAGCTGGCTTTTATAGGGAAAAGGAAGGAGTTGGGAGGGGCTGTAATAACCAGAGTCCATTGAAGGAAGCTGGGAGCCCAAAATATGAAGGCTTCTCATTGGTGGGGCTGCTGCAGTCTCAAATTGGCTGGGCTGTCAGGGTGGAGAGAAGTTTCCTTCTTCCTGCTTGATAGTAAGGTGGGTTACACCTTCTTGTCAGGATGTAGGCATCCTGGGGGGGGCGGGGGTGCGGGGCGGGAGGCTATGACAGCTCCCTCTACAGGCCTTCTTGACTCCAATTTTAGCTGAGGTTTCTTTAATTCCACAACTCCAATGGAATGCCTGGCTCATCTTTGATTCGCACACACCCACTTGCAAATGTGCTAGGCTTTGCTAAAGGGAGTTCTCTTAGGTTAGGTTCCCTAGCAGCACAAGAGGGGGCCAGATTTTGCACCCCCTTTGTCATTCAGTCATCTGCTGTGGGGAGCAGGGGTGTGTAATCAGCTTGGGGCAGTTCCCCCGAGAGGGGGCAGCAGCTAACATTCACAGTTTGGGGGTGGGGGTGTGAAGCAGCAGCCCAGTAATCCTGTAGCTGGGTCTGGCCGGGCACCACCAGCATCTGAGACAGGGATGACATAGAATGGTGCTCTGAGGTTTCCGTCACAAAAACACAGCTCCGTGCTCAGCATCAGACACCCAGTTCTTACAGTGTCCCAGGCCCGCACCTCAGGGTGTCCCTCAGCCACACGACTCCACCTTCATACCCTCCTGCCCCTTTGCTCCTGTTTTCCGCCCCTCTTTCTGCTATTTCCCCTCCCTCTCTGGAAAAAACAATTTTCATTTTCTTCTGTAGAACAGCTTAATCATTCTTTTATTCTTCTGTTGCCTGAGCTGCTGCTAACACCCTCTGTATATGGTGACCACCATCCTGGTTCACCAGTTTTAGGACTAAAAGTCCCACATCCCAGAAACCCCTCTGCCCTGGGCAATGGAACACTTGGTCACCCTCCAAACTGCTCTTTCAGCCACTGTGACTTATCAAGGCTCCCTCCCAAATGGACATTAAGTTCGGTGTTTGCTAACATGGCTAATCATCTTTTCTTTGGGATCAGGAATGAGTGGTGAATTACATCAAATGCTGCTTCAACCTGTATTAAGAGACTCACATGATTTAATCTGCCAGTGAAGTAATCACATTAGTATATTTTCCAATGTTGAATGGTCCCCTGTTGCCGGAATAAGCCATAGTTGAACACACTATATGTTTCTTATGATCTCATTCTTGATTTGATGATATAGTAATATTTTGTAGGTAACTTGTTTCTAAATGAGGTTCATCTACACTTTTCTTTTGCTGCCTGTGTCTGATGTTGGTGCCTGGAATAGACTCACCTTGTAAGCTAAGCTTGGGAACCTTTCCACTTTTCTCACACCCACTTCCTTCCTGCTCAGCCTGAGCACATGAGTGAAAAATGAAAGAAGAGAGATATTCAAATATATAACACAAGATATTTTCCTCAAGATGAAGAACTTAATTTTTGCACCCAAAAGGCACAACATGTTCAGGAAAAATTGTGTTAAAAGTGATAGATATCAAGAAACAGAATAGTTAATAAAGAGAAATAATTCTTTGTGCATTCATAGAGGAAAAAGTCATTTTCAGGAGAGAGGTTCATGAAATCATACTGGGTTCAGACTTTTCCTCAGCAATTTTCAATCCAGTGGATAAGAGAGAAATGTCTACAAACTGCAGTGAAAATGTGAACCTAAAATGCTATGACCATTCAATTTGTCATTTGAGCAAAAAGAGCAACAAACATTATGAAAGAACATGAAGGGACTCAGTAAATATAGCACCCAGGAACTTTTCTTTAAATATCTAATTGACAGTTATATATAGGCAAAGTATATCCAAAGGAAAAGGAAACTGGAGAAATCATGATATTAGGGGAAACAATATAGAGAGGTGGGAGGGGTTGGTGTAACCTGGGAGTCTCTAGAGCATAGCTGAGGAAAGGCAGCTTTAAAGGCAAGACTGTATATGTTTCAGGTTGTCCTTGAAATATAAAATCAAGAGACAGGCATTTCTTAGCATGGAGAACGCAGGCAACACAGCACCAATGATTCTTGAAAAGAAAAAAAAAAGCTATTTCACAATAAAATAGAACATCAAAATAGAAAAAAAAATTTAATGGAAAAATAATGAAAAAATGACAAGCACTGAATATAATAAAATATAGAAATAAGAAACCCTGTAGAAGAGAATTCAAAAGTTATAAGCATAGACAAAGTAAAAGAATAATTTTGTGAATAAAAATTGGCAGAGAATCTTCAGAAGAAAAAAAATCTGCTAATTTCCTCATCTTTTAGAATCCAAAGGCAGCTCAAATTGTCTAGAACTGAAACATCCTTAAAATAAAATGACTCCCAGCTTATATTGTTTTTTGTAACTTTTTTTCTTAATCTGAGGCACTCTTTTAGGAATGATGGATTACGAGGTAAAGAAATATTGTTTCCATTTCACTTCAGGTTCTTCATTGCTGCTATTAAATTCAAGTAAAATCTGACAATTATATTTTTAAATAGCATGTTGAAATAATCTCATTTTATCAAACTTTATTTATGAATCTGTACATGTTCCTAGAGAGATATCTAGAATGACAACCACCTAATTTTAACAGTTATGCCTGGATGGAGAGATGTTAGCTCACAAACAGGACTTCTCTTTTCCTCTTCTTTTTTTTGGCCTCTCTCTTTTGCTTGAATTGTTTGTGATCATGCATTATCTTTGTGAAATCAATAAAGCCATTATTCTTAAAGGAAAGAAAGCAAGAGAGAAGGAGAGGGAGGAAGGCAGGGAAGGGGGATGGGAGGAAGGGTTCGGGTATAGAAATGTGACTCAAATTGGTTGATGGCACTCACTCCTACAAGTACTGCTAGAACCACTGGGGAAGGGGAAGGGGGTCTCTTTCTGCTTGAGCAGCTAACCTGGTCAGATGACAGCACATAGACAAAGGGGGCATCCACGTGGGGGAGCATGCAAGGGGATTAAGCTCAGAGAGAGGAAGGCAGATAAACACATAAAAATAGACAGCAGTTGAGCCCCTGGATCAAGCCATGCCTGAAACCTAAGCCTTCTGGTTACTGAGTCAACAAATTTCCCTCCGTCTAATCCAGGTATATAATGATTTTCTACTGCGTACAACTGCAAGCATTCCAAAAAAGCAGGCTCCGAAGGCCCTCCTAGTTTAGATTTGGGAATCCCTTTAACCTCTAAACACCTCCCTGCTAAGCTCCTGCCAGTACTCCTGATTAAGTCTCAGCTGCACATCCTGTTCCCAAGGCTAATTGTCAAGTAAAGCAGTAGTAAGTGGCAGAGGCCCACTGAGCTGACACTGAGGTGGAATAGGAGGCTGCATGTGACAGTTCCCACATGACCAAGACACCACTCACCAGCCTCATCTAGACACTGCCCTGGCAGGCCTTACTCTGCCTCAAAAGAACTTCAAGGGAGGACTTCAGCTCTCCCACCAATTTCCAGGAAGAAAATTCTGGGGTGGAAAGCAGGAGAAATTTAGGCCAAGCATCAGTTTGAAGGTGACTTTGATAAAGATCCAGGCTGACTTCCCCAAGGAAGATGGTCCTGTGGGAGTGTTGCGTGCTGTCAGCCGCAAAGGCTGCCCTTGGTGAGGACAGTGAGTTAGGAGCTCGAGGCTCCCAAGGGTCCCAGAAATTGAGGAGGGGGGTGAAGGTGAGAGGCACCAGCCTGAACTTCCTCCCGTGGCCTGCCGAGCCCCACACTGCATGCAATTCCTGGCTCCCTCCCTGCTTTCCTTGACTTATCATAGGGGCCTACCGCTACCTCGGAGTAAAGAGCTGAAATCTCAGAACACCTTCAGCCTAGCCCCCGGCCTAGCCCAGTGCTCAGAACTGAATGAACAAATGAATGAGTGAATGAATCAAGCAGGTTCTGTGTACCTGGCACTATTCTTGGCTCTGGAGATTCCAGAAGTTTAAAGCAGGCAGGGTCCCTGCTCCATGGTGCTCACATTCTTTCAGATCACACATCTAACTGAGAGAAAGAGGCCATCTGGACAGGAGCCTGGTGTTGGGGACATCAGACCGCCTTGGGCAGTCTCTGCCAGTGAGAATTGCCCAACCTTCTAACTAGTGCCAAATGTTTCCTGTCCAAGCCAATTTCTTCAAGTGTCTGCCCCAGGAGACAGGGGCAGCTTTCCCTGAGCAGCAGAGCTGATGCAGGGAAACAGAGGGAAGAGACTTGGGGACAGGAGCCCAGGAGGAAGCAGCCCTCTTCTTTCCTGAGATCCTATGGTGACAACTCAATCTGGTCTCAACTGTCTGTTTCAGCAATGGGCTTTTCCATAGAGTCCTCACGTGCAGATGAGTGTCATGATCCATTTTACTGGAATCTAGAACCCACTGCTATGGCCAGACTTGGGTGTGACACTTCAGGGGGTTAGGGCTGGGGGGGGTGTCTATTCAAATAAGTCCCCTCTTCCCCGGCAACCAGCCCTGGGGCTATGAGGCCAGAGGAGCAGGTCCTGAGGGACCCCTTCTGCAGGGCCACAGCATCCCCCTCATTCTCTGTTTGTATGATAAGAGGGCCACTCAGGTGCTCAAGGTCAAATAAGTTCAAGGAATTTCTATGCCCATCCACAGAGAGAGAGAGACAGCTGGCCGACCCTCCCCTTTAAAAAGTGAGTTGTGCGAGCTTCCCTGGTGGCGGAGTGGTTGACAGTCTGCCTGCCGATGCAGGGGACGCGGGTTCGTGCCCCGGTCCGGGAAGATCCCACATGCCGCGGAGCGGCTGGGCCCGTGAGCCATGGCTGTTGAGCCTGCGCGTCCGGAGCCTGTGCTCCGCAATGGGAGAGGCCACAACAGTGAGAGGCACGTTTACCGCAAAAAAAAAAAAAAAGTGAGTTGTGCATCGAAGCATCCGAGATGTAGTGGGGGAAGGGATCTTGCTCCCCAACTCACCAATGGAGAAACTGAGGCCCAAGGACGGGAAGTGATTTCCCAAAGGTCATGTAGAACCTCCTCTGTGGACTCCTGGCCCAGTGTTCCTCCCTGTGCTGCAACCTGGAAGATGGTGGATCTCTTCCTCTCATACTGAAGTCACTAAAACAACCCAGTTGTCAAAAATATCAGGTGCAAGAAGAGGCAAGAAGATTACATGCAAAAAGTAGCAAAATTTGGTGATTCTCCAAAATTTTCTAGTTATTTGAAAACTACTCCCTTCTCTAAAATTTCCCCATGCCTAACATGTTACCAAATTTTTTAAAGTCACAGATCAAATTGTTTCTGATATTTATTTTCAGAAGCTCCATGTCAGAAGTTGATGTTAATATTTCGTGAGAGACAGGCACAGTGGAACAAATGCAAAATCAATGTCAACTGTCTTCAGGGAACTACTCGAGATTCCAGACATCAGAAAAGCCTGATGCAAGCAGCTGAGGAACGATAGCCCCACAGAAGCATGGGAAGATGGAAAGGGAAAAGATCGGTTTCCGGTCAAGAGAAATCCTTTGATTGTTAAAAACAAAATTAGTGAGATTAGGCCATTTCTGAATGATTCTTCCTTCTTTAAAATCCTCAGCCCAAAAACAACACATTATAACACATTCAACACATTTTGAAGCAGGATGGCATGTGGTCAGACAGCAGGAGAGACTTCCTCAGTAAAGAGATGTGGAGTTCAGGAATAAGAAATCCAGTGAGGGGCTTCCCTTGTGGCGCAGTGGTTGAGAGTCCGCCTGCCGATGCAGGGGACGCGGGTTTGAGCCCCGGTCCGGGAAGATCCCACATGCCGCGGAGCGGCTGGGCCCGTGAGCCATGGCCGCTGAGCCTGTGCGTCCGGAGCCTGTGCTCCGCAACGGGAGAGGCCACAAGAGTGAGAGGCCCGCGAACCGCTAAATAAATAAATAAATAAATAAGAAATCCAGTGAGGCTGATCAGTGTGAATGCCCATTAGCCCAGGGCTGGGGAACCGCACACGATGGCCTCCCAGGGCACTTAGAAGCCAAGTCTTCCTAGAAGGCTGGCTCGGCAGGTATACAGTCAGAAGCCAGCTCTGGGAACTCGGGCACAGGGAATGGTTAGAAAGGACCTGAGGACTCACAGACTCACCAGTGAACCACCTGGGCTTGGGAGATGGGCCAAGGTGGCTCCAGAAGTCCCAGCTGCAGGACGCACGCTCCAGACCTTAGTGGGGACCTAAGTGTGATGATGGCAAGATGTGTGTGAATGGGGAGCGAGGCGCAGATTTCAAATCAAGGGAATTCTGGCCCGTGGGTGTCCTCATCACAGCCATGGACCGTCTGGCAGCCACGCCCCATACAGCTCTGTGTGCTCCAGTTTCCCTGCGTGTCAGCGACATTTGCTGGCCGGGCACACAGAGCATCCCCACCCCACGGTCCCAGCTCCTCCATCTGTCCAGATCAGGGTCTCCTCTCCCAGACAGTGCTGAGTGGGTGCCATGGAAGGTTAACCGACAGCTCCCCCCCGACACCATTTCCTCTAACCATGTGTCCCACGGCAGTTGAAGGGGCCACACCTCTTGTCCCCTTCGCTCTCTTTTCAGCCTGGTTTCCCTGAGGACTGCCTCAGTCCTTGATTGGATTGGGAGCTGCCTCAGTCAGAGAGCCCTTTGGTCGTAAATGATGTTCACTGAATGGTTGAATTGGAGCAGATCTGCCAGGACGGGCTGATCTGCAGGACGGGCCGCAATGCTGCTGCATCCATCAGGGGTACAATGAGCAAGGGAGCCTTGGTGGCTGGACGAGGATGTCTCAATGTGGGTTGACAGGACCCAGGGTGACAAGTGACAGAAACACAATCCAAGCCAGATCCGGCAAAGAGGGAGGATGTGTGGGCTCAACGGCAAACCCCAGGAAGGGTGTGAGTCCAGAGGGGCCTTGGGGATGACCTGGGTCCTCAAGACTCTGCTCCTCTTCTCACTCTGGCTCTTCCCAGGTGAGCAGCATTCTGTCAGATACGCAGCCTCCACGTGGCTGGACCGTGGTAGCCACAGCTGCCGGGCTCACAAACCCCCAGCTTTCGTAGGGATGACGGGGTGGGGATGGGGCTCTTCCCTTGGCTCCAGATCGAAAATTCCTCCTGGCTTGCTGGCTTGGTTCGCATACCCTCACCCCAGGAACTGCACGATGGAGCGAGGGGAGAAGTTCTCCCAAAGAGGACGGGTGCTATTGTTAGAAAAGAGGCAAAGGTACCATCCATCCAAGCAAAGTGAAGGATGCCCATGAGAACCGGACTCCAGCACACACTGAGGAACCAGCTCCATCAGGGCTCCCACACTGGCAAGAGTTGGCCCTGGGTGTCAGTTATACACCCTCTATTATCTGGCCAGGGGCTTTTCCTGGCTCCATCCCAATCCATGGAGCTGCTGGCAGCAGTGGAGAGTGGGTAGTGGGGCTCCCCTCCCCACATGTGGTCTGAACAGGGCCCTCAAAGCTTTACTGTCAGCTAAACACAATCAGCTCGCTAAGCATGTGTATTCGCCAGCGGGAGCCACCACGACAAAACATCACAGACTGGGGGTAACAGACATTTATTTTCTCACAACTCTGGAAGCCAGATGTCCAAGGTCAAGGTGCCAGCAAGGTAGGTTTCATGCTGAGGCCTCTTGTGGTTTATAGGCAGCTGCCTTCTCTGTGTTTGCTCACATGGCCTTTACCCTGTGCTTAGGGTGGGGAGAGAGATCTCTTTTCCTCTTCTTAAAAGGACACCAGCCCTATAGGATTAGGACTCCAAACTTATGACCTCATTTAACCTTATGACCTCCTAAAGACCCTATCTCCAGATACAGTCACATTGGGTATTGGGAATTAGAGCGTCAGCATATGAAGCTGGGGGGCCCAGTTGGGTCCATAGCAGCATACCAGGCACCAAAATGAGTGGGGGCAGTGGAAGATGCCTGAAGGCAATGTGTTCCTTATGCCCTTCAAGTCCCAGGCACTTCCCAGCCCTGGCACCAGGCTGAGGGCAGGTACACCTCTGAGTACACTTCCAGGCACACGGTCATGCGGTCAGACCCCGCCCTACAAGTTGTCCTCCATCCTCTCCAACACTCTGACCACCCATGAAGCAGACCTGAGCCAGGGCTTAAGCTCCAGTAGTTCCGTTAGGGACTGGCAAGGAGCAATGCAGGATGTGGTAGTGAGCAGGTTGCTGCTGTGGGCAGCCCACTACAGACTGCAGACCACATGTCAGAGCTGTCCTACCCAAAAGGTGAGGAAGTTGGGGTGTTCATCCATCAACGCCCACTTGTCACTGCTGAAGGCTGCTCCTGGGGGCATCAGTTCCTGTGTATCTCCAGGCACGTGCTCCATGGCTAGAGGGACAAGCAGGCAGAGTGGCAGGTACCCACAGCAAGAAGCTGCTGGTGAGCAAAGCAAACATGAGTGACAAGGAGATACAGGCTGGTCACTACACTCTCCAAGCAGACACCTCTATGGGGAGAAGGTAGGCACCCCACAGGGCTTAGTCTCTATGGACAAGCCCAGGCCTCGTTCAAAAATGACCAAAAGCCACCATGGGGACCTGGGCGCCTCCCGAGGACTCCTGACCTCCTGATGCGAGTGTAGGAAGCCGTGTGCCCAAGTTGGCTGCTCACAAGTGTCTCTTCCCTTCCCGGGTCTGTGTGCACAGCGGGACCAGGACAAAGACTCAGTCTACCAAGTTAAATCAAGTTAGATAATTCTCTTGTCTGCATCATAATTTACTTTCTTCAGAGGAGCACATTATGGCAAAATGTTGGGGAATTTTTTTAAAGAGAAGCCATTTTTCTCCCTAGTTTTATTTTTAATGAGCTAAGTGGTGCTAGTTTTTAAATTGTAAGAGAGAAAATACACACACACAGAGTAGATGACAATTTTAATTTTCAACAATTGTGATTGTGAATAAAGCTACTAATGGCTTCCACAGTGGTTCATATTCATTTGCCTAAAAGCCAAACCCCAAACTTCCATATTGAAGAATAAAAAGATGACTTGGACCATTTAGTGACGGTCTTGTGCATCTCGCCAGCCCTTCTCTGGAAAATCATTCTGTGATATACCCATTTTTCAGAATCATGAGATGTACTGGGGACCTTTACTGGGAAGTGGAACAGTTTGGGGGAAGAGGTTAAATTTAGACCCTCTGGCTCATGACCTGAATCAAGCATAAATTGGGGCTCGGCCATTCCCTGCAAATGATACTCCACTGCCAAGAATATGAAATGCTCCAACACAAAATAATCAGATGGAGGGCAAGCGGCAACCAGCATGCTGTGGGCTCCTTTAAAAACAAGCCCCATGTTCCCCAACTATCTATTAATAGCTTTAAAGAATCTGCTCCTAATTTGGTCTTCTCAAATCAAGAAATCTTCCCTTCGGTTCCCTCCAGGGCCCGGAGGAAATCAATCAGTCAAGCAACGAAATTTATCAAGCAACAGGCACACTGTGGCCCAGAGCTCGGAGCTGTCTGCAGTCTGACCCAAGCCATCCAAAAGCCCAGGTCTGCAGGGAGCATGCACCCTTTCTCCAGCCCAACATCCTTCATCCTGCACACTCAAGCAGTGCAGAGACCACTAAGGGAGACCCCAGTGTTGGCAAGGCCCACCCCCTTCAGTACCCAAGAGCCCTCTGCTCCATCTCCAAGGGTCGGCTGGTGCACCAGATCCTGACTCCGAGCATAGCCCCCATTGGACTCTGCCAGTAACAGGCAGCTCATTGCTTCTCGGGGTGATTCTTCTCATCCCTGAATATCTACGACTATTAAACACACCTAAAACCCATCTCCACCAGTAGGTCTAATTCTGCTCTCAGGGGCCACGTATAGCAGATCAATTCTTCCTATGATAGTCCTTCAGCTATTTGAGGAGAGATGTCTGCCTGTCACTACAACTCCTCTCCAGCTTTGATACCTGGGTAGCAGGGGGCTGTTATGGACCCAATGCCAAGACAGGACAACTGAGTCTAGTGACATAAAGAAACAGGGTGGCTTTGCTTCATTTCTGGGCAGCACCCCCGAGTGTTCATGTATCCCCCCTCCACACCCCTCCTGCAGTCCCACACCTGCAGCTCACCTTCCCTGCACGCCATGCTCACTCCCACCCAGGGACGTCGCCAGCCCTTCTCTCCACACAGCATGATTTCTCTAGTTTCTACATTGCCATGTAGAAATAGTTTCCCATCTTTCAGGTCCCAGGTCCACAAGCAGCCTTCCCCAAGCTCCCTGCTAAAAGGTACCCCCCATCATGCCCAGGCACACCCCTCTGTTTTTAATTCTCTATAGCAGTGAACACTATCTGCTTTATTTTTCTTCCTTTTTATTCACGTGTTTATTATCTATCTCCCCCTCTAGGATGTAAGACCATGAATAAGCACGGGGTAAGAACTCAATAAATGGTTGTCATTTGAATAAAGAAAACAGCTTTCCAGGCAGAACAAACAGCAGCTGGAGCCAAAGCGCCCAGAGAAGCGGTAGAGCCTTTTGATTCTGAGCACGGGCTTTGAAATGAGAAAGATTCAGGTTAGCCAGCTGTGTGGCCTTGGGCAAGTTACTTGACCATCCTGAGTCTCAGCTTCTGCACCTGCAAAGCGAGGACAATAACAGCACATGCCTCCCATTGCTATGAGTGACGTGGTGTCTGGGGAGCATTTGGCAAAATGACAGTTCAGAACAAACTCTCCACCTATGGGGCTATGGTGAGTAGTGGGGGTGCCCAAGGAGCCCTGCCCTGTGGAGGGAGATGAGGCTGGGCTGGGCAGTGCGGAGGGGACAGCACGGTGGGAGGAGCTACCCAGCCCGTGGAGCTGAGGGTAGAAGAGCCAGAAATAAATGCCACCACTGAAGCCCAGACTAGGAACCCAGCCCCGACCCTGTCAGCTGTTTCCCACACTTCTCCTTTTCACCCCTTGGAAGAGCCTCAAGCCCACTGGTGGCATCAAAGTCAGGGAACGTGGCTAAAGGGGAGCAAATCCACAGCCATCTCATCTGCTGCTCACATCCCCCAGGAGTGCAGAGGCCAGTGAGAAAGGAGCCAGGCCCAGCACTTCAGACAGAGCCTTCAGCACCCCTTTCAGGAGGCTCAACGCCCTCCCCCTTGGCCAGTGTTGGCTCCCTATGGGCAGGGCTGTGAGAGAAAGTGGAGGCCCTGGAGAAACAGACTCCCTGAGGGCCCCGCCTCCAACCTCCCAGGCCCAAGGCCCCCCACAGGTCCTGGGCCAGAGCCAACGCACTTCCGTTGATCCCTGCTTCCCCAGGACACAGCCAGGATTGTCTGGCCTGCTGCAGGCGCCAAGCCACAGCTGAGGGGACAAGGCCCAGCTGTTCCTGGAGACAAGCAGGCAGCTTTCTTTCCACAAGAAAAAAGAACCTGTGTCCCCTGGGGGAAGGAGAGGAGCAGAAGGGAAGGGGCCAGGGCAGACCCAGGCGGGGCTGTAAACATCTCCTCGGGGTCCCCACTGTGCCCTGGAGCAGGGCCAGGAAGGGGAAGGCAGCAGGGGTCCTGAGCAAGCTTCCCAGCCTCCTCACAGCCGTGGGCTCAGCCCTGCCGGGGGCCAGACAGCATGCCAACAGGGTTGAAAGATGAAACTGTGAGCACACAAGCAAGGGCTTCTAGAAGGGGGGGCTCATTTATGCTGGGCCTTATTAAAATCAGCAGTAGCTTCTATTTAATAAGTAATTTTTAACTGGGGATAAAGACCTGGACAGATACTGCCGGAACTCTTCCAGTAGGAACTGACAGAAAACTGCACTCCAACTGGAGTGTACAAAGGAGGGTAATGGCCATGGAATTGAGGAGTCTGGGGGTGCACCTCCTTCCAAGTGTGGCTGCACCAGGGACTCGAGCAACTTCGTAGGATCAGCTGGATGTCTGCTCTGCCTTCCCCCCAGAGGGAGGTGGCTCTGGCCATCTTCACAGCCCACCATTCTGGAGAACAAGGAGTGCTGCCCTCCCAGTAACTCTGGCCAGACTCCTTGTCATGACATGGACATTACCTCCAGCCAGGGTCCTGGGCATCCCTGGACCTAATCTTGTGATCAGGAGCCAGAGCGTTCTGATTGGCAAGATCTGAGTCACATTTCTACCTCTGAAGCTGGGGAATGAGGTTAACTCCACTCATCCAATAAGGATAGGCCGTGCAAGAAAAGGCCATGTGGAAAAGCTGCAGGTTTTTTCCTTTAAAAAATCAGCCATTGGCTATAAACGTGAACAGCACGCCAATATCACCCTTCCCCACATGGAGGGGGAGGGGTTGGGGGGTGCAACCTGCAAGAGTAGAGGGAATGAGGCTAACATGCAGAGAAAGAGCCTACAGAAAACAGACAAGAGTCCTGATAAATCCATTTGTGTCCCTCAGTCAAGCTCTGCCTGAAAGCCATTCCAGTTATGTGAGTCAACAGATTTCGTTTCGTTTGCTTGTTTTAAATAGTGTGAATTGTTTTTCTGTCACTTGCAACCAAAATGAAAGTACGTTTAAATGCCTGCCCCTCCCACCTAGATGGTGAGCTCCGAGATGAGACAAGACACCATATCTTCTCCATCTCTGTACACCCACCACCTAGCACAGGGTTTGACATTGAGTAGATGCTTAAAGAGTGCTTGTTGGACTGGCCCCAGCAGGCTGTTGGGCGAGGCCAGGTTGTGTCGCTAAGGAGCTGGAGGCCGGCATCAGCCTCCCTCAGTGGAAGGAGCTCCCAAATATGGCTGCTGCCAGGATAAGCCCCAGTCTCCCCGCCTCAACCGGAGACCTTGCAAGACCAGCAGGTGCAGCACGTGGGATCTTCATTGCTGCCTGCGGGATCTTCAGTTGAGGCATGTGGGCTCTTCGTTGCACTATGTGGGATCTAGCTCCCTGACCAGGGATCAAACCTGGGGACCCCTGTACTGAAAGTGTGCAATCTTAACCACTGGACTGCCAGGGAAGTCCCTGTTTGTTTCATTTTTAAAAATAGCTATTGGCTTCCCGCTTCGCCGCCCCACCTGCTCTCCCGCGGGCTCCACCGGCCTTCGGACTTCTCCGCGCAGCACAGCCTAGTTTGGACACCTCCCTCTAATGGCGGGAAAAGCGTTGGGGACCCGACTCCGGATAGTAGCCGTGTGGAGGACAGGCTCGTGGTGCTCCAGCCAGGCATCAGGCCTGTGCCTCTGAGGTGGGAGAGCCAAGTTCAGGACACTGGTCCACAAGAGACCTCCCAGCTCCACGTAATATCAAACGGTGAAAATCTCCCAGAGATCTCCATCTCAATGCCAAGACCCAGCTCCACTCAACGACCAGCAAACTACAGTGCTGGACACCCTGTGCCAAACAACTAGAAAGACAGGAACACAACCCCACCCATTAGCACAGAGGCTGCCTAAAATCATAATAAGGCCACAGACACCACAAAACACACCACCAGATGTGAACCTGCCCACCAGAAAGACAAGATCCAGCCTCATCTACCAGACCACAGGCAATAGTCCCCTCCACCAGGAAGCCTACGCAACCCACTGAACCAACCTTAGCCATTGGGGACAGACACCAAAAACAACAGAAACTACGAACCTGCAGCCTGTGAAAAGGAGATCCCAAACAGTAAGTTAAGCAAAAGGAGAAGACAGAGAAACACACAGCAGATGAAGGAACAAGGAAAAAAAACCCACCAGACTTAACAAATGAAGAGGAAATAGGCAGTCTACCTGAAAAAGAATTCAGAATAATGATAGTAAAGATGATCCAAAATCTTGGAAATAGAATGGAGAAAATACAAGCAACATTTAACAAGGACCTAGAAGAACTAAAGAGGAAACAAGCAATGATGAACAACACAATAAATGAAATTAAAAATACTCTAGAAGGGATCAATAGCAGAATAACTGAGGCAGAAGAACGGATAAGTGACCTGGAAGATAAAATAGTGGAAATAACTACTGCAGAGCAGAATAAAGAAAAGAATGAAGAGAGTTAAGGACAGTCTCAGAGACCTCTGGGGCAACACTAAATGCACCAACATTCGAATTATAGGTGTCCCAGAAGAAGAAGAGAAATAGAAAGGGACTGAGAAAATATTTGAAGACATTATAGCTGAAAACTTCCCTAATATGGGAAAGGAAACAGTCAAACAAGTCCAGGAAGTGCAGAGTCCCATACAGGATAAATCCAAGGAAAAACACACTAAGACACATATTAATCAAACTATCAAAAATTAAATACAAAGAACAAATATTAAAAGCAGCAAGGGAAAAACAACAAATAACACATAAGGGAATCCCCATAAGGTTAACAGCTGATCTTTCAGCAGAAACTCTGCAAGCCAGAAGGGAGTGGCAGGACATATTTAAAGTGATGAAGGAGAAAAACCTACAACCAAGATTACACTACCTAGCAAGGATCTCATTCAGACTTGATGGAAAAATTAAAACCTTTACAGACAAGCAACAGCTAAGAGAATTCAGCACCACCAAACCAGCTTTACAACAAATGCTAAAATAACTTCTCTAGGCAGGAAACACAAGAGAAGGACAAGACCTACAATAATAAACCCAAAACAATTAAGAAAATGGGAATAGGAACATACATATTGATAATTACCTTAAATGTAAATGGATTAAATGCTCCAACCAAAAGATATAGATTGGCTGAATGGATACAAAAACAAGACCCATATATATGCTGTCTACAAGAGACCCACTTCAGACCTAGGGACACATACAGACTGAAAGTGAGGTGATGGAAAAAGATATTCCATGCAAATGGAAATCAAAAGAAAGCTGGAGTAGCAATTCTCATATCAGACAAAATAGACTTTAAAGCAAAGACTATTAGAAGAGACAAAGAAGGACACTACGTAATGATGAAGGGATCAATCCAAGAAGAACATATAACAATTGTAAATATTTATGCACCCAACATAGGAGCACCTCAGTACATAAGGCAAATACTAACAGCCATAAAAGGGGAAATCGACAGTAACACAAACAAAGTAGGGGACTTTAACACCCCACTTTCACCAATGGACAGATCATCCCAAATGAAAATAAATAAAGAAACACAAGCTTTAAATGATACATTAAACAAGATGGACTTAACTGATATTTATAGGACATTACATCCAAAAACAACAGAATACACATTTTTCTCAAGTGCTCATGGAACATTCTCCAGGATAGATCATAGGTCACAAATCAAGCCTTGGTATATTTAAGAAAGTTGAAATCATATCAAGTATCTTTTCCAACCACAACGCTATGAGATTAGATATCAGTTACAGGAAAAAATCTGTAAGAAATACAAACACATGGAGGTTAAACAACACACTACTTAATAACTAAAATATCACTGAAAAAATCAAAGAGGAAATCAAAAAATACATAGAAACAAATGACAATGAAAACACAACGACCCAAAACCTATGGGATGCAGCAAAAGCAGTTCTAAGAGGGTAGTTTATAGCAATACGATCCTACCTTAAGAAAAAAGAAACATCTCAAATAAACAACCTGACCTCACACCTAAAGCAATTAGAGAAAGAAGAACAAAAAAAACCCAAAGTTAGCAAAAAGAAAGAAATCATAAAGATCAGATCAGAAATAAATGAAAAAGAAATGAAGGAAACGATAGCAAAGATCAATAAAACTAAAAGCTGGTTCTTTGAGAAGATAAACAAAATTGATAAACCATTAGCCAGACTCATCAAGAAAAAAACGGAGAAGACTCAAATCAATAGAATTAGAAATGAAAAAGGAGAAGTAACAACTGACACTGCAGAAATACAAAAGATCATGAGAGATTACTACAAGCAACTATACGCCAATGAAATGGACAACCTGGAAGAAATGGACAAACTCTTACAAAAGCACAACTTTCCGAGACTGAAGCAGGAAGAAATAGAAAATATAAACAGACCAATCACAAGCACTGAATTTGAGACAGTGATTAAAAATCTTCCAACAAACAACAGCCCAGGACCAGATGGCTTCACAGGTGAATTCTATCAAAGCTTTAGAGAAGAGCTAACACCTATCCTTCTCAAACTCTTCCAAAATATAGCAGAAGGAGGAACACTTCCAAATTCATTCTATGAGGCCACCATCACTCTGATACCAAAACCAGACAAAGATATCACAAAGAAAGAAAACTATAGGCCAATATCACTGATGAACATAGATGCAAAAATCCTCAACATAATACTAGCAAACGGAATCCAACAGCACATTAAAAGAATCACACACTATGATCAAGTGGAGTTTATCCCAGGAATGCAAGGATTCTTCAATATATGCAAATCAATCAATGTGACACATCATATTAACAAATTGAAGGAGAAAAACCATATGATCATCTCAACAGATGCAGAGAAAGCTTTCAAGAAAATTCAACACCCATTTATGATAAAAACCCTCCAGAAAAGAAAGAGGGAACTTTCCTCAACATAATAAAGGCCATATATGACAAACCCACAGCCAACATCATCCTCAATGTGAAAAACTGAAACCATTTCCACTAAGACCAGGAACAAGACAAGGTTGCCCATTCTCACCACTATTATTCAATACAGTTTTGGAAGTTTTAGCCACAGCAATCAGAGAAGAAAAAGAAATAAAGGGAATCCAAATTGGAAAAGAAGAAGTAAAGCTGTCCCTGTTTGCAGATAACATGATACTATACATAGAGGATCCTAAAGATGCTACCAGAAAACTACTAGAGCTAATCAATGAATTTGGTAAAGTAGCAGGATACAAAATTAATGCACAGAAATCTCTTGCATTCCTATACACTAATGATGAAAAATCTGAAAGGGAAATTAAGAAAACACTCTCATTTACCATTGCAACAAAAAGAATAAAATATCTAGGAATAATCCTACCTAAGGAGACAAAAGACCTGTATACAGAAAATTATAAGACACTGATGAAAGAAATTAAAAATGATACAAATAGATGGAGAGATATACCATGTTTCTGGTTTGGAAGAATCAACATTGTGAAAATGACTCTACCACCCAAAGCAATCTACAGATTCAATGCAATCTCTATCAAACTAACACTGGCATTTTTCACCGAACTAGAACAAAAAATTTCACAATTTGTATGGAAACACAAAAGACCCCGAATAGCCAAAGCAATCTTGAGAAAGAAAAATGGAGCTGGAGGAATCAGGCTCCCTGACTTTAGACAATACTACAAAGCTACAGTAATCAAGACAGTATTGTACTGGCAAAAAAACAGAAATATAGATCAATGGAACAGGATAGAAAGCCCAGAGATAAACCCACGCACATATAGTCACCTTATCTTTGATAAAGGAGGCAAGAATATACAATAGGGAAAAGACAGCCTCTTCAATAAGTCGTGCTGGGAAAACTGGAGAGCTACATGTAAAAGAATGAAATTAGAACACTCCCTAACACCACACACAAAAATAAACTCAAAATGGATTAAAGGCCTAAATGTAAGGCCAGACACTATACAACTCTTAGAGGAAAACATAGGCAGAATACTCTATGACATAAATCACAGCAAGATCCTTTTTTACCCACCTCCTAGAGAAATGGAAATAAAAACAAAAAATAAACAAATGGGACCTAATAAAACTTAAAAGCTTTTGCACAGCAAAGGAAACCATAAACAAGACCAAAAGACAACCCTCAGAATGGGAGAAAATATTTGCAAACGAAGCAACTGACAAAGGATTAATCTCCAAAATTTACAAGCAGCTCATGCAGCTCAATAACAAAAAAAACAAACAATCCAATCCAAAAATGGGCAGAAGACCTAAATAGACATTTCTCCAAAGAAGAAATACAGAATGCCAACAGATACATGAAGGAATGCTCAACATCATTAATCAGTAGAGAAATGCAAATCAAAACTACAATGAGATATCATCTCACACCAGTCAGAATGGCCATCATCAAAAAATCTACAAACAATAAATGCTGGAGAGGGTGTGGAGAAAAGGGAATCCTCTTGCACTGTTGGTGGGAATGTAAATTGATACAGCCACTATGGAGAACAGTATGGAGGTTCCTTAAAAAACTACAAATAGTACTACCATACGACCCAGCAATCCCACTACTGGGCATATACCATGAAGAATCCATAACTCAGAAAGAGTCATGTACAAAAATGTTCTTTGCAGCTCTCTTTACAATAGTCAGGACATGGAAGCAACCTAAGTGTCCATCAACAGATGAATAGATAAAGAAGATGTGGCACATATATACAATGAAATATTACTCAGCCATAAAAAGGAACAAAACTGAGTGTTTTGTAGTGAGGTGGATGGACCCAGAGACTGTCATACAGAGTGAAGTATGTCAGAAAGAGAAAAACAAATCCCGTATGCTAACACATATATATGGAATCTAAATAAAAAAAAATGGTCATGAAGAACCTAGGGGCAAGACGAGAATAAAGATGCAGACCTACTAGAGAATGGACATGAGGACACGGGGAGGGGGAAGGGTAAGCCGGGACAAAGTGAGAGAGTGGCATGGACATATATACACTACCAAATGTAAAATAGATAGCTAATGGGAAGTAGCCGCATAGCACAGGGAGATCAGCTCGGTGCTTTGTGACCACCTAGAGGGCTGAGATAGGGATGGTGGGAGGGAGGGAGATGCAAGAAGGAAGAGATATGGGGACATATGTATATGTATAGCTGATTCAGTTCGTATTAAAGCAGAAACTAACACACCATTGTAAAGCAATTATACTCCAAGGGAGATGTTAAATGAATGAGTAAATATTATTAATGATGATGAAGTTTTTGTCACTGTCCTCTGCAAACTCCTAGAATTTGTAGAACATGTTCATCTATTTCATTGCACCTGAACATACAGCATCTTCCCCAGCCCCCACAATGTCTCTGGGACTCAGGTGGGGCAGCTGGCCTGGCGCCCTTTCTACAAGAATGAGGGCTGAGGAAATTACCCAGCCTTCTTTCCTCAGGGACTGTCATTTTTTGTGTGCCGATTAAGATGTCTTGGAGAGGCCCGTTCACGTTACTAGAGAGCCACCTTTTGGACAGGTGGTGTCCGTGCCTCCTCAGAGGGTATCCCATCTCCAGGGTCTCCCTGCAGAGCTAGTGAGGCACACAGGCACCCATTGATGTGGGGCTCCTGCAAAGCAAGGCAGGCAAAGCATCGGACATGTTTTAAGAGTGAGACGGAAGTTGTTAGCTCCCATTTTAATTTAACAAGCCCAATTTTATAAATAAGAGTAAAATTTCCCAGGCTATTATTTCTAATTATGCATTTACATCAATTCACATTATGCGGCTGATGAAATGTTAATACCAAAGGCAATTTTCTGCTGACGGGTGGCATGGAGAAGAGCTTTCTTCCCATTACAAGTCAATATTTTTGGAAATAATTACCGAGTTGCTCACCAACGTCTGCACTGACTAACCCACAGCCCCCAACTGGAGATACTAAGAGGGGAAATCCCCCAACGGAGAAAGGAGGAGGAGACCAAGTACAGGAGGAGCTGAGCCAGGGACCCTGGACAGCTCCAATTGCTGGCCTCTGCTGGCAGAACAGGCTTCCCTCAGCTCTACCCAGTACCAGAGCTGTGCACTTGGCTTATGTTACTAAATCGCTCCAGAACTCAGACTTTTCATCTGCATAATGGGAATGATAATAGTAACTCTCCCATACGGTGTTAACGCATTCATGCCTTCATTCATTTATTTGTTCAGGAAGAATTTATTGCAGATCTACTCTCTGTTGGTACTCAATAAATGGTAAGAATGATTATGAGGAAAAGAAGGAAACGCACTGGACTTCCTGACAGACCAGGCTGGTGGGTGCCTCTCAGTCCTAAGTGACAACACATCTCAGGACTGACGGAGCCTTGCAGGAAAGAGCCAGAGGCCCACCCTTCAGCACAAAGACCCAGCAACTTCACAGAGCTTCTTTCACAATAGAGGCAAATGCTAGGTGCGGGAGACCTCAGCATGGTCCAGGGATGGCCAGGCCAGTTACTGAGACAGAGATGACCACCACATTCGCAGCAGACCAGGCTTGTGGAGGGAAGTCATGAGCCTCAGGTGGACATCATGAGGATCCTTTGTGACATCTACATGGAAGCCCACAAAGACAAAGGACCACCTCCATCTGAGCCAGAGAAGAGGGCCTGGGACCAAGTTGGGCGGACTCCAACTCAGCAGCTTGGCAAAGATGAGCAGCCAACAAGGAGACTGAGGGGGTGTGGCCAGAGCAGTGGGAGGGAAGCCAAGAGACAGTGTCGCAGAAGCCCAGGGAGCAGGTGCTTCAGGGAGAAGAGCATGCCAAGCCATGTTGAATGTGCTAGAAGGTCCAGATTAGGACTAAACAGTGTCCCTTACATTGGAGAATCTTGAGGCACTGAGGTATCTTTTTGGGAGCCATTGCAATGAAGGGGTGAGGCCATGCTGAGAAGGACTGGGCAGCAAGGACACAGACACAGAGCTGCCCCAAGGAAGGGAAGAGAGAGGTGGATGGTGGCCCCTGTGGGCCTCTGCAGGAAGGCCTAGGAACAAGACATACCATCTGCCCTCCCTAGCCTGAGACCTTCCATCCCAGGAGCGGGGGCACAAAGCGGGCAGTGCAGGACCTATAGGCCAAGTTCCTCCTTTCTGTGTGTGAACCCAGCTTCCTCACCTGTAAAAGGGACAGGAATTCTAGACACAGGGTTGCTGGGAGGGTGAAACAAGGGAACAGAGCCTGACTGGCACCAGCTGCACTTCCCACCCCTCCAAGGCCACTGCTTCCCTGCAGCCAGCACCTCCCCAGACAGTCTTTGGGCTCAAACACTCTGGCACCAGCACAGGTAAGAGGCCTAAGCAACTGAAAAAAGAAAAAAGCCCGATTCAAGAATAACATTCTCACCTGAACTTGAAATGGAGAGAAAATTCAGGTGAGTCTGAAAACTCCACGAGTGCCGTACCTCATAGATACCTCCGGTCTCACAAGCGTCCCCACAGCTGGTACAAGGGTGTCAGTGTCAGTCCTGCGTCAGTGTCTCCACAGTTCCAGTGGGAGGGTGAGGGCCACATCAAAAGTGTCTTGCCTCTGGGGCCTCGGCTGGGACTGCTGATGAGGCATACTGGACCCCGGGGTCACATTTAGCCTGAAGACCCCGTAGGGTTTATTTTTGTTGTGAAATCAACTTTTAAAAATTAGATTTTTCATAAAAACCTGGATTTCTAGCTTCATCTAAAACACTAGAACATCAGGCCTCTCAGGGTCTGCACTGAGCAGTGCCCCCCACCAAGGTGGGTTGCCCTGTCCTGGGTACTCCCCAGCACCTCTGGGACCAGCTGCCTCACCCCTTCCTCGTCTGCCTGGCCCCGCAGGCCGGAGAATGCACATGCTGAGCTTCGGGCCTCCAAGAGAGGCCTGGGACTCAGCATGAGGGATGAGGGAGTATCCATGCTCTGCAGGCAGGTGGGCCCTCTTCTGGCCACCCCAAGCCTGTCCAGAGTCCCCATCCACTCCCCCAACCAGAGCCGCCAGGCACAAGATGGAATGGCCCAGAGGAAGGAGGAGGAAGGGAAGCTGGCTCAGATTTGCAGTCCTTGGAGAGAGGAGAACCATTAAAAGGAGAAGAGGAAGGAAGAAAGGAGTGAGCTAGAGTCAAGGGAGGGAGAGAAAGAGGAGGAAGTGAGGGAGGGGGAGGGGAGGCAGGACAAGGAGAGCAGAGTCTCCTGCTTCCTGTTCGCCAGCCCCCTGGCCACAACTTGCCTCCCTGCCTATGTGTGTACCACACAAATGCTCCACTTGCACACACACTGTGCACACACTGTCTGGGCATAGGCACACCATTTACACACACCCATGCTGTCTGCTCACACCAGCTGTCACTCATCCAGGCAAACGCTGCCCGTGCGCACAGAGGGCAGTCTGTCTGTGCACAAGTGCCCCATCCACACACACAGACACACACACATCCTCCCTGCACATAAACACACCCAGCATGTGCCTACCACCCCTGTCCTGAGGGCGCAGCCTGGGACTCCAGTCCGTGGAAGAAGGGTTGGGGTAGGAGGTCAGGCCCATCGGAGACTTGTGGAGACAGAGGCTGCAGGATGTAAGAGGACGCGCACAAGCGATAGGGCCTGGCCATGCTGAAGGCGGACGTGGGGTGGGCTGCCGCCCCAGTCTGAAGGCCAGGCCCAGGACTGCAGGCAGGTGTGGGGAGAGCCATGTTCCTTCGTCACCCCACCCCGGGTTACTCCAGGTGCACGCTGCCATTCTTTCTTACCACGGAGCACTGCCAGCTCCTCAACCAGAGCGCCAGACCTTTCACAGCTATACCAGCCCCTCAACCTGGCCACCCTGGTCTCCCTCCACCACCCTCAGCCGGGTGGGCTCTGGAAGCCCTCCTACCTCAGAGAAGGCCCACAGTGGATGCTGCTGCGCTCCCGTGGGGCCAGACCTCCCCGTCCCCGCACCAGGAAGCTCCACACGTACTCAGAGCCCCTGCGCCTGCTCCTCTGTGTCCAGGCTTGATTTTCCCCCACTGGGCCATGCACACAGCAGGTGCTCAGTAAACGCTTGCCAGGCTGAGCTGAGTCTCTAAATACCACCTCTCTAAATGCCACGGCACAAGATCAAAACCTGACAAAAATTCTTGCACCCATACTCCACCCTGGAATGAGTAGGACTGGAGAGGGCAGGGCCAAGCCAGAGAGAGGAGGAGAGGGGCACAGGCTAGTGAGGGTCGGGGCCTGGGGTCTCCCCAACTCAGACCTCTTCCCAAACCAAGAATCTCATTCAACAGTTTTGTTTTGGTTTTTTTGGAAAGAGAAAAATGACATTTTGAAACATTACTGTGAAAAATTAATTTAGGTCTGAAGCATCAGAGACATTTTGTAAACAAAACCAGGGCATTTTGTGGCTGGCCACTGCCTGAGTTTAACCCCCCAGGTGCCTTGGCCCAGCCATGAGTCCCCACAGGGAGAAGCAGCCGCACCCATCCGAAACTGCTCTCCTGGGGAAAGTGCGGCCTGACTCCAGAGCCCAGGGGGACAGAAAAGTAATCACACACGTTCGAAGACTTGGCAGCCCCTGGCTCCCCAGGCAGGGTGTCCTTTTGTCAGCTTCGGACAGGAACACAAATCTACCTACCATCACTCTGGATTGGCCTTGATTGGATCAAAATCCCATTGGAAAACAGGGGTGGGGAGACAATAAAACCTCCAGAATTGATATTAAACCACTGACATTTCACAAACCGAGCAGCACAATGGCAGCTGCCAGTCTAACGGCAGGAGGAACTCTAAAGGGGCAAGTCAGGCATGAAGGTCAGCGCTGTGCTGTGGAGCCTCTCCCAGGCCCAGGCGTTAGCACCGAGGGGGCTAAGGGCTTAGATGGCCAGGGTGGGAGCTCCTGCATGACAGATCTGTCCCTTCTGCACCCTGTCTGTGCGCTTCCCCAGGTGCACCCAGGCAGGGGACGTGAGCTGACCTCCGGAGTCTCCCAGACCAGACGCTCTGAGGCTCTGAAACCAAAGATGATGTTGAACTCAGAACTTGTGCCCATTCCCTACTGTACCTACTGTAGCCCCAAAGTGGGGAGGGGCCACCATCTAGTATGAAACCGGGAAAGGTCCTTCAAAAACAGCCTGGCTCTGAAATTCTCCGCGAGCCGTGCAACTGCCCGAGCTTCCTGCCACATGCCAGGCAAAGTGTCCAGGCAGGTACAGACAAGCGTTCTTTTTCTGCAGATAACTCCACTTGGGCAGGAGCAGGGAGGCAGGCTGAAATATGGTGCCACCAGGACCCTGGCACCGGTCCCTGCCGCTACAGTGAGCCCTCCGGTTCACTCCCAGGCTCTGCCAATCCCAGGCACAGACCTTCGTGTGCTGGCCTTGAGGGGAAGCAAGAAGAGGAAGCTCTGTCCAGAGGTCAGGGAGCCCAGGAATTCACTCCAGAGATGGCATATCCCCTGCTCCCTCTCAGTGCCCCCATGCTGTTGGCAGACGTCACCGATCCATGACAGCACGCTTCCCTGCAGAACCCGGCTGTGCACCCCTGCTCTCCTCAATCAGAGCCCCAGCAGGCACCACCACCTCACAGGAGTCAGCCTGTGAGATGAGAGCAGGTCTAGGCCTTCCTGAGAAGAGAGCTTAACCCAGGCACGATGGACAAAACGCAAGGGCAGCCAAGGGGAAGGAAGAGACCATGAAGAAGGCTTACTGGAGGAAGAGGGTCTGGCTGGCTGGAATCAGCCAGAAGAGTGGGGTGGACAGGCAGGTGAGCAAGCCTGAACTGCTCTGGCAGGACCACAGGGGGCTGTGAAATGGGACTCGAGTCAGCATCCTGAGCTCAGCCTTGGGGCTTCTAGGTGGGGCCAGAAGTGAGCCTTCCCCCAGATCTGCAGGGGCTACCTCAGCCCAGGATGGTCTCAGTGATGGAGAGCCCTGCTGCTTCCCCTCACCCTTCAGAGCCAGTCACGACACCAAGTCCAGCACCACTTCAGCCCACCCTGCAGGAAGGGAGAGGGAGCCGCCAAGCACCCGGGAGCCTCCTGTGGGCCACAGTGCCTCTCATTGGCCCCAAGGCCCCCATAGGGATGCTCTGGGCTGAAACTTCTAGGTGGTGGCTCAGAAGGATGTGGAAGGAAAGATGCCAACACCTTAGGGACCTGGAAATGAAGCCATCTGTAAGCCAAACTGGCATTTCCTGAGTGGCTCCTGAGACCCAGAAATGCAGAGGATACCGGACCATAGTCATCAGCATAAATCCCCCACCATGACAATTCACAAAGCTGCTTCCCAGACTTCAGCTCATCACTTCCCACAGCAGCCCCAGGAGGTGGGGATCCTGGTGACCTCTGACAGGGGGAGCCGAGGCTCAGCTCAGCATGGCAGAGAAACAGCCAAGATTCCCAGCTTTGACCATCCCATCACTGCCTCCATAGCACTGTGCCCCAGGCCTCTGGGCTCTGTGCCTGTCTTGGTTCCCTGACTACATGACGCCGGGTCTTCAGAAGGCTGACTGGTCAAAGGTACTGGGAGGTCACCAGAGGGGTCACCTCTGGCCCCCAACAGCATCTCCAGTGGAACCATCAAACAACATCTCGCCAAGGGGGAGATTCTCATGGGTCTAGAGAAAGCATTGGAGCCAGAGACCTGGCCGGCCCCTGGTCATTATTAGCCAGCTCCATGTTTTCTAATCACCATCCTCACCATTAAGGTGAAGAACACTCATGGAGAAATGAGAGTTTTATCTCAAGCAGATCGATCCACTCAGATCCATCTGCCCCAGCCTCTTAATTCTCCATAATGTCAAAGCAACTTTTGGTTAAGTATACAGTCTGTCCTGTACTAAATTAAACTAATAGATCCAGTGGGAAATAAAACCCCAAGTGTATTGCGAATATTAAAAAACACACAACTCTCCGTGGGTCTGTAAGATTTACTCTGGCAAATAATTATGTACATAACACACACAAAGGCTATAATAAAATCCATTAGAGGACACTCAGCTCTACTTATCACCTCCCCCAATAACACCATCCCTCCCAAGTGCCCAGGCTCAAGGAGAGCCAGTCAAGACCCTGAAATCCCCCATCCAACATTGTCACAACACCGAAGTCAGATAGGCATGCACTTTAAAATGTGAACTGTTGCTGTTAGTACTACATCCCAGGTGCTGAGTGATCTGCTGTAAACACTTTATCTTAAAATCAATCCTTCTATTCACCCTCTGCAGTCAGCACGGCTGGTATACCCTTTTTACAGATGGGAAAACTGAGGTTCCAAGAGGGCCAAGGCAAGACCAGGATCTGAACCAAAGCCCATCTGACTCCATAGCCCTGGACACCACCTTGCTCTGCTTTGTTTTGTTTTGCATTTGTCTTAATTTTCCATTGAGCAATGGATAGCCCAGGCCATGAGGATGATGCTCATCAGAGATGGTATCTAGAGGCCCTGGAGCCTGCCCACATACTACTATTCCTGCCAACTCTGGCCTAGCACCATGGGCATCTCCATGGAAGGTGGGGGAGGGAGAGCAGATAGGGCAGAAATTAGAACCCATATTGCAGTTGGAGAACCCGAGGCTTGAGGGCTTTCCCAGCCAAGCCCAGAGGTCCAAAGATCTCAGCAGGTCAAGGACCCAGGAAGGATAGGGTGAGGCACTCTGCTGGGGACTCGGGCACCATGTGGTTCACCTGAAACCCTCACACCTTTTTTGTGCCAGGTGTGCTGCTGTTTTGTCAGAGCCAACTCTCAAGTGCAAAGGGAGTGGAGAGAAGAGAACAGTGACAGGTGAGGACTCATCAAAGGACCCTCCTTGGAGCTGTGTCCAAACAAGGAGCGGTCTGTGGCAACTGCCTTGCACCTGCTCCCAGCTTCCAGAACTTGTCCATCTTTGAGACCTCCAGTTTCCCTGCTCCCACCCCTACCTCATGCTGCCATCAGGGTCAGATTTCCTCCTTGTCACCTCCAAGCCCAAAGCCTTAGCCTGTCCTGTCCCTCAACTCCACCCGATGATGCTGTCACTGGACTCTTCTCTTTGTCCCCAGACCTGCCACCTCCCATCCTTGCACAGGCATCTACTTTGGGATGCTGACGCATCCAAACCCTGCCCCCACACTCAGTCAAAATCCTGCTCTGCGCTCAGGGCTGAGGAGTTCAGGAAGTCTTCCCAGGTGGGATCCACCTGCCACCTCCCTGAAGGTCCCCTGCCAGGGCTGGGGTCACTCTGGACTGGATTTGTATCCCCACTGGGCTCTGAGCCCCACTCTTCTAGGCCCAGAAATCCTTACTGTGGCTACAAGGCCCCGCATGCCCTCACCTGCCTGCCCCGCCTCCTAGCCCCACCTGAGCCCCTCATTCACCACGCTCTGCTGCCTCATACCCTCCAACCCCCTTTACCCTACCCTTGGCCTCGGCATTTGCCATGCCTTCTGCCTACAGCACCCTTCCTCTCCCAGGTCTTTGCCTGGCTGACACTTCACATCTTCCCTGACCACCAGGACTCCCACTGTGTGTGTCTGTGTGTGAGAGCATGTTCGTGTGCGGGCTGTGGGCTGCACGTTACACATCACTCGCTGAGAGGATAAGGCTTAGTTTTTGTTTCCTCTTTGCGGGTGTGTCTCTGCCCCCTTCCGGGCTGAAATGCAGGCAGGATGAAATGTAGGCAGGATGCTGTGGGCTCCCCAGCACTGGGCACACAGTTAAATTGGTGCCCACAGATATGCATTGGCTAAATGAATGATGAGGTTCTCAGGACACGTTGGCTAAATAAATGTTTGAGGTGAAACAGGCTCTGCCTGGAGTTTCTCTCCCTTATTCCATCTCTCCAGACAGTCTCCAAGTCCCAGCAATCCTGTCTCTGACAAGCAAACAAATAGCCCCAGGCTCAGGGAACCCAGCGTGGTGACACTGACACAGCATCCATGGGCCAGACCCTGGGGCCTGATAGCTATGGGTTCCCAGCTTCTACCAACCCAGAACAAGCTGACTGCAAGTCAGGCCCACTTTGTGGTGTGCACACAGGCAGGGGCGGGCTCACCTCCCTGGCGGCCATGAGGCCTGTGAGAGCAGACAGTCCTCACTTGCCTCTGTGCCATTCAGGGGCTGACGCCCCACTGTCTTTCTCCTGGAATTCAGGGCAAAAGAGGGCAACAGGAACCCGAACTGTGAGCTTCCTCACTTGCCCTCCCCGCCTCGGAGGCACTCCATCATCAGCTCCCTCTCATCATCCAGGACAGAGACCTCCAGGGCACAGAGAGGGCCACGCCACTGCCACCCCCACCACCCCTCAGCTGCAGCAGCTGACCTGAGGCGTGCCCTTGGAGGGGAGTCTCCTGGGGCTAGACTTCAGGCCTTTATCCCCTGACACTAATGGCAAGTGAATGACTAAACTGGCCAAAAATAAAAGTTCCCATAAATCTGATCTTTTCCTTTAAGCTGTAGGGTACACAGAGTGTGGCCGGGATTATTGATGGAAAAGTTTATGGATGGACTGAATCTTAAAATCAAAATACATTACGCAAAATCAATGTTGCTGTACATGGTATGGGGAGGACAGGAAAGGTCAGCCGAGAGAAGACTATCGAAACCAAAACTCCAAGAGGGCCTGAACATTAAAATAAATTTTGAAAGTGAGTTCCAGGAAAACCATTTACTCAGGGCTGTAATTTAAGGGTGCTTTCATGAGAGGCTGGGCAGTCTTTCTAACTAGCGCTTTTGAAGCATCTTGGAGAGTCCGGTGAATTCATCCACAAAATGGTATTGACAAGCACTGCATACCTCAACTCACAGCCCGATCAGAACAGCGTGTGCTGATGGTGGGCGTGAGTTAGAGAGCTGAGGATGGGCACAAGCAAGCCCCCCGGCACTGCCGGACCATGGGTCAGGTGGGTTGAGTGATTATTGATCACATTACAGGAGGGCTCACCTCCAAGTCCCTATACACAGTGATTCTGAAGGCATTTCAGAGCCTGTGGATGGAGAGAGGGAGGGAAAAACCTTGTAGCCCAAAGGATGGTTGTCACTACCTACTGATGAGCACTCAGGGCTGGGGATGTAACGGTTCTGAAATGCTCTCTCACAAATCCATCTGTGGGAAACCAGCTTCATTTCACATGGCCAATATTCCCTCTAAACAGGGCATCTTTGTGGAAACGCAAGGGACACTGGCAGTTGGTAGAGTTGAGTAGCTGTGTCCCCAGAGAGTAGTTTTCCTTAGGAGAAGCAACACACATACTTCATCACAGATGCCTTCCTTAGAGCTTCCAACTGAGACCACATCCCACCCTGACTCAGTGAGAAGGAATTGGCTTCCTTGCAGGAGCGGGGGCCAGCCAGGCATCGGCAAGGACTGGTGGGGGCTGCTGCCTGTTTTCAGCTCACTGATCCTCCAAATGGCCAAAGGGCTATAGGTGAAAGAGACAGAAGTCCCTGCCCTGCCCTTCAGGAAAGCAGGAGCAAAGCACTGCTTCTCGACACTTCCTAACAGTGCTCCTGGTTCCTACATTCACGGAGCCCTACGTGTGGGTCAGCCCCAGCTAGGAGTTAAAGACACAGAGAAGAAAGATGCAGCCGTGGCCTCACAGTCTACGAGACAGGACAGAAGAGCAAACAGACCCTTTCGATACAGAGCTGCTGTGCACCACTGAAAAGCAGGGAAGAAGATGCACAACTAGCTCAGACCTCACCAGGCTGCCATCAGTCAAGGCAGAGGGGCCTTACCTTCTATACCAACTCCAGGTACAAGGACCACAGTCTCACCTGGGGTAGGGGTGTTTGGGTTAAGAATTAGGACCCCAGAGTAAGACAGACTTGGGTTGAAGCCTTACTTAGCTGTGTGACTTTGGGCTAATTCCTCAAGCTCTCTGAGCTCAGCCACCACATCTCTAAGATGGGTAAAATCACAGTGTCTACCCACTGTTATAGGGTTTAAATGAGCTCATTCATTCACTCCACAACTATTTACTGAGTGCCTACTGTATGCCAGACCCTATTCTAGGTGCTGGAGATACATCAGGGAACAAAGCAATCAAAGAGCCCCACCTGAGTAGAATCTACAGACCACAAACAAGAAACACCATAAATAAGGATATTGGATCGTATGTTGGAAGGAAGTTAGTGCTAAGGAAAGGAGAAAAAGAAGAGCAAAGAGGGATTGGGAGTGCTGGAGGTGGAGGGTGGAAGAGTGCAAATTGCAATATTAAAATGGTGGTCCCAGCAGGCCTTATTGAGAGGTGACTTCTTAACAAAAATCAGAAGAACGTGACAGAGTTAGTGAACCAGGTATCCGAGGAAGGATCATCCCAGTCAGACGAAACACCTGGTACAAAGGCCCTGTGGGTGGGAATACACCATGTGAGTGGTATTGTAGGAAGGAGGCCAGTGCGGCTAGAGGAGTGTGATCAGGAAAAAGACAGAAAACATGAGATGAGGACAGAGGAGGTGGAGGTGGAAGGCAGATGGTTTGACCTTATCAACCACTGCACGGTCACTGATGTTTGTCCTGAATGAAAAGGGAGCCGCTGCAGGGTTTTGAGCAGAGGAAGAATAATCTGAATTCTGTTTGAGAAGCATTGCTCAGTTGTCATGTTGACAACTAATGCATGGAAAGTGCCTGGTACATGAAGAGTATGTAAAAAAGTATAGCTATTATTCTTATTAATAATAACACCAACTCATGCAGTGGGAAAGAAACACCTTACCCCACAAGGTGGTACAGGTTTACAAGATTCACAAACCTTAAAGTAAGCGAGGTATAACTCCCTCTAGCTGCAGGAATTCTCCCCATGCGCATCCCTGATCACTGGCCATCCAGCTTGACTTGGAGCTGGTATCAGGACAGGAGATCGCTGCATCTCCAGGCAGGCCACTGCACAGCAGGCAGCTCTTGCCATCATAACCCTGCTTGGAATCAGCCCCCAAATGAATCTGCTTTCCTAGAATCCCACTGGTGTCCTGAGTCTGTGTAGTACAGTGCAAGTCTGCCCCCTCCCTTTAGAAGTTGAGGACAGCAATGGGGCCCTGCAGGGTTTTACATTAAGCGATCCAAGGGTAGTTTCTAAAGGAAGGTGGAATTATCAAGGGAAAGTCCCCTCTTGGGGTGTGGGGGGTGCGGGGAGTTGAAAGGGCAGAAGGCAGCTGGCAACTGCTTCCTTGGGGCACCTGGAGAGAAACTGTAGGAAGAAAAGGAAGTCCCTAGACATTCCTCCCTTCCTAGCCAGAGACCTTGGCTAACAAGGGCTCAATAGATGAGCAACAGTGGTCTGAGTGGGTAGGAATGACTCCTTGGCCCAGATGAGATGCTGAAACCCAGGCCTAGGAGGGGTAAATGGCCCTGCCCAGGGCACCCCGCTGGTAAAGACATGGCTTAGAAAGGGCCTGCGGCTTCTCCCCCCCCCCCCACCGTGAGCATCCTGGACCAGGTCAGCTGCTGGAAAGTATTTGCCCAGTCGTTTTCCTTCTCCTTAGCTCTTGGGGAGCCCTCTGGCAGAGCCTTCAGGAAGGTTAGTGAGCAGGGATAGCAGCCTCGTGAATCTGCAGGAGCTCCTCTCACTCCAACCTTAGGTCAGAGCTAAGAGGTTAGAGACCAGGGATAGCGACAGAGATACTGAAATCCACGGACTGGGGTCTCCCTTGAGGAAGGGAAGCAATAGAGAGCCAAGCCGAGGTGTGGGAGTCGCCCCTACAGCAAGGTGCCCCTCCAAACCACAAGCCCACCCCACGCTTCCCTTTGGGGACCAGACTGCACCCCCGTAGACGGCTGAGGAGGGAGAAGGCTCCGGGTGAAAGCTGTGAGAGGTGCGGGTTGCGGGGGGATGCGAAGCCAGGGGATGGGCTCCGGAACGCGGCTGTGGACCCGACCTTTGCCTCCTGCCTCTTCGGGATACCCCCCTGCACCTGGTAAAGCGAGGGCCGCGACCCGCGAAGAACAAGTGGGGACGCAGGGGTCAGCGAACAAGGTGCAGGAACCCCACCCCCGCCCGGAAACCTCCGGGGCCTTGAGTCGTGCCGGGCGCTCCCTCACCCCACCCCACCCCCGCCGCCTCTGCCGTCACTCACGGCTGCTGCTCTCTGGCTCGCTCTTGCGCTCTCCGCGCCACTGGCACCTGCTCGCCGGGCGCTCTGCGCTCACTTCTCGTTCGCACACTGCAGACTCCCGGCGCTACCGCCGTCACCCAGCCTCGTCCCCGGCCCAGCACAGCGCTCCGCCCTTCTCCCGGGCCCACGGCGCCCACCCACCCGCCATGGCCTGGGCCTGGGACAAAGAGCGGGGCAACTTATTGCCCAAACCGGGGTAAGAAGTTGAGGGCGGGGGTCTGCGGAGAGGGCCTCGGAACCCGCGGGGCGCAGGGATAAGCGGCTGTCTCCGGCTCTGGAGGCTGGAAAGAAGCAAGGGAGAGTTTTGGTGGGAGGACCCCCAGCCAAAGCGGGTGCGGGGCGCAGCTGCGCTCCAACCAGAGAGACTGTGGTCCCTCCAAGCGACCGGGGTTGGGGGGGCGCTCCGGGGCGGGGGCGGTGCCTGCTGTGGAAGGGGAGAGGAGGGGAGGGGAGGGGAGAGGAGGAGAGGTGAGAGGAGTGGAGAGGAGGGGAAGGGAGGAGAGGGGAGGAGAGGGGAGGGAAAGGGAGGGGTGATGCAGCGGTGGAGGTGGCACAGTGCCCAGCCACTGACAGCCCCCTCCCTTTCTCTTTCCCCTCCCCCACTCCTGCCTCTCTCCGGCTCTGGGTCGGCCACGCCGGACCCTCTCTCCCCGGCGCTGCGCTGGGTCGGACGCCAGGTCTGCGCGCCGCGGCTGAGCGCCCACTTGCCTTACAGAAAGAGCCGAGGAGGGACCGGCGGAGGCGACAGCGGGAGGGCTGGGCGGGAGCCGGAGGAGGTGGCAGTCGGGAGCCAAACCAGAAGGAAACTGAGAGGCAGAAGCTCACGGCTCCGAGGCGCGCACTCTCTTGGCCAGGGATGGGTCCCGGGGCGGCCCAGCCCCTGACCGGCCCGCCCGGCAGAGACTGAATTGCGGGTCCCCATCGGTCCAGTGTATAACCAGAGAGAGGGAGGCACGGACCGATCGCCAGTAGCCTCCCGGCGGGACCTCGCGTTCTGCGCACCCGGAGCAGCGCCCCCAGCCGGAGCCGCGCCGGGCAAGCCGGCGAGGGAGCGGGGCTGATTGGCGGCCGCCGGCGGCCGGGGGAGGGAGCGCCGCGCGGGGCCATGGCAGGCTCGGAGGCGTCCTAGCCCGAGCCCGAGCCGGATCCGAGCCCGAGCTGCCGCCACAGCCGCCTCTCCGCGCCCGCGCTCCCATCGCCGCCGCGCCCCCTGCGGGAGATGGAACAGAGGAACCGGCTCGGTGCCCCCGGATACCTGCCGCCGTTGTTGCTGCACGCCCTGCTGCTGTTCGTGGCCGACGGTGAGCGCGGGAACTTTGCTGCCGCTGGGGGCTCGGGGGTCCTTGCCGGGGCCGCCAGAGCCAGCCTGCCCTTGTCGCCGAGGACGAGGAGAAAGAGAAGGGGAAGGCTTCACAGTCTCCAGCAATCCCGGTGTGCAGCCCGGGCCTGGCAGGGTAGGGGGTGGAGAGAGGCAAAGGGTCGCCGCATCGCTGGCGCCCGCGCCCGGGTCGTTCGGAGCCGGACCGGGGCTCCAACTGCGGACAGGCTGCTTGCGGGCTGCCGGGAGCTGGCGCGCCCCAGCCTGGCTCTGATAGTGCGGCCAGGCGCGGGGAAGAAGCGTAAGCCGCCCCTGCTGCCCCTCGCGATCTGGAGGGAAGCAGCCTGCAGCTGTAGCCGGTCTCCCCTGCGGCCCGGCAGCTGCTCGACCGAACTTTGCCAGCGCCTGGGCCACACTAGTAGCTGGGGGGTGGGAAGCACACGGCCAAGCGAGCCGGGGACCGACCGTCTCTCCTGGGGTTGCCCCAGGCCTCCGCCCCACAGCTGGTCACGCCTCTCTCTTCCCCCGCCCCCAGCTACATTTACTGAAGTCCCCAAAGATGTGACAGTACGGGAGGGAGACGACATCGAAATGCCCTGCGCGTTCCGGGCTAGCGGAGCCACCTCGTATTCGCTGGAGATTCAGTGGTGGTACCTCAAGGAGCCGCCCCGGGAGCTGCTGCACGAGCTGGCGCTTAGCGTGCCCGGCGCCCGGAGCAAGGTAACCGGCCGCCCACGCGGCGCCCGTGCTCACCCGGCTCGTGTCGGGCGGCTGGGGTAACCCGGGCGAGGAAGGCAGGGCGCCGCCCTGTGGTGCAACCCATTTCCTACCCTCCCCATGCCCACAGCACCTTCAACAGCAGCATTTGTTACCCCCAGATCCTGTTAATTCACTTCCTTCGCCGGAAACCTCCCCGAACTCCACGCCTAGCACCTAAGAAGCCGCACCTCATCCAGTTCGCCTGCTTTTACTGGCTGCGGGCCCAGAGGCTGATGGGTGCTGGGTGTTGAAAGAAGACCCCTTGCTGGGGCCGGGCTTTCCCTGCCCTCTGCCACTTTGAGGTCCCCAGGGCACAGGGCCAAGGAGTTAAGCTCCTCTGGGCTGCGTTCCAGAGGCCGGCAGAGCACGGTGTACAGGTTACCTCCAGCCCCCGCTGGATCAGAGGGACTTCCCCCACTGCCCATCTGCCTCTTAAACCACAGTCTCTAGCACTGGCGCTCTCTCTCTCTCTCTCTCTCTCTCTCTCTCTCTCTCTCTCTCTCTCTCTCTCTCTCTCTCTCTCTCTCTCTCACACACACACACACACACACCACCTACCTACCCTCTACCCAGAGTCCCACCCTTAGTTACTGCTCACGTCTCCCACTGGGTCCTGTCCAGATACACCAGCCCCTCCATCCAAGGGGTTTAGAGAAACACAGCAGGGAATGAGGATGCTCCTCCGGAGGGAAATTGGCCTTTCTTCCCACCGGGTGGCAATCCAGCCTCCCCTCTTTGGCAGGCAGGTGTGCTAGGGCAGCCCCTCCTTGGCCGGGCGCCATGCTAGCTGCAAGCCCTGCTTCCTTCAGGGTAAAACTCCTGAAAATCCTGATGTCCTTCGTGCCCTCAGCTGTGGCTACCTCCCGAGCGGTTTCGAGTCCCAGCCCGCCTGCGGAGGATCCTCCTGCAGGAGGCTCATCTGAGTTCCCTGAGCCTGAAGGCCGACAGCCTAATATCTCTCTCTCCCTCTTTGCATTTTAGGTAACAAATAAGGACGCAACTAAAATCAGCGTAAGTGTTGAGCCCAGCGCGGCCCGCGGGAGACCCCTTCTGGCCGCTTTGCGCCCCGCAGCTTCCTCCCTTTTAGAAAGGCTCAGCGGACGTGCGGTGTAGGGCCCTACTCACAGCCTTGCACTGTCGGCTGCTTGGCGTGTCGGGGCGCCGTCTGTCACCGGTAGCGGATAGGGTTCTCTTTCGTGTAAATCAAGGGTCCCAGGCCTGAATCTCCTTCCTCCTCTGTACAGTCACCTGTAAAATTCTCCTTCAGTCTCCTTGCCCTAGCTGCGACCAGTGCTTAGGCTTGTGGCCCCCACTCGTGCCCTGCACACACCCGGCGCTCCGCTGCAGCCCTCTCCTCCGCCTGGGTTGCGGGTCGCGGTGCTGGGGTGTTGTGGGCTGGCTTGGGGAGTTGTGATAGGGGGAGGAGTCTTGCCAGTGTTGGGGAGGAGACGTGCCCAAGCTTTCCCAGCTGGAGCGTGGAAGTATCAGGGCCTGGAGACGACCAGGTCTTATGCTCGGTTCAGAGGTGACGGTTCTCTGGGCGCTCGGTGAGGGCTACAAAGCTGTTGCTCCCTGGCGTCTCCACCAGGCGGCAGGGAGATGAGCTTTGTCCGGAGCTTCATGCTGCCGCGGAGAGGCAAGTTCATAAGTAGCAGGGACTGAGCGGGTCCGGCAGCAGCCTCTGCATCACCTGCCTCCTTGGGAGGGCGGAGGGTTAGCTGAGAAGGGCTGGAGCCGGGAGCAGGTATATATGCGCACTCTGAGGGCAAGGCGGCTTTCCTACGGACACCACCCCGGTCCACTGGATTCTAGAATTAAGGAACGTTAGTGCGAGTAGATGTGGAGGACCGGACGTAAGGCCATAGCTCACAGTGGATGCGGGGCCGAGCCTGAGGTTTCTCCAAGGTACCAGAGGGAGGAAGAAGGGGTGGGTTCTGCGGCTCTGAAGGGAAAGCTATGGGAAGACGCGAAGGTAGGTTTGTATGAGCAGTGGGTGCAACCTGAGGCACTCCTTTAAGATATGGGGCAGCTGGAGACTCGATGCAATGGGCAGGGCCACCCAGGGTCCACTCAGAGTTGGGAGCTCCATACCACTGGGGAGCCACGGGGGTGAAGGAAACCTGAATCGTGATGATGGGCAGAGCCGGGTCTGAGAAGTGTTGGGGTGCTGTGGCCTGGGAGCGCCCTGCGGGGCTGGGCACAGCTGCACTACGCTGGCCAGGAGCGCGGATTACGGGCCTGCCCATCCCGGCCTCTGACCCCAGCCCCCGCTCTCTTGCAGACCGTGCGCGTCCAGGGCAATGACATCTCGCACCGGCTGCGGCTGTCGGCCGTGCGGCGTCAGGACGAGGGCGTCTACGAGTGCCGCGTGTCGGACTACGGCGACGACGACACGCAGGAACACAAGGCCCAGGCGCTGCTGCGCGTGCTCTCACGCTTCGCGCCGCCCAACATGCAGGCCGCCGGAGCCGTGTCCCACATTCAGAGCAGCGGCCCGCGTCGCCACGGTCCCGCCAGCGCCGCCAATGCCAACAACGTCGGCGCCGCGGGCCGGGCCACCTCGGAGCCCGGCCATGGCGACAAAAGCCCGCCTCCCGGGAGCCCTACCGCCGCCCCGGGTCCCGGAGTCCCCGAGGCCGCCGCCAACTCCGCGGCCCACGCAGCCGCCACCACTGTCGCGGCCGCGACCGCTGCTTCGTCAGCGTCGCCGCCACCCCGTGAGGCGGTCCTTCTGCGCCAGAGGCACGGCTCGGGTAAGGGCGGCGCCGAGAGGGCGCGCTCGCGCGGGGGTGGCTCTCGCCGGAGGGGCGGTCCAGCTCGGGTAGTTTGCGGATGTAGAGTCTTTGGTGGTTCATCTGGGTGCGCCCAGGAGCGTTTTCCGCAGCCTCGCTCCTGCGCTCTTCCTGCTGTTTTCCTGCCTTCACTGTTGGCCGCTTGGAGCATTCGGGACGTGTGTTTATGAGTGTGCGCGCTGCCCAGCCAGCGACTTCCCGCTACACACGGGCTGGAGGGAGGGGAGCCCTCCTTGCGTTGGGAGAACTGAACCCTGCGGGCTGCCCTCCGACGGCAGTGGGCCTGCTTTTCTCCTGGAACCCTTAGCGCCTAAAGGGTGGGCACTAGCACCCAGTCTAGAGTGAGAGGAGGTGGTTACAACTCAGGTCTGGTAAGTCTGGCTGGTGCCTGACTGGACTGAACAGACATGCTTTGTTCAAGCCAGCAAGGGTGGCCTGGCTGTGTAGGCTCTGCTCTCCTTGGCTACCTCCAGGCTGGTCCTAGACACAAGCTCTGCTATAACTCACCACTCCAGTCTGCTTTAGGCCCTCGTGGTGGGGGGTTGGGGGTGAGGATGGAGCCCTACTATTGTTAGAAGGGCACCCAGAGGTTAAGGCCTGCTCTCCTAGGGAGCTGAGAGGGTTGGGGGAAGGGGAAGGGAGTGATGTTGAGAAGGGAGTCAGAGAACAGAGAGTAAGGACAATGGACTGACTGCAGAGCAGGCAGGTCTGGAGAAGGAGGGGCTGCTTAGCAGTGGTGGGGTTTTATGGAGGGTGGAAGGGCCTACTGCCCAATGTGCCCTTCCTCCCAAGGCATCCCCCACTCCCAACTCAAAGATGGGGCCTCAGAGATGAGCTCAGCCCCAGTGCTCACTCTCTGTGTCTGACTTTAGGCTCATCACTCCCTCTCAGTCTTGTTTGATGCATAGTCCCATAGAGAGCATCTCTACTGTCCTTGCATCACTGGGAGGCTGGGCTCTGGGGCAGTCGTATATAAACCTACTGGGGGGCAGGGAGCACACTGTCATGCCCTACTCTCATGGTTCTTAAAGTACAGACCACCTGCCACCAGCATCAGCACTTTATAGGGATGCAGGCTCCTGGGCTCTCCTGCTGAATCCGAGGAGACAGGCATCCCAGCCTCCCTCCCTGGCTGATTCTTAAGCCTTCAGACCCTGCCAGTTGTCTTCCACATCAGTTCAGTTGTTTCTCACGAAGTTATACTCCCTGTGGGAGCTTCTCCATGTGGCTCAGACTGCTGGCTACATCTGGAGGCCTCGTCCCCCTTAGGGTCCACAAGACCTTCCCCCAGACTGTGGGGGAAGGTGGGTCAGCTGGGAACCTGTGGAGGTCCTCTCCCCAAACTCCCCCACCTGTCTTGGAGCTTTCTCCCATATTAGTTTAAGATAATACCAGTTGCTGTGCAAAACCTCAAAATGCCAGAGGCTTAACACAATTCAAATGTATTATTTCTGGTTTACATCACTGGGGGGAGGGGGAGGGGGGGAGGAGTGGCTCTGTTCCATGCAGTCATTCAGGGACTCAGGCTGACAGAAATTCTACCATCTTTAAGAGGTGGCTTCCAAGCTCACTCTGGGCATCAACATACAGCCCACAAACAAGGGAAAAGAGAATGGAAGCAGCTCTTCTCAACCCAGTTCCCTGAGCAAACCAAGCCCTAGGGCTCTAAGGCACACATTGCATGTGATGAAGTGACTTCTTTCTTATGCATTTAGAATGGATCTAGTTGTCTGTCATTCTTGTAAGATTGAGAAAATGGCCACTCAGATCATTTTGGTAGGGCTTAATTCTCTCAGAGAAAAGCTGATATGGAGAATGACAAAGGAAGTTTTTAAAGGCCAGGCCTGGTAAATGTTAATTCCACCCTCATCCATTGGCCAGAATTCAGTCAGATTGTTCAACAGATGCAAGGCAGGCTAGAAAATGTCCTCAGCTTGGCAACTGTTATCCAGCCTCATCTATTCAGGGTGGAAGAGGAGCCTGAATCATGGGGCACGTAGCCATCTCTGACTAGCACACAGTACGTATACTGGAAAAGCGCTTACTCACTTGCAGGGTGACTGGCTTAGCTGATGAAGAAAACACCCTTCTGCCCCATCCCCTTGGGCACTAGCAAGTAAACATGTGTGTCTTGAGCTGGAATATTCCTCTGGGATATCCCATAGACCATGAGTAGAGCGGCAAAGCAGAGGATTTGGAAGGCCAGAAGCCCAGATATGCATTGTGCCTCCTTCATTTACTGGCTGTGTGACTTTAGGCAAGTGGCTTACCATCTCTGAAAGTACTTCTTTCAGAAATACTTAGTAATCCCTGACCTCAGAGGGAACTCAGAATGGAAATTGCTGTATAAGGCTCGTTGTTATCACCAAGGCCATTATCTGCTCTGGCCAAAGAGGAGAGGTTGAGGGAGATGAAGCTGAGTGGCTGGTGGTTGGCAAGCTGTGGAGGGCCTTGAATGCTGAGTGGAGCACCAGGGATCATTAAAGCCTTTGGTCAAGGAAGCGCTATGTGAAAAGAGATCATTCCTGCTTGAATCTCCCTTGCCCCCTGGCCAGAGCCTGACCCCCTGAGCCTAACCAAGGCTGTCCTGACTATGCCTGCCATGGCTGGTCAGATGTCCAGTCTCTGGGCTCGACCACAAGGAGGCTCCACGGTAACTCATCGCTATAGCAGGAACCCAACCATGGAAGGTGGCATGGACAGTGCCCTTCTTTCTGGAAGGTCCTCAGGTTAGCCCAGTTCTGATGGCACCTGCCAGCCACAGGACAGCATATTAATGCCCACATGGATAAGGGCAGCAGCCCAGGCAGGCGACTCCTCTGCCCTCCCTGGAGAAAGCACAGCCAGCTGGGCTCCCACCAGGGCTGACAGGGCAGCGCAACTAGGATAGGGGTATGGTGGCCCCTAAGGTCTCTGTTGCCCCAAAACCATTGCTAGCTCCTGAACAGGCCAGTAACCATGCAGACATATCTCAGAAAGAACCCCAAATTTCTCTCCATCTCCAGTTTGGAAGGCCAGTAAGGTGGGGCCTTCAGCTGGAAGACCAAAAGGCTTGTAACCTCCACTCTCCAGGTGAGCTCTTGGGAGAATCATTGTGCTGTGGGCCCCTCTGTGTCCCACTCTGGGCATGGAGAAGTGGATTAGAGGACTTCTAATCCACAAACATACCTGAATGGCTTGATCCCAAGGAGGGACCCATACCATCTTAAGTGCCCCATCTCGCCTCACCACTCAAGGCTGCCAAGCCTGTGGGCTGTGGACGGAATGAAGACTGCAGACTGTGTTATGAGTCACAGCATTAGTAACCTTTCTATAGGGCTGTGTTGTCGAGCAGCGCTTGGGCCTCCCGAGCCTCCTTGGGATGCAGCAGCCCAGCCAATCACTCAGAGCCACCACCAGCGTGAGTCAGAAAGGCAGCTCGAGGCGGTGACCTCAGTCTTGCTCCCGCCCCCCGCTGTCCCCACTCTCCTCACCCCACTCTCAGTTCTTAGCAGCTTAGAGGGGAGGGGACGAGGAAGGACTATTGCCCCTTGGTTACCAGGCAAGGGTGTTTGCAGAGTATAGCAGTGAGGATGCTGGCAAAGCAGATGGCACACTCAAGCAGAGTCATGGAGGAGAGGCAGCGAGAGTATTTTTTAAAGGTGTGAACAAGGTTAGGACAGATAAGGATGAGAACTGGTCCCCAGGGCTAGTAGCACTGAGAGCCACTGGCCTAAAAGGGCCTGAAAGGGGCAAGGGGAGGGAGCAATTAGCAGAACCCAGAGAGGTTAGCTGGACGGAGAGGCCTCCCTGAAAGAGCTGAGGCCTTGGGAGAGGGACACAGCCGACCCACAGTAGCCCAGCAAGAACCTCACTCTTCTCCTGCCCTCCAGTTCCCTGTCAGGGCCTCCCATTGGCCAAACCTTCCTGGGCACGGAGGGTAAGGGTACCAGGTGATGCAGGCTATACAAGCCAGCTTCCAGGGGCTCAAAGCAGAGTGGAGAAAGCCGACGGGTGGATCCGGAGGGACAAAGGGAATAACCCAGCTCTCAAGGGAGGAAGATGAATTCTGCCCCACCCCAACTCCAAGACAAACCTAGAACTGAGTTTCTAATTAAAGAGGTCACATAAGGCCTGGGTTGAGTGGATACACTAGCTGTTTCAGATTGGCAACCTCAGAGTTGGTCCCAGCCCACCTCCCCAGACAATTGTTAAGCAATTGCTCCTGGGAGGAAGTCAGAAGCCCCAGACAGCACTGTGTTGCTGTGTTTTTTAAGCAAGCCTCTTTACTAACGCTAGGAAAGGGATGAGGGTACTCACTCAGAACTTCATACTTTAGCTACCGCACAGCCAGGCCAGAAAAGCCTTCCTATGCTCCATACATGCCCAATGTAGCCAAATACATATTTGCACTAAAAGTTTATGTGCAAAACTCATTCATTTCACATCTCATTTGTCAAAAGACATTTTGATATTTGTGCTTAAAAATAACATGGGCTAGATTAACACAGCAGAGCCAGCACAGGAGATTGGGCTCCTCCTTAGCCATGTTCATAAATCTGACTCCTAATTAATCTGAACACTGAAAATATTTCATGAACACTTTGTTGCTGCCTGCCATTTCCAGAAAAAAAAAGAAAGAAAACAAAACGGTATCTTCCAGATAAACCCTTCTAGCTGGAAAGTTGCCACAATGAAGCCAAGTGTGGCCTTAATAGAATACAGTTTGCAGCTGAAATGCCTTGTATGTTGGCAAGAGGTTCCCCTCTGCAGGGACCTGGGGATCAGCTCTGTGGCGTGTGAACCTATAATTAGCCTTGGGGCTCCGGCTTCGAGAAGAGCCACCATGGCCCCTACAGAGAACCAGCTGGATGTGGCAAACTGCTGCCTGGTGCCCACACAGAGAACTGGCTCTCAATATCTCAATTAATAATGAGAGAAAGACAACCAAGGCCATAGGTGTGACAGCTTTAGAGAAACTGTTACTGCTGGGAGCCATCAAGAGGAGCGTCCTTGGGTGTGGCCATGGCAACCGTAAACCATGACCGAAGGGGACTGTGGATAAGGTGAAGGCACTTACTCTCGACCCATGCCCCTGGTGGATGACAAAGCTGGCGGAAACAATGCCAGTGTGACCAGGGAGAATCTCCTTGCAGTGGGAAGGGTCTCCAGCTAGGCCAGCAAGCCAGGCGGC
This sequence comes from Lagenorhynchus albirostris, assembly GCF_949774975.1. Classification (NCBI taxonomy): domain Eukaryota; kingdom Metazoa; phylum Chordata; class Mammalia; order Artiodactyla; family Delphinidae; genus Lagenorhynchus; species Lagenorhynchus albirostris. Next base: position 21,837,515 of record NC_083113.1, on the reverse strand, counting down.
AGTCACCTGGTCTTCCCATCTCCCTAGGCCCACAAGGACCTGAAAACCATCACCTTAAATAAACAATCCACTCTTCCCTCAAGCTCTGATGTGACACAAGGATCATAATTAAAGAGAAAATAAATCTGGCAAAAATCGTCCCAGAGAAGAGAAAGTGAGGCTGTCTGAGCATCCTGAAAGAGAAAATTAAAGGATTTCATAAAGGAAATGGCTGAGCCTCACAGCTGACAGGAGGCACCCACATCAGTGGCAAACGTGTGTGATTATCAACTACATGGTGTCCCCTCCTTCGTCTGCCAGTCCCATGGTTGCCATGAGCAGGAACCAGTGATTGCAGTCACAGACTCAGCTCAGAGCATCAAGGGCACCCGTGGAACTCCAGGACAAAGCTGTCTGTGTCAGTGGAAGTCCCGAGGGAGGATAGCCCCAATCCAGCTGAGGCAATCAGAGGAGGCCTCCTGTAGGCAGTGTGTGATTTCAGGCTTGAAAGAGGCTCCTGGGGCTTTGTCCTCCTGCTTAGGTCAGTCCTGGGGAAGTTTCTGGAGGCCTCTCTTTTCCTCCCCACTCTGTGCCCCATGGATTGAGAAAGTCACACCAAATGGAAGGGCCTTTGTCCATCACCGATCAGTCAGTCGGCTCACTGTGCGGCTGTTCTCTCAGCATCAGGGAGACCCCAAATTAAGGACGAAACAGCTGCACTAAGGATTGTAATAATGATAAATAATACTTGCCTTTCACTGAGTACTTAGTGTATGCCACACACACATCTCACTGATGTCCCCCCTTTCTGCAGTTCCCCATGACTCTTTCTGCCCCACTTCATCCAACAGTCCCCTCCGCAGAGCCCAGACCCTTTCTTCAGCCAGGGTGGCAGCCCCCTGGGAAGGGCGGAGAGCCAGGCTTTCTAAGTGTCACCGGGAGCCGAACCCACCAAGAAGCTTCTCATTAAATATGCCAGGCACACATTTTAAAAGCTCTGAATATTAAGGATTCCCCAAGCATCCATGGGAATAAGTGAGGTCAAGAGCTTTTGTAATATGATATTGATTACTTCTGCCCCATGTGGACAGAGGCAAGGGCTCGGCTGTGGGCTAAACCTCTAAGCTTTATGGCAGATGCCAACTTGGTTTTAAGACACCTTTGCGGCACAAGGAAAAAAGAAGTCTCATCTTTTCTATTCCCCCATGCTTTGCTGACGGTTACTAGGCATCTCTTGGAAACTCCAAAGCAGTGAGAAGCTTCATTTTGTCTTATGTAAGGGCTGCAGGAGAGTTTAAGATTACAAACAAACAGGACCAGCACCTACAACTGCTGATCCCTACCTCTTCCTTATGAAGGATGACAAACCTCCTCCCCTGGGATGTAGCTTCTGGGGGAAACAGCCTGCTTGGTGGTGGTTTTGGTGTTCTCAGGGAAGGTGTGCTATAAATACAACATGGATTACCCAGTTCGGCCTCCTCTGGGTTAGGGTTTAGCTGCCATTGAACAGAGAGCCGTGCAAGCGGCTGCAAGGGGTGCTGAGCATCAGCGAGGGTGTGAGGCCGACCGGGACCTCACTCGGGCCCCCTCTCACGCCACCCCCTCCATGAGACAGCCCTTGAGGGGCAGGCCTTGTGAAGCCTTGTCCCTGCATCTGCAATCCTGGGTGAGGCTATTTCTGGAAAGTACTGGTTGTTCCATTCCATCCTTACCACCCCCCAGGCTGAAATATCAAAGCTACTCTGGACTGGCTTCTGGTCTTGTGGTTCAAGGAGAGTGTTTTGGGGGGCCCCACCATTCACCCACTCAACCACGCCCTCAGGCTCTGCTCCGTCCATCTCAGAAGTGACCACCCTTCCAGAGGGCTACTCATGTGTGAAGGCCAGCTGTGAACAGGGCACCTCCCGAGTGCACCCAGCTGGACACCCAGCACTGTTAAGGGGGGAGACCATGGTCAGTCAGGGCCTAGACAAGATCTCTTAAAGGAGCTGCCCATGATGGTGGAAAAAACAAAACAAACCTGAGAGAGGCTGACAACAGTTCAGGAGAAAGTGTTACCACTTTTCCAACCACTTAATTCTTCCTCTGCATCTCACACATTCAGCTAGCTGTTCAGCTAGCTGGCTAGTAGGCAGGCCAGGGTTTGAATGCCAACCAATCTCCCTATTTCTGGGACTTACAGAGCTCCAGCCACCCAGAAGTCACAGTACATGCCTCATTCTCTCACCCTTCGTAAGTACTGTGCTTCTCATTTTCCACATGAGTCCAGCTGCTTGCATTCGAATCCTTGATCCAACGCTTCCTGCCTCCCACATGCAAGTTTTCACGCCTGTTATCATCTGGATGGCACCAGTGACCGGTGCCAGAAGGCGAGGGGCGGGATCAGAGGAGATAATCCACAGAAAGAGTGGAGCTCAGCACAGGGCCTGGCACCTAGAAAATGCTCAGTAGATGCTGATCTTATTATCAGCGTTATTCGTGGGAATGGCACTGACTGGCCAGGGTCGTTTCATGAGGCCTAGGGGCTCCGATCTTGAGACTTCGCTCTGAGACGTGTCTCCCTCCATGCACAGTGCATGTCATGGGGCTAAAGGAGAGGAGCTGATGGAGCTTCAGAACAGAAAATGCCCTCAGATTGCCAGTGGCTCAGTGAGATGCTATTTTTGTCCTTTCTCCCTCCGTGCCATTTGGAGGGGGGAGGAAAGGAAATGGGGCTGATGCCACGTCCTCATCCTTGTGTGGTGGCGGCTATTTTGCATGAGTCAGGAGCTCGTTGGTGAGCAAGGACAGGTTCACTATGGTTCCTCGTGTCCCACCTGCACATTGCACCATCACATCTGTGCACCTGGACCCCTAGTGACGGTCAAGCAGCCAAAGAGCCTCCAGGGCCGGCCTAAGTGGAGAGGAGGTGCCCAGTGTCCTCCTCACTGGGACTCTTAGCATACGAGATGGAACCACTTGTGTGGGGAGGCCGGCTGCCCCGCAGGGATGGGTGTGTCAAGTGATGGGGCTCGGGCCACTGTTGCCGGCTCAAGCCTGCACTGTCTTCCACCACGTGCTCTTGCATTTTGTCTTTCATATCCATACCTGCCTGGATCCCTTCGCTGTGGCTGAGCCTGATGACTGCCAGTGAGGGTGCTGCTTGGCACCCAGGGACCAATGGGGAGAGGGTAGGATGAAGAGCGGGCTGCATGCAGAACCAGGAGGCCAGGACCCCTTCAGGCCCCACATGAGGCTCATCAAGAAGGAGGTCTGCCTGCCTTTAACGGATGGATATAGCCAAAGGTCCAGAGCCCCTCCCTCTGCTGCCACACACCCCCCCCCCCACCGCTGCCTTCGGCTCTCCTCAGGAAGGTCTTGGTTTTCTTTAAGCCAGGAAAGCCCAGCTGCAAGGTCAGTCCCCTTACAATGACACTTATTACAATTGATTATCACACAAATGCCGCTTAGCCCAGAGAAAAGATCCTTAATAAACCCCCGGGGAGATGGAGCTGACATAGTTCCAGGGCTCATTCTGAGCTGGGGTAGGGGTTCCTAGCTAACTATATCTGGTCTGGCTAGGGCCAAGGGGTGGGGGCTGCCCAGGGCATCAGATAGACCCCACCTCTGCCTCAGGGAGGAGCTGATGGCCCAGCAGTGGTGGCCAGACTGAGCAGCAGGTACTCTGAGAATGAACTCAGGGCTCAGCTGGGACACAAAAGGGGCTCAGAAAAGGTGCAGCCAGGGTGGGTTGGTAGTGGGGGATCACTCCACAGAGGGAGGAAGTCTTCCTAACCCTGCAGCCCAAGGGGTCTCATCCATCCTGAGCACTCAGAAGGGCCCCACTGCTCTCTTAGGCCCCCAACGTTTCCCTCCTGTCCTGGAGTCAGTGCCTGACTGAGCACCCCATCCAGACTGATGCCCTGGGAAGGCAGGCCCAATTCTTTCTCATGTCTGTATCCCTACCACCCCACATTCACATTCACTGGGCATGGCACTGGTTTGTTCAATCATTCATTTACTCGTTCATTCAGAAAATGTCCATTGAGCATCTTATGTGCAAGAAATATGCTAGGCACTGAGAACACAATGTGAATAGGACCAACAAGGTCCTGGGAGTCAGAAGAGGGAGAGACAGACATTGATCAAACGGTCACATAGCAAGTAAAAATTTGCATCTGTTGCTGGCACTCTAAATGAGGGACCCATGGGCTATGGGAACTAAGAATAGGGGGATGTGACCCAGTCAGGAAAGGGTCCCTGAGGGAATGACACTTAAGCCATAATCTGGGAGATGATTAAGAGTTGGCTTGAGAAAGAGAGAGAGTAGGGCCTTCCAGGAAGCAGGGACAGCATGTGCAAAGGTCCTGTGGCAAGGCCTGACAAAGAGTTACTATGACTAAGGCAGAGAGAGCAAGAAGGGGTGCAGGGGGAAATTAAAGTCAAGAGTAGTTCAGGGGTTAAACCCCACAGAGATGGAGGCTTTGGCTTTTGGCAATGGATGGGGAGCAAGTGGCTGGCAGGGCATGATGCTTTTTGAAATGACACCCTAGCTGCAGTTGTGGAGAATGGAGAGGTAGCAGCAGAGTGGATGTGGGGAGAGCACTTTAGAGCCAGTGATCCAGCCAAGAGATGGCAGGGCTGGGACTAAACGTTTGGATGGATGAGTGACGGGATGGATGGATGGGTAGCAAAATAAGTATCTGATGAGTGAGTGAAGGGAAGGATGTGTGACTGGATGACTGAGGTTGGGGGTGGGTGGGAGGAAGGATGAATGGACATGTGGATGGGTAGATGGATGGAAGGAATGTGTGGGAAAAGGGTGTAACTGGGTGGATGGATGGGTAAGTGGGGGATAGAAAGAAGGATGAGTGGATATGTGCATGAAACACGGATGGGAAGTTGAGTGCATGCGGCATGCAAGATGGGCCTTGCAGGAGGAGTGGGGCTGGGGCTGCAGACGTGCCTAGGGTTCACATTCCCCACACCTGCACTCTGCACACTCAGTCCACGTCCTCCAGGAAGGGGAGGCCACAAGGAGAAAGGTCCCAGGTGGTGGCATGGCACAGACTGGCTAGGCCCAGAATTTCACGCCAGGTCATGCTTCTGCCTGCTGTCCCAGGCCACAGAAAGGACGGGTAGAGCAAGGGGACACAGCCAGTCCCCAGCCTGCCCCAGATCCCCGAATCCCTCAATCTTCAGAAGATACCTCTGTCACCCGCTGTTGAGGGGCAGGAGCAGGGGACCCCTCCTTCTGCTGGACACTGGGCACTCTGGTGGATGTAGCCTGGCCAAGACTTGATGACTATTGCACATGTAAAAGTTAATATAGATATATTTTTTCAAGCATTTAAAAAATCAAATCTCCAGGTGGGCAGATGAATAACTGTAGTCACGTTAAAGACTAATGTAACAAAAAATACACAAGGCAATAATTCATAATGCATTCTATTCTACAGAGTCATATTTTAATGTGTGACATATCCTGGGCAGCTCCTCTGTGCTAATTTTTTTTTTTTTTTTTTTTCTTTTTGTGGTACGCAGGCCTCTCACTGCTGTGGCCTCTCCCGCTGCGGAGCACAGGCTCTGGACCCGCAGGCTCAGCAGCCATGGCTCACGGGCCCAGCCGCTCTGCGGCACATGGGATCCTCCTGGACCAGGGCACGAACCCGTGTCCCCTGCATAGGCAGGCGGACTCTCAACCACTGTGCCACCAGGGAAGCCCACATGTTATAGAATTTTCAGAGCACTATCCCTGGGTAATTAAAATGTGTTAACCTTTTCAGTTAAATTGTTTCTGAAGAAAAGTCCTCAGTGTGAAACAGAAAGAAATATCCAGGTGTCACCGAGGTGGAATCTAGAGGAAGGAACTGCTGTTGTGTCCTTGCTGTGCTGGCCTCAGGGACCTGCAGCCCTTCTCCCCTAGCCTTGAGCTTCCAGTCTGTCATTCCTGCTTTTTCTTGGCCAGGCCCAGCTCCACTGAGTGGGACAAGGGAGACTGAGGCCTGGACCCACACAAAGAGAAGCCTGCACTGAGCAGGCATTAACTGAGTGTTCACTGTTTGCCTGACCTGGGGAATTTGGGGCACACTCTGCCTCAAGGGACATAAAGGCTATGGAGGGGACAAGTGGGATTTAAACAGGGCTGCAATGCTCCAAAGAGGGGAAGGGACCACTCACTTGAAGCCCTGACAGGTCTCCCTTTCCCCATCTGTGTAATGGGCACCCCAGCACTCCAGCATCTACAAGTCCATGAGTTTTAGGTCTGGAAGGGGCCCTGGAGAGTCTCTAATGAGTGGTTCCCAAACTTTGTTCCTTGGAACCCTGGGCCGCCAGCCCTACCTCCAGCTTCAACCAGAGCAGTTCTGCCTCTAATTTTTTTTTTGGGGGGGGGGGTTGTGTGGGTTTTTTCCCACACCGCCCGGCATGTGGGATCTTAATTCCTCAACCAGGGATCGAGCCCACACCCCCTGCACTGGAAGCACAGAGTCTTAATCACTGGACCGCCAGGGAAGTTCCCCCTCTAATGGTTTTAAATATTGGGGTTCCACGCAGCATTTAGCTTGAAAAAGGAGTTCCACTGCTTTAAAAGATTTTAAAACAACTGATTTAGACCAAATATTTATATATATATATACATGCAAATATATAAATATATAAATTATACAAAATATACAAATACATTTTTATATTTTTATGTATATAAATTTTTTTCTCCTAAGGGAAAAATTTGAAGTGGTTTATAAAGCTGCACGTGGCATAATAGAACAAAAATTATTTAATGAAGAAATTGGAATAAAGGGAAAATGGTGAAATTCATTTGAGAAAAGGTAGACAAAGAGATGTGTGTACACAGTCTGGGGCAGTTGAAAGGTCAGATAGCGATGGGCCTCCAGCCCCAGAGTGTATTTGGAGATACAGCTTGTGTTTAAGATGACAAACATGAAGCATCTGGCCGATGCCTGGCGCACATCATGCCTGCTTAGACTGCTGGGGGCGTCTAAGAAAGACTCCCATTCATTCGTTCAACAAATACATTGTGAGCACTGCAGGTGTGGGCAGGGTGCTAGGTGATGATGGGTTTACCCACTGGCAGAGGAGACAGGGGAGACAAGTCCCGGCAGGATTGAAGCTGCTTCCCTGAATTTGCAATTCAAAATGATCATTCACCACAGGACTTGGCAAAAAGAGGACTCTACCCCTGTCTTTAGATTTACAGTCTAAAGACAAGTAAACCGCAGTGGCTGCCCAAACACAGCCCAGCGTAAATGTGACTTGCTCCGGAGCCCATGGGACAAAGGGAGCCTCCAGCAGGGCCAATCCAGCAGGGCCAAGGAGGACGTGGTGTCTGAGGGAGCCCCATGGAGGGGAGGGGCAGGTGGTGAATGAGAGGACAGGGGGTAAGCAGTGTGGAAGGATGCTGGACCCGGCAGGGAGAAGTAAGGGTGCAGGGGGGCTGAGGAGGGGCCCAGTGAGGAATTAGGTCTTCAGCCTAGATGAAGCCTCTAGGGGTTTAGCAGGGCGGGGGTATGATGTGTACTTTGCATTTTAAAAGGGCCTGGCCTCTGGCTAGGCAGTTGCCTGGCTAGTTGGGTTAGTGGCTGTGGAGAGCCCAGTCAGGAGTACTGCGCGGCCAACCTGAGCGCTGATGTGGTAAGAGGGAGGGTTAAAGGACCAGGGCAGGGGTGGGCCTGGGGCAATGTGGGTCAGGGCTGAGAAGCCGACAGATTAAGAGCTGTCTTGGAGGTCACCTTGTGGGTGTCTCTGGGCTGAGCTGCAGAGGATGGGTGGGTTCTGGGCAGGAGGGAACAGGAAAGGGCTGTCAGCACCAACAAAGACCTGGGGGGGCAGGAAAGTGAGGGCACGTGTGGTCTCTGTGCAGCAGCCCAGTTTGCCTGGGTCTTGGGGCACCTGAGGCAAGTGTGGAGGCAGGTGAGGCAGACCTTTCCCCGAGGGTAAGGTCAGGAAGGTGTCCTGGACTTGATTCGAAAATACCAGGGAGTAAACTAGAGATAACTCCTCTACTGCCTACCAGCTGTGCAACCTTAGGCAAGTCACTTTACCTCTCTGTCTCACCTGTGGAAGGGCATAGTGGTTCCTACCTCCCAAAGCCTCCTGAGAGGGTTAAAGGAAAGAATTCTCTCAGCACCAAGAACAAAGAACCACAGGCCTATTTGCATCCCGCAGCCTCAAAGTTTAAAGAATATGAATGGGCAGGTGGGAGATCCTCCCCTGAAGACGAGCCTCAGAACTGAGAGAGACCCCCCCCCACCATCCCTGCCTGGGAAGTACCCTGATACTGTGGTCGGGGCTGCCCTGGCCCTGCAGACACCAGCCGCCTAACCGTAGGGAAAGGCCTGTTAACCATTTTCATTAAGTGGCACCATTAAAGGATCATCTGGGGCAAGACTTCATTTCAAAGGAATTAAGAAGCTGGAAAGGAGCTAGCAACAAAGTTGACCACATTAAAAAGCCATTATAAATGTTAAAATCCAAAAAAAAAAAAATCTCATTCCCATGCTCTCTCCCTTAGAAGCAGCCTGGAGCTGTGGTCTAGCCGAGGCACTGTGGGAAGAAGAGTTCTGGCTCTTCACCCCTGAGAGTTGGTGTGTGTGGTGGTTACGTGTGTGGACAGAAGCCAGATTGTCTGGGTTCATGTCCCAGATCTGCCATTGATTTTAGTGTGGCCTTGGTAGGGCTGCTAGATTTAGCAAATAAAAATATAGGATACCCGGTTAAATTTGAATTTCAGATAAACAGTCAATAGCGTTTTAGTATAAATATGTCCCATGCAATATTTGGGATCAATATATACTTAAATTATCAGTTGTTTATCTGAAATTCAAATTTAACTGGTCATCCTGTACTTTATCTATCAACCCTAGGCTTTGGGCAAGTCAGTTTACCTCTCTGGATCTCAGCTTTCCCATCTGTAAAATAGGGATAAAATAGTAATTCCTGCAGTAAAGAGAATGGGATTTCAAGTAACGTGCTTGCCACGGTGCCTGGCCCCAGCAGGAGCTAGCCAGGTTTGCTATCATTATCCTGAAAGTGCTTGGCTTGGTCTACTTGAGCCCCGGATGTGGGTGGGGCTGCTTGCTGGGGGCAGAGGAGGGGAGGAGGCCTGGGGCCAGCCCTCTGGCACCTGTGGTTCCACCATGGCTGGAGAGGTAGGACATGTGAGGAAGCCGTTTATGGGGCTGGGGGAGAAGGGGACACGGGCAAGGGCCATATGAACACAGACATTCATTTGTGCCAAGCCCTCTGTGTCTGGGTGCTCAGAAAGGGCTGCCTGGAGGAGGCGCACTTGTTCCAGGCTTAAGGTACAGGTCAGACCCAGACAGAGAAAAAGGAGAACTCAGTGGTTCTGCAGGGTGAGCCTGGAGTGCACTCGAGGTGCTGGCAGGGAACAGTGGATCAGAGCACATGACTGGTGGCAGAGGAGCAGTGAGGGTGAGGTTGCTGGGGAGGATTACGAAGCAGCCCCAGCAGTGGCACTGACATGGTAGCACTTTCTCCTGAGGGCAAAGAGAACCCATTGAAGATTTGCCCCTTAGGGATAGTTATCCAGGTGCGTCAGAAGGTGGGAAATAGGCACGGGGTGGTGGTTGAGGCAGGAAAACACTTTAAGAGGTCACTGCTGCACTGGGGCCATGGCAGGGGAGAGGGCACAGTGAGGCGTGGCTAAAATAGGCGCGACCCCTGTGTCTGCCCCCTTTCAGCCTGGGAGCACTCAGGCTCCTCCCACTGCCTAGACAAGGAGGCTGCCCGTGGGCATCACTCCCAGTAGGCATGCTGTCACCCACCAGGAGGACAGCTTGTTCTCAAACCCAGGAGCCAGCTGCCTAAGGCTGGGGTAGGACAGGCCAGCAGAGCAGGGTCAACACAGGACTGAGGGACCCACATCTCATCCCTTCTCTCGCATCTCCACATCCCACACTTCCAATTTCCTTTAAAACCCAAGGCCATTTGTTGCTCCTAGTTTTTGCCCTAGTTACCAGCGCACATTAATCTTATGGCAGAAATTAATTCTGTCCAATTCCATTAGTGCTTGATTATTCCTTGCTGACTCCCTTTGAATAAATATCCATGAAGAGGCTTAAATTAAAACATCAACAACGGAAGTAGCCTCTTCCAAGGTGGCATCTTCCCACCCAGCTGCAGCTGGGCCACCTGACCTAACCAGCACAGCGTGCAGGGGAGGGCAGAGAGCCAGAGTAGGATGGGTGCAGGTGGCCATCAGGAAGCCAGGAATGTCAGGGCAAGGAGGGCTAGCTCCCCATCATCACACAGTGGTGTAGGTTTGAAGTCGGCTTGAAAGCCAGGCCCCCTGGATCCCACACCAGAGCTGGCTCCGAGGTTGCAAACTCAGTCAGCCACAAAGGGCCAAGTGTGGGGGATGGAGGTGAGTGAGGCGGGTTGGGAAGGGAGGCCTGACTGCACAGGGGGCCAGGGAGGTAACTGGAAGCCTCCCTGTGCCCAGCTGAGGGTCAGGAGAGAGCAGTGAGAAGGAGATTCCTGCAGAGAAGACAGCTGCTGGTCGTGTAGCTTGGTGACTAAGCAGGCCCAGAGCTGCTGTGTCTTGGGCCTTTCTAGTAGACATTCGGATCTGTGCTTTTAGGTAGAAGTCTCCCACATTTTACATGTTGGATTATAATTTACAGTTTTTAGAGCTCTGTGTGCACCAAGTCAGACCCTTCTGCAGTCCGGATTGAATCGTCAAGTGGCGACTTGGTGCCTTTCTGTTGCCCCTGGGCTCTGTGACCTTATGCATCTCCCCTGCAGATAATGGCATGGTGCTAACCGTAGCCAAGATGACTCCTAAGAGCTCTCTCTGTTCTACTCCACAAGCCCCTGCAAAGCACAGAGAGACTCCTTGTACCCTGGCCCCAGGAAGCTCCAAGGGGAGCCTTCCTCTTTGGCTAGGCTTGGCCACCACCACACTCACAGCGTGGGTCCAGGATGGAGCTGGGTCAGGGCTGAGGGTGCAGGGCCAGTGATGGGAACAAGGTGTAAGAGCTGGTCTCTACCCAGCTGCCCCAGGCAGACAAACCGTGGTTTCCATGATAAGCGGATGTCCAAGTCCAGCCCATAAAGGCCAGCCAAGCTCAGACTGTTGCCACTTGGGAGGTGTCCATCTTCTCTCATTCTCAGATGGCAGCAAAGGGGGAAAGGAATAGAATGCAACATCCACGCTGAAAGAACCTCATCCAGGGCACTCCACTTGGTTTTCTAACTTTTTTAGCCAAAAAGCACTTATTCAAAAGACATGTCATGACAGCACAAAATGCTGAATGGACATAAGTGGGCTTGCTCTTCTTGACACAGAGGAGGGATCTGTCCTCCAGACCCTCATCATAGTCCTGATGTTAGGATATCCATGCTTACCGGTGGAGTGGCTTTGTCCTCTGAGACTGGACTAGTTCTCTTCTGGCTACCTGTACTCAACATGGGAATATTCTAGTGCAGCGCTGGAGGGGGCAAGGGCAAACCCACAGAGTGAACCTCCAAATTTGCTTAGGTCATAAGAGCAGAATCAGCCCGTTAGCCATTCCTGCATGTGGAACCAGACCTCAGATGTATCTTAGTTTTACTTACTCTTCTCAAACCTGAAATAAATTTTTAGTTTTTAAGCTATAGCCAAAACAAACAAAACAAAAAAATACAGCCTTTGGGCAACACCAGACTCTGAGGGGCACTGTTTGCAAACTCCTGACCCAGATTGGCCCCTCGGCTGCAGCTCCCAGGCCTGCAGTGGGGAAGCGGAGAGGCTGCCGCTCTCTCCTATCCACAGCCTGCATGACAGGTGCTGCAGACCACAGCTGGGACAGAAGTTACCCTTGCGACCAAGAGAACCATCCGTGATCCTAGAAGCGTGGGCTGGGCAGGTGGAGGGAGGGCAGTGTCTGTCCTGGCTAGCCATCCTCACTGGTCAGCTGGGGAGCAGCCCACCACGATTCTGATGCCTGCAGAGTGCGAGTGGTCCCCTCAGTGCCCTCAGGCCTGTAGGAGTCCAGGCCAGAGTGGGTGTGTCCAACTACCACCTCTGCATCCCCCCAGGAACCAGACTCACAGGCTTGGCCTCCAGACAATGTGGGCAAAGTGCGGATCCCAGAGGGTGGCTGGAGCCAGGCCTCCTCCTTCACCTTCATCACTAGGTGATAAACGGCCCCAGAGGTTCCCTGTTGTTTTCTAACATGGTCTTTGGAGTTTTGCCATTGCTGGGTAAATAGAGAAGCAGGATTTTCCAGTGGAAGCTGCTTGGACTGGCGCCTTTGCTGTGCCCATGGGTCTGGGTGAGCCCACATTTTTGGGAGCTCCTTTTAAATGGCTCTGGCGTGAGTCTTATCCCACTCACCATCCACATGATAAAAGTTTATATTCGCAGAGAAGCTTTGATTTCTTTAAGAATGATTAACAACGTGGTGATATTTGTTTCATATAAAGAGTGAATCAGCTACTACTCCATCAGATGCTTCCCTCACCTCTCAAGCAGCCTGATTTTCCAGCTTAACCATGACATAAGCAAGCTTCTGTGTGTTGTAGAGCTGTCCCTGGTACGCCTTAGGAAATGGGGAAATAGATGATTGTTAGCAACCAGTCATCACAGCAGCCTCCACGTCCTCGGGAACACCAGGAACACAGACCTCTCCGTGCCGCATGATAAAAGAGGCCAAGATAGGAGGTCCTGCCTCAACTGAGGCGCCAAAGGCACCCTCCTGGCCCCTGCCCTGGAGGGTCGAGGTGAGCCCTGACAGCAGTGGGCAGTCCTAGCTTGCTCCAGGAAACAGTGAGAACAGGGACTAGGACAGCAGACGCTGAGGGGTCGGGGGGAACAGCCAGGTACTAGACAATTGTCAGTGGCCCTCCAAGTGGATAGTATGTGGGGAGGGGGACAGTGGGCTGCCAGACTCCTGCATTCTAACCCATTCTGATGTGAAGACCCCTCTTCCTCCAGGAGCAGCCTGGAAGCCAGTCTTCCTTGGTCTGCCCTGGCTCATTTGGGTATCCGATGGGTGATGTAGCAAGAGGTTCCAAAACCTGAGTCCTCCTTTGCCCTGAGGTCCAGGCATGTCGGTCCGTCTTGAAAACAAATGCTTGGGGAGATAGTTTCCCCTGCTTATTCTATCTTGGAAAATGTTTCTCTTAAAAGGAGGACAGGGCTTCCCTGGTGGCGCAGTGGTTGAGAGTCTGCCTGCCGATGCAGGGGACGCAGGTTCGTGCCCCGGTCCGGGAGGATCCCACATGCCGCGGAGCGGCTGGGCCTGTGAGCCATGGCTGCTGAGCCTGCGCGTCCGGAGCCTGTGCTCCGCAGCGGGGGAGGCCACAGCAGTGAGAGGCCCGCGTACCACAAAAAAAAAAAAAGGAGGACAACCCTCAAAACTGGTTCTTCTCCAACACTTTTCAGGAAACGAACTGTGTTGCCCGTTTCATTGACATTTTATTCACTTCCAGACTGTTTGAGGCCCTTTTGTTTACATGATTGTATCTATCAATGAGCTTTTGTTGTGTAACACGAGACCTAAAACTTGGTGGCTTTGGTGTGACACCACAGTCATCTGTTTAGGTCATGATTCTGCGGGTCAGCTGGATGTTTCTCCTGCTGGTGTCTGTCAGGCTCATTCATGCATCTGTGGTCATCTGCCCTTTCATTTGGGGGCTGGTTGGTCTAGAGGGACCTCTGCTAGGATATCTCTTAGCTCTTACCCTGCAGCAAGCTAGCCCAGTCTTCTTCACATGGCAGTGGGTGCCAAGAGCCACAGAGAAAGGGCAAGCCTCAGTGCACTTTTCAAGCCTTTGCTTGTTTCACATTTGATACTATTCATTGGCCAAAGCAAGTCCTGTGGCCAGCCCCAGCGTGAGTGTGCGAGGGCACTGTCATAGAGTGTGGACACTGGGGGCAAGTAGATGAGGGAGGATGGGGCATTTGTAGCCATTTTTGAAGTCTGCCACTACGATCTTGCTAATCTGGACCCCAGCCTGGTGAGACATGCCCTGCACGTACTCGTTTCCTGGAGCCATGCATATGCACATCCCCATTTTATGGAGTGTGCCACAGGACCCAGAGAGGTGAAGGGTGTTGCCCAGGTCACACAGCAACCTGGCCTGGAAGCTGTCCTGGTGCCAGCCCACTGCCCCATACCACCTCCCTTAGTCCCCTGTATGGTGATGCTGGGTCAGAGAGAGGATGAAGTACCACCCAGGAGCCAAACCTAGCTCCCCCCACCCCCAGACATCCACCAGCAGAGACACTGAAGACCCTGGTGTCCACCCTCCCCAGATATTGGCCTCTGGGAGCCACCAGTCCCATCCTCCAAGCCCCAGCTGCTCCCCCCTTGGCCCAGCACAGTGGCAGACTGGTTGTTTCAATCCAGGGTCTTTTAAAAGTCTCGTGCAATTTTTAAAAATTTTAAATGTGAGTAGGTGAGACTGTAATAGTGGAAAAGACAAGTCAACAGTATTTGGAGGCAAATTAAAATTTCTCCTCCCTTTTCCTGTGCCCATCGTTCTGCAGTGTTCACCTTGCCTGGCTCGCAGCCCATTTGCCATGCCTCCTGCCCCTGAGTGCCTTGAGGATCTGGAGTTCTATTGCACACATACATCTGCTTTTAAATGCCTCACGTGCTTGTTTCTGTCTCGCCTGCATGGGCCAGAGTGTCAGGGTTTGCAGGAGCAAAAAGATCGGCACCAGGAGATGTGGAAGCCAGTGGGCCCGGTCTGGCCACATGAGCCCTGTGTGCCCAGGAGCCAGTGCTCTGCTGGCTACATCCCTGTTTCCATGCATCTGAGCCTCGGTGAATCCACCCAGGCATCTGGCCATCCATCAACTAGTCCGTCACTGCATCCACCCTCGTCCTTCCCAGAGACACGTGGCAATGAAGAACAGCAAAAGAAGACCCAAGTCTTTGGAGTGACCACACCGTGGTCCTCCCCAGTGACAGATGGCAACAGGCAGGATGTCGACTTGGGCCAAGCTGCACGGAGGGCCAGGAGTGACGACTGTGTGAAAAATTAATACCCCAAGGGAAGGTTAGCACGTTTGGATTCTCCAGTCCTTGTGCTTCTCAGTGGGGGCTCAGAACTATGTGCAGAAATGATTGACCTTGGATAAGACAGGCACGGTGGATGGTCTATGCCCTCTTTTATTTCAGATCTTCAAACACAACCCTTGTTTTTTGAAAATGAACAGATGGAATCCTGGCATCTCAAGCCAGAATGGTCCTGGATCATTTGTCCAACCTCCTCCTTGTACAGAGGGAAGACTGGGGACCAGGACACAAGAATGATTTGGGATTGAGGGAAACACCTTGGATAGAAAAGACAAATGGCTCTTCCACCTGGAAAGGGGAGGAAGTTGTGGGTTCAGGCCCAGCCTTGTCAGGGAAGCCACAAATCTGGCCAGCCTGGCAGCAGCTCCTGCAGGTGGCTAAGTGGAAGTGGCCACAACCTCTGGTACCATCTGCTTGGCACAGGGAAGGGCCTCCTGTGTCTCTCCTCCCAGGTACGGAGCTCCAGCCCAGCTGGCTAGGTGGGGTGAAGGGAGGACAGGCCTCCATATGTTGCAGGTGAGCAGGGTGGGGCTGGAAACTGCTTCCACGGATGCAGCCCGATTCTATGCAAGTTAGTAGTGATGTCCCCAGGGTTTGGGCAGTACCTGGGGCGTGCACGGTGCTTCTACATTGGCTCCTCTCGGTAACCCTGGAGGGAGCATCCCACTCCCAGGTGAGAAGCCTGGAGTTCATGGGTAGGCTTTCGCCCAGTTACACAGGAGGTCTTCCAACCAGAGGAAGACCTTATGACAGACAGATGGGGAGCTGAGCAGGCAGCCCAGGTGAGGAGGAGGAAGACACGGTGTTACCATCCCAGGAGTGGGCCAGAAGCTTGGGTTGGAGGCCACACTGAAGGAGCAGATGGGAGTGACCTCCCAACAGGACAGTGCTTGGGTCACTCCTGGGGGGCCCTGGCCCACCCACCTCTACCAGCCAGTGATTGCTGAGCACCCCACTGTGACCCCAAGGGCTGGACTGACAGTTTGTGGAAAGGACTCATGCACAGACATCCGGATGCCTCAAGCGGGCTGTTTGTGAATGCAGAACTGTGCAGTTCAGGCAGGAGTTGGAGGGGCTGGAGTTGTGTGCAACCACGGAGTCTCTCTGGAGGAGTGGGGAGCTGGGCCTTAAACACTGAGGCCACTTTGCAGCATAGTCTTGTGGGTGGGGGTGGAGAGGGAGCATATTGTCTTCCTATTCAACTAAAATAACGTTTGGATTTTGGATCTACTATCTAGCGCACGCCCTTCAGGCAGGGGCGCCCCTGTGTCTGACCACGGTCAGCTCCTATGCGGTCGGTAAATAGGAAGCGAGCGCAGAGCAGCTGCGTGCCAGCTGAGTACCAGCTGGGTGCTGACATCAAGAGCCCAGCCGGGGGAGGGCTCATCCTCCCCCATCTGTGCATAGGCCACTGGGTTCTGGTGAATCAGGTGTTAACCCTGTCCCTCTCTCGTCCCCTGCAGGCACCGGCCCTAACTACGCCGCAGACCCACTCCTGTCCCTGCTCCTGTTAGCTGTACATAAGTTCCTCCGCCTGCTGGTGGGCCCCTGACAGACTCGCCGTCCTGCGCTCCTGAGTGGGCCCGCGTGGCTGCCCAGTCCCTGGGTGAGGACTGCGTCGCCAGACAGACGCAGACAGACTCAGAGAAGCATGACCAAGTCCACGTGGAAAATAAATAAATCATATTTTTGGGGAAGTTACACAAATGTAGACCACCTAAAATAATGCATCTAGTTTCCAAATAAGATGGAGTTTGGACCATGCAGTATGCATGGGATCAATGATTTCTCTATTTTAATGTATTTTTCTTTTCTAAACTTTTCCTCCAAGTCTTCATTTTGCACGAACTGTTGAGCAGTTATCTTTAGGATACTATGTAAAAATGTTGGGTTAAAGCCTTTCTGACAAAGCAAAATATTTTTAGTAGATTATTGTGTTTAGGAAATTTTTAATTTACTTTTTCCTTTGGGGGCTTTTCTCTTTTTTTATTAAAGTAAATTATTTCTTTTGAGACATTTTGATTAAAAAAGATACATCTTATCATAATTAAAATTCACTGTCAATAATATTTATTTTTAAATAAAGATTGGAAACAAGGTCAGACACTTGTTTATAAACTGTATTGTATAATGCTGAATAACAGTTGAATAAAAAACAACTTTGAAATAACCTTTCTACAGACATGTATGAATGTTAAGCCTTGGTGCCCAAAGCAGCCCGAATGCTGAACGCCATGACCTCATGGTTTCTGATGCCAGCTGCACCCTCGGCTGGCTGTGGCCCAGCCTGGAGGACAGCTCAGGGCACCCGGCCAAGGCCACACTGAGTAGACCGGAGTGCTTGCCCAGCCTCTGCTAGGCACAGGGAACCGCATGGAACCAGGAGTGAAAGGCACCCCCGGCCTGGGTCCTGAAGGAAAGGAGTTCCTGTCCTGGGAAGAGGTGTGATATAGATCAAGAACCATTCTCTTCCCTTTTGGCTTAACTCTTTGTGCAAATGCATTTGCCCAGGTAGAGATTATGCACCCAGGTGTGATTACCGTTGTTGGACTCACTGCTAGTTTGAGGAGAGCATCTGGGGAGAAGGTGGGGCATTCCACACTCTTTCTTCATGCATCCAGAGATTGCTTTGAGCCTCTGAAATGTGTGTGTTTGGGGCAGGTTACACATGTCTTCAAGAAATAGACAGGCTCTAGGCTCAAGATCACATTAAAGCACCAGATCCCATGGATTCGTTTAAAACCGAGCCAGTTTTCAGACAAATGTGCTTGTCACTGATGTTGCTCACCAAACATCTCTATCTCTTCACTGGCTGGCACGTGATTAGGACTGTGCCTCTTGGTATCCTGCGTGGGATACCAAGAAGGTGGGGCCGTGTCACCAGCTCTGGCCAGCGAGTTGTGAACAGAAGGGGCATGCACCATTTCCAGTCCCAGACATTGGTTTGCTAATGCAAGAAGCATTCTTTTACCCTAATAGGATGACTGGCAACTTTCAAGACAGTAAATGCTCTGCCAGCCAAGGTCCCAAGTTTCTATGATGGGCAGAGCCTCCTCTGCTGGCCAGCACTGGAAATGCAGCATGATGAGGTATCAACCTTGGCTGTTTCAAGCCTCTGAGCTTTGGAGTTGTTTGTTATTGCAGCATAATCCAGCCTATCCCTACTGATTTAGCAAGGTACTGCCATATTTATTTGAGAGGAAAGAGAAAATAAAAGTGAGTTTGGACAATCCTACATGTGCAGAGAGCCCCAGTGTGGAGCTGACATACTGGGATACCTGTGAGAAGACAACCCCGGGCCAGCTGTTTCTGGTGGCTACGTTAAGCTGATTCACATTTCATTTATATTGATCAGCACCAGTTGAGTTGTAAATTTAATCATTTTGTCTGGTGGGTAGTGATTCTGTCCAGAAGGATCATCTCTGTTTATAGTTAACTCAATACTGCCGCAGGCTGTCATGTTAAATACAGGCCCTCTGTGCTTAAAAAGAAAAAGGAACTTCCTGGAGGCCAGGTTGAATGGAAGCAATGTGTCAGTGATGGGCTGATGTTGTGCCAGATCGCTCTAGGGGCCAGGAGCCGGGGAGCCATTTTCCATCACCAAAACCAAATCCCTCTGCATACGTGCAATCAGCCAGGTTCCCACCTGGAAGCAACTGGTCCTGGTGTGATGCGTGTGGGAAAGAGGAGGCAGGTGTGCTTTGGGGATCTGCTCCCACGGGCTGCCCCTTTTCAGCACAGAGAGGCAGTGTCTCGCACCCAGAGGAACAAGCCCTTAAGTCTCTCCTTGGTGATCAAGGACTTCTGGGAAGGAAGTCATGACGGGGCTTGGCAAGTTCCCTAAAGTGGGAGCTTAACTGCCCCCCCGCCATAGATGAAAATGGAAGTCAGACTAAGGAGGAATGAGTGTCCATAGGAGGCAACAGCAAATCCCTCTGACCCTGGGACACCCATGGCCCAGCATCCCTGCTAGTTTGGTGCCCTGGACTCAAAGGAGGGAGAAGTGAAGTGTTCCCCTGCAGATCCACAAAGCAGACAGATGGGGATCTTGGCACATGCTCTCTGGGGTCCTTTATGCCACACTCCAAGATAAGGACAAAGACTGAATAGCCTGCATTGAATTTTATGGGATGCATACAAACCAGGAGGGCCAAGCACCACTGAAAAGGGAAAAGGTGGGATTGGACTCACCACCCAAACCACCTTTTCCTTTGGATTTTAGTTCCAGCCCAGGGCAGACAGGGGTCCAAGGACAAGACAATTTATTTCAGTTTGGGAAGGACAAACTGTGGGTGATTCAGGACCTCTGGTCCCAGCCTGTGAGGACCACCCACTCTGCCTGAAGGGACTGTCAGCATTGCAACCAACACCAAAATGAGGGCGTGGAGGCAGGAGGGAAGAGGAGGGAGGTGATGGCGGGGCAAACTCCAGCCCTGCCAGAGGCAGAGCGAGAGGATGGAGGAGGGCAGTAGGGGAGGTGAGGGGGGAGCAGCCCCCGCATCTACTGTTGTGACAGCACCTCCTGTTGCTGACCCACATGGGCCCTTCAGATAGCAGGTGGCACTTCAGGGCACAGCCTTGGGGGAGGGACAGGAATTCTTAGTCTGACAGGAGGTGATGTGACCAGAGCCAGGGGCATGCTGTGTTTTGATTCTATCACCACCCCACAATCTTAGTTACAGCTCTGAGTCAGAACAAAGAGCTCTGTCTGACTGATTCAAGACTGGCCTTGGTTGGAGTATAACCAATCAAGCCGTTTGTGAGCTGATCTTGTAGCTAAGGTGCTTCTTACACAGGCAGGCAGGGGTACCCATTCTTATCCTTGCATTGCTTCCCCATACAGGCCCACCTCCACATCAGACAACATTGGCATCCGTTTTGCCAGGGTTCAGAGGGTGCAACCCCTTCTTTTTCTGGATAACAAGAGGCAAGAAGCTCAGTGCATCTGCTCCCTGTGTCCGTGCATATGCCTGCTTAGCAGTCTGCTGCTCTAAACACTTTCCTTCCAGAGGGAGGAAGGGAAGGATGCAGCAGTGGAGTGACCCACCCTGTGCACCAATTCAGCCAACCTGGCTGCACAGTGATGCTGCGGCCCTGCAGAGCTCCCTGCCTTCCTCAGCCCAGAAGAAGCTTTATCTCATCCATGGGACTCCAGGGGCCCTAGAATGCATGGAAAACCCATGTCCTTTAGGAGGGAACCATCCTATTTTGTGGCTGCAGACACAGCACGAGGTAAAGTCTAGAAACAACACTGGCAGTGGCCCCTTTTAAATGAGAAAGAGCCATGGAGCACTAAAAATACATTTCAAGTCAGAAAACATGACTTCACACCAAGTCTAATCTGCCAGCAACTAGCAAAAAACACAACAAAAATCAGATTTGTTCCCCGGATCTAATTTTTTTTAAGGGGGAAGTGATAAGTGATAGCTCTTATCACTAAGTAATACCCTTGGAAAATATAGATGATATATCTTTTAGATTTTGAAGTCAGGGAGGATTTCTTAAATAAGACATCAAAAGTGGTCACTATAAAAGATAAGATGGATAATTTTGACTGCATTATAATTAGGAACATTTCTCAAAAGCCACCGTAAAGAAAGTGGAAAGAATTCATGAAATACAACCAACAAAGGATTAGTATCAAGCATGTATAAAGAACTCCTAGGAATCAATAAAAAAGCACAAATAATACAATGGGAAATTAGATAGGAGACATGAACCACCATATCATGGAAGAGAAAATACAGCCAGAAAATATATAAAAAGGTGTTCAGCCTCAAAGTGATAAGAGAAATGTGAATCAAAGCCACAATGATTATGCCCACTCAATTATCAACAATCTAAAAAGTTTGACAGTACCAAGTGTTAGAGAGGATGTGGATCACAAGATCTCTCACTCATTGATTGTAGGAGGGTAAATTGGTCTAACGTCACTGGAAAACACTTTGGCACTAATTCTTAAAACTGAACATCCACATACCTTGTGGCCCAGGAGTTCCACTCCTAAGTGGCAAAAACTCTTGCTCAGGTTTGTAGGCTCAGGGAAGATGTAAACAAAAGTACATGGCAGACCCATTCACATAACCTGGAAACAGACAAGTCCCCACAGGCAGGAGAATGGCTGAATCTGCTGTAGAACACACTGATGGCATATTACACAAGAGCCAAAGTGGATGAACTGCATCTCAGCATCTATTAGTTGAAAAAAATAAATTACAAATGATTACATATAGTATAATACCCTTTTTATAAAGTTAAAATCCAGCTAAAACCAAGAGATAAAGAATCTAAAAAGGAAAGTAAGGGAGTGATGAATATGGATACCTTGGTAGAGGAAGGCAGGAAGCGGGTAGGGAGAGAGGAGCCCACAGGTGGACGTAGCTGATTCTCATGATCCTAGTTTTCGAATTGAGTGGTGGGGTAGGGAACTTACTGTATTATTTTGAATGAATGAATGATGCCATATAGGAATCAATGCTGAGAGCCTATCATAAACAAGGACAGACCTTCTGTGCAGGTGAAATTAAAAACAAAAGAAGCCAAAAAGACTGAGACCTATCAGGGATTTATATTAAAACAAAATAACTTTCCCTTTCCAAGCCCCCAAGACAAATGCACATCTTAATCTCCCATCCAGAGGTTGCAAACTGGCAGTTCGTGGGCCACACAAGGATGTTTGGCCTGCACAAGGATTTTTATTATTACTTGACAATATTGGGAACTCTCATGTAAAAATCAAATTTCTGGCTTCTCTTGAAAAAAATCATAATATGGGGCCCACATTCCCACATGATGAATGTGTCAGTGCCAAGTAGTAGCTGTCCCCTACAAAAGGACAGTCTCCCCACTTCCCTACAAGCTCTACCACTCCCCATCACCTTACGCAGCCTGCTCTATGCAGATACACAGTCTGTGAGCACCTGCAGGAAAATGAGTATGCACCCAGGTCCTTTGCCATCTCCATCCCGCCTCTCCCCTCAGCAGCCTCTGACAGCTGTGGTCACTTACAGGACCAGAAAGCAGCCGTTCAGAATGCTCCTCAAAGAGGCTGAAGCAAGAGAAGGTTCAGGGTTCACGAGAATCCCATTCCCAAAGCAGGTAATTGATGTTTTCAAGTACCATGTATCCAGTTTTTTATTTAAGCACACAGCAAAGTTCAATTGGATTGCAGATAACCTGAGTTTTCTTTTCCTTGCAAATGCTAATTTTTCTGTGCCTTTTGTTTTTAGTAAATTATAGTATACAGAATTCTCCATTTTGCTTTGGAAGGTCTGCGGTATGTCTGCAACACAATCTACCAACATACTTTATGTAACTAATTCGGTTTGCAGCTGAACAGATTCCTGCTCCTTGAACACCAAAAGCCTTGGTCTTGTTATTCCAGCTCCCTCCACTCACCCAGCTCTAAGCGCTTCCACGGTGAAAGTTTGATCCCTCCACCACCTCCTTCCACAGCTTCCCCGAACTGGGCCCTCACAGATCATCAGTGCTTTTAAATAAGGCAGAGCACAGTCACTTTTCAAAACGTTAATTCCCATAAAATGGAATGTCAGTTTTACACAGAAGGCTCTCCTTTATCAGCAAAAACTGATTCCATTTGGCTGATTAATTGTCCTTAGTACTGTCAAGGCTTCCAGACTAGAGGTGATGGCTGGGGAGGACGCAGTGTTGTGATGTGGGCACTCCTGGACTGGGGAAGCCAGGAGCTTACAAATGCACAAATAATTAATTCAAATCAATACAACGAGGGCTTCAGGCTGAGAGACATTCAATTATATTGTTCAAAGAGAAGATGCTCATCTTTAGCTAGTCTGCTGCATGCTGCAAATGATAGAACATTTTTAATTTGTATGGCAGGGATGTTAATCTTTTGCCGTGTAACCCAGTCCTTGAGGCACACCATGAATACGTGGCACTGGGTGTATGAGGAGGGCACTCAATCAAGCCAGCGCTGGCTTCCCTGCCTGTCTCTTTATCTCAATCTCTCAACACTCAGTTAGGAAATATACGATAAGCTAATAGATGATGGATGACGGATGGATGGATGGATGGACGGATGGATGGATGGATGGATGGATGGATGGATGGATGGGTGGATGGATATGGAGGCAGAGATAGAGACAGAAATTTTCAAAAATGATCAGACACAAAACCCCCCAACCATAAACAGTTTATGACTTCCAGATTTTGCCTGATCCAGTAGCACAAATAAATCCCAGAGGAATTATTCACATCCCAAAAGGAATCACTTTAGAATTCCTTTAAGTAGCAAGCTTCTGTAGCATGTTTAAAATAGGATTTGAACCCCAACTTTATTACACAGAGAAAGTGAAGCACACTGCAAATATTAGGTTTGGAAGGTTATACATCAAGGAGTTAAACGTTTATGTCTCCATGGTGGGTGGGATGATGTATAATTTAATGCCTGACTGTGAGGTTCAACTTTTCTGTGATAAACATTTATTACTTCTGTAATAAGATAAAAGCAATAAAATATTTTTAATTAAAGAATAGACAATTTCACACACACACACACACAGAGAGGAAGATTCAATTATGAAGGTGTAACTTCCCAGTGGTTTTCAGAAGAACGTTTACTCTATGGAGAGGCTCTGCAGGAATGTAATTTTTCTCACACCTGGCTCCTTGGTGGTGCGAGTGGAGCAGATAGCTGAGGCAGGGAGCCTGAGGCACACCAGGGGTGGGTGATCTACTACACCTGCCACCGGCAAAAATGGATCTGTTTGGCCTAAGCAGGGGAGAGGTGGCAAACAGGACTCAGAGGAAGGGGAGTTTAGGGATGTGGGGTGTCCTGGGGGCCAGGGACCCACAAGGTCTGCAGGGCCTGGACATTAGCTACTTGTATTCGTTCAACAAACACATTGATTATTATTCTGTAAACTGCCCCATATAGCAGAAAGAGATGAATACGGAAGGATTCACCCCCACCCCATAAAGGAGCTTGTGGTCCAGCAGGAGGGACAACACATCCACAGTTAACTGGAATTTAAGTTGGACCATGATAAGCACAGAAATGGGGTAGAAAGGGGCCCCGAGGGAGGAATAATTAATTGCGAGGAGGTGTCGGGAGGGATAGCAAGGACTCATCAAATGTTAGTGGAATTGAATTGAAGTGGCATTTGAGCTGAGACTTACGAGACTTCCCTCCCTCTCCCCAGTGCTTGGAGAGTCCTATTAGACCAGACACAGATGGATTTCCCCTACCACCAGAGCTGCTGTCATTTGGGCAAAACTCAGTGCTTTTTCACAAATGGCTGTCACCAGAAGTAGAGGCCTTATTACATCTCTTTCCAAGATGTGTTGAGATATGGAAACAAGAACCAGTGAGTCTCAGGGTGTCTGAGCAAAAGGCAGCCATGTGGGGGTCTCAGAGCCCACTCACGAGCGTGGGTCTGGACAGGGCTGCGACAGGCAGCAGGTGCAGAGTTGAGTCAGGCACAGGGAGTGGGACCCGTTCTGAGCCATTCCAAGCAGGCGGTGCCTGGGAGAGACAGTGCTGCACCGCATGAATCAGAAGGCACCTATAATGAGGGAGACAGATGTGGTGGAAGCCAGGCACACCACAGATCAAAAATAACAAGGAAAACTCCAGTCAAATAAGACTGAAGAAACGTCAGCTCTTCTGCTCTTAGCTTTGCCAGAGCTGGCCAGTCTGTGCACAAAGACTCACCTGGGAAAACAGAAACATGAGCCACGTGGAAATTTTGCAAATGAATAGGCGGATCCAGGTCCAAAGGATGTATTTGTTGCCTTCGTAGAAAACTAAAATCAGTCAAATAAATGAGAAATTTGCCACTTCCCTCCTAAATTTTATAAGATAGGGACTAAGAAAATGATCTATCAGGCAGGAAATATTTCAGCAGTTGGTTTTTATTCATTAAAGAGCTGCATGGTGTTTGGCATGCTACAGTGTGCATTTTCTACAAAATAGAAATCGTAGAAAGAAGTCCATAAAACTGGGGAGAAAACTCAGAGATTTTTGTCCTTGCTTGTTAATATAAATAAGTTCTCGGGCTTCCCTGGTGGCGCAGTGGTTGAGAGTCCGCCTGCTGATGCAGGGGACACGGGTTCGTGCCCCGGTTCGGGAAGATCCCACATGCCACGGAGCGGCTGGGACTGTGAGCCATGGCCGCTGAGCCTGCGCGTCCGGAGCCTGTGCTCCGCAACGGGAGAGGCCACAACAGTGAGAGGCCCACATATCGCAAAAAAAAAAAAAAAAAGTATATATATATATATATATATATATATGTTCTCAATTTCCCAATTTATGCCGTTGGTAAAGATTAACAGGGAAGTTTCGCTGGAAGATCATTTGCTCTTGCCACTTGTGATAATTTCAGCCATTCCAATTTGGGGGCGTCTACTACGTTCCCACATCTGGGTTACTTAGGCACAGAGGGGATGGAGATGTGACTGTCAGTATGTCCTGTCTGTGACGGGTACTTTCTGGGTCACATAGGACTTTGCCTCAGCCCTCTCCGACTTCACACAGCTGTGGTGGATGCTTCCAGACAATGACTGAGGCCCCACCTCAAGGTGCAGCCTGTGCTCTCTGCTTTTCTACCAAGGGCTTCCTCTAAGCTGTGGAACCTGTTTCCATCAAGAGAAGACACAGTAGAAGCACACTGGGGGTGGGCAGTGCCCTGGAGGATCCCATGGATGAATGTCCCTGCCTCACCATCCTCAGGCGGATCATTCTGGAAAGCATTCTGCCTGCTTCTCAGTGTACAGCCAAGCTACGCATTGTCAAACACATCTGCTTGTCTTCTATACCAACTGGCTCCCTTTGCTCAGGGCACTGCAGCTGGTGAAAGTACACCTATTATACATCCACTTACCCAAGGAGAAGTTGTATCCCTGCCCCCTGTCTCTCTCTCTCTCTCTCTCTCTCTCTCTCTCTCTCTCTCTCTCTCTCTCTCTCTCTCTCTCTCACACACACACACACACACACACACACATACCAGTCCTATTCCAAATTCCCAGAGAAGGGCTCTGATTGGCAAATCTTAGGTCAGATGACCAGCCTTAATCTAAGTGAATGTGATAAGGAGCTGGGGTCATGGTATCCAGTATGGCTGCCAGCCCTACCCCATTCTGCTGGTGAGGGAACAGGGTGCCACTGTGATCTGGTAAGATATTACAATGGATCCATTACTTCTGTGCTTCTCACACTTCTCTGTGCCACAAGCCACTGGAGAATCTTGTTAAAATGCAGGTCTGGGGTAACAGGTGGTACTGATGTGAGTGCACAGTCCATACTTTGCATAGCCAAGGAGGACACACTCAGCCCTCTTCAGTCTCACTAAGTAAGGGCCCACCCTCCCCACACTTACTGTTGAGATATGATAAGAAGTGAATTGTCAATGACATTTTGATGGGCCTTGTTTTTACACAGGGACATTTAACTCAGCCTACAAACCAAACCATTAAACTTATAGCCAAGTAATTACTTTTACCAAGTAATGATCAAATCGGATAACGTCAGACCCTAGGCCTGAGCCTTACCCCATAATCTGCTAGGGATCGTGATGGGAACATCACGGATTAATTAAAAGCAGTGATTTTACATTTCAACACAGCACTTTTGGTGCAGTCACATCAACTGGCCAAGTCAAAGTGATCTGCTTCATCTGTCCCCTTTACCCAGTCCCTGGAGTGTTCTCAGCTGTCCATCCTGGCCCCAGCCTCTGGTAAATCTCATTCCCCTACAGCCCCCCTTGCCTCCATCTGCATCTGTTCTATCCTGCCCTGTCTGTGGCCTCAGTGACAACCAGTACCAGGTGATCCTATTTCACCTGCTCTTCTTGGCTGTGGCCACATGCCCCTCACAGCCCTTCCCTTCTTAATAGCCAGCTAGGAGTTGGCTAAGTTCTCTGGCTAGACCACCATGGGGTATAGGGGGTGCCCATTTAGGGCAGCAACACAATCTCAGCGGAGAGGCTACCACCCGAATGCTTCAGAGCCTGTCTCTAAGGCCCCACAGGGGCCGGGGAGGACCACCTGGCACTGTGTTCCATGGGTGAGGCTGCAGGAGCAGTGCGGCCTTGACACCTATTACTCAGCATTTCACATGGCCCCTGTACCCCACCTTTTTGTGAAAACTCTTATATACCTCTCTTCTAGGAAAAGCCACCAAAGGCAAGTTTCCCAGTTCATAGAGTTTAATCTTTTGTAGGCCTGGCACCAGAGCCAGGAGTTTTCTTCTCAGTAACCACACCCCAAGAGTAGCCCACACCTCCATTAAGAAAGCCATTTCTGAGAAGGGAGCCCTGTACTCCCCCAGGGAAACCCTCTTCCCAGTTCAGCAGCTTGGTCAGGACTGGTCCAACTGCAAGTAACAGAAAAACAACTCATGTGATGAAAAGTACAGGCATGACCTAGGGTGAAACACCATTACCAGGCTCTATTCTCCCTCCATCTCCCAGCTCTGCCTTCCTTGAGGCTCACATGGGTCCTGGGCAGGCCCCTCTCCATGTGGTAACTCCTGTGGCTCCCAGCCTGCATCCCACTGCTTTAGCAACCTGTGGAAAGAGACCACCTCTTTCCTTAAAACTCCAGCAAAAATCCTGGGGTTGCCTCTCATTGGTCTGGGTTGGGTTATATGCCAAACCTAGAGCCAACCACAGTGGCCAGGAAGATGTGGCACTCTCACTGGCCAACATGAGTTATAAGCCTCTCACTAGAGCTGAGGACAGAGGGTGGGAGAAGAATGTTCCTGAAGGGGAAGTTGAGGGACTGCTCCAGAAGAAGGCAAGCACATTATAATTTGGCTAAAGCAACTAGACCTCTGGGGACAATGCATAAGTTCTTATAATTGTAATTATTTTACATAATGTTATATAAGCCATTATCCAACATGCCCAAGAAGTAGCAGGTCATGGATAATCCTATATTTCTGGTTAATATGTTGGGACCACACACACAACATCCCCAGATTACTGAATGTCTTAGTTTGAGTCACCCCAGATTCAGCTACTGGGATAAAGATGTGAGCAAAAGTAGTTTGTTTGGGAGATCATGAAATATCTATAGGGGAGAGGGAAAGTGAAACAGGGAAGGAAGGCTGTCGATAAAGGGTATGTTACCAGGCTAGTTACCATGATGGGAGATTGAAATTAATCTCACTGGGGAACTCTGGAAGACAGCAAGTCACACCTCAGAGTTATCCCACCCAAGGAATGAGGGAGCTGCGGGTTTTAGACACCAACGCCTGTTATTGTTGAGAACTGCTCCCAGAGCTCTTCTGGCTTATAGTGCCCAGTGACAAAGGAGTCCTCCGGGAAAGAGATGCAGGTGCTGGCTATTGGAAACGAGGCTCACATGCACTAAAGTGAGAAGGGTAACAGGACATGGGCAGGGAACCGACAGCATCCGCGATTTCCAAAGGCTGACTAGACTGTACTACATCGTTTTGCAGGTACTAAAGTCACTTGAGAATGTTTCAATTCCTCCAGATCTGTAATAGTAATACCATGTACCACTGTATCAGGCCCTTTACAAAAACATAGTTAGTAGAGATTTTTCATAGGTAGAATATTGAGTAAAGTCACTTTATGAGCTTTAAAAGTTAGAAACGTCTTCTTGGGCTTCCCTGGTGGCGCAGTGGTTGAGAGTCCGCCTGCCGATGCAGGGGACACGGGTTCGTGCCCCGGGTCCGGGAGGATCCCACGTGCCGCGGAGCGGCTGGGCCCGTGAGCCACGGCCGCTGCGCCTGCGCGTCCGGAGCCTGTGCTACGCAACAGGAGAGGCCACAACAGTGAGAGGCCCTCGTGCCGCCAAGAAAAAACAAAAAGTTAGAAATGTCTTCCTGAATAATGATACTTTTTTCCTCTTTGATATTATTCTAAGAATTTCAAAATATTTTATAAATAACATGGTCTCTAAGCCACCCCAAGAAGGGAAAACTGAATTTCAAGGTTTTTTCTAAAGTCAATTTCTTTTCTGAAAAGATCCAAACTGGTTGCATAATCTTCTGGAGACAATGTAACTGACAGATTGATTTTTGCACTGTTTTTTTTTTTTTTTTGCGGTGCGCGGGCCTCTCACTGTTGTGGTGTCTCCCGTCGCGGAGCACAGGCTCTGGATGTACAGGCTCAGCGGCCATGTCTCATGGGCCCAGCCGCTCCGCGGCATGTGGGATCCTCCCGGACCGGGGCACAAACCCGTGTCCCCTGCATCGGCAGGCGGACTCTCAACCACTGCGCCACCAGGGAAGCCCGGATTTTTGCACTTTTAACCCAGTTGTTCTGACTTTTGATGAGATGCCACCATAACAGATACAGAATTTAGCCTCTCGCAGACTACCTTGGCCAGTCCCCAGAGCTGGGCCCCAACTGTCTTCATCCCAAAGAGGTAAAAACTGGAGTTTAAAGAAGGAACACTTTGCCCCCAAAAAGTCCAAGCCGAGGGTTTGATCATGACACCGAAGAATCTTCCCAGCTGTAGGCCATTAACCCACATGCACAGGGCACGTTACCATTTAAAAGGCATGTGACTTGTGAGATGGGAAGGACATGGATTGTGAGTTCCACTCCACAGACTCATCCAGGCAAGGGAGTTACCAGGGTTGATGGAAGAAGTAGAAACCAAACTCAACTCTAAACCCACCCAATCCTGGCATATAGTTCTTTCCAACTACACCATGGGGCCCCAGATGTTTGGTTTCCCAAGCGTTAGTAAAATTATTAGATTGAATCATCCAAACTTGCCATTCTTATTGGTCAAATGATGAAATAAAAGCAAATTTGCCATTTTTATAGGTCAAAACAGTCAAATATTAGCAATTTCACATGATTCGACTGAATACAAAACAGTCTGGGTAACTGACTTTAGTAAGCAAGAACATTGGGAAAAAAACTCCATTTCAAATAGGTAAGACTATTTTAACCAAAAATATAGGAAGGTTCCTGTCTCACAATGCCAGACATGAAGCACTTGCTGTGTTGTCTGCACTGTGCTCATCAGACCAGCCAGGGACCCACGTCACTCTGGGGTCTCCAGGGCTGACTTTCTCCATCTTGACAAAGAATGCCAGGGAAGCCCATCCTGGGGCCACTACCATGGAAACTGTGCTCCAGGCATAAAGCTCTGCTTTAATGGCCCCTCATCCATTGCACTGACTCAGCACCACCCTCCCCCACCTCCCCAGGAGAGGGAAGAGGGTAGAAAGTACAAGGTAACTGTCATTGGGTCCCCAGGCACCGCATGGCAAAGCATCAGAGGGGCTGCCCAAGTGGCAAGAGACATGATCTGCCTGTGGAACCACCCCCACTGTACGGTGGGGACAAGCAATGTGGACACCACGAGGGCGAGACCCCGATGCATCTCAGAGAATTATGTCTGTTTATTCTTTCTCAGCACTGAGCTCAATATTTAAATGAAGCATTTTTATGAACGAGCCCCACAGATCATCCTCTCTGCTGCATTAGTTCTAATTGCAGTATCGCTTAATTGCAAAGCAATAGAGTGTGTAATTTGGGAGCTGTAATGCCTGGGGAGCCAAGAATGATTTAACTGTTCTTGCAAAGTCCAGAGTTGGGAACACTGTCCTGAGGACAGCACCGAGAGTCCAGCATCTCTCTCCAGCTGCCTCATTGGACAGTTCAGCTCTCTCCACATCAGGGAGGTGGCAGAGAACAAAGATCCCTTGGATCGTACCTCATGCTACCCTTGCAGCAGAACCTCATGAAGGGATGCAAAGTTTAGGAACAGTGTGTCCACTGTATGCCTGCTGCTGGGCTGCATGAGCACCTGGGATGCCAGATGAATGTGGCTTAGTTCCTGTCTGCAGGAGAGCCAGTCCAGTGAGGGAAAACAGACATGTCAACAGAGCCACTCAGTGATGGAGATGAGCTGAAGAGGTTTCTTCACACAGAGAAGCCTAGACCTGAGTCTCCAAAAGAAAAATTTAGGTAAATAATGAGCTGTGAGACTGAGTAGGTGCTCACCAGTTCTTGCTTCTCTTGGGTGCAGTTGATTTGTTGAAAATATGCTGCTGAAGCTGCTAGCAAGGAGATAGGGGGGAAGCAGGGTAGAGAAGGGGAGAAGGCAAACAAGAATGTGATTGATGTGACTGCACATGAAAGTCCCAGACTCAGCCTGACCCATGGGAAACTCTGGAGCATAAATTACATCTTGGAGTTTGACCTGCCTCAAGGCAAAAATGCTGGTCTTTTCTTCTCCCACAGAAGTCAATCATGTCTCATGTCACACAATATTCTCTACATATATGGGAGGAGGCTCTGGTAAACAAGAGCAGCCCACAGAAGTTTGCAGGGGCCATCTGTAAGCAGAAAACAGACAGATGCTCAGGGATAGGTGCATGGAGTTGATGAAAGTGACCCAAGAGGATCAAGGTGGGCCAACACCCAGTCTGTAACATGAAGTGACTCGACTATGGCAACGAGATGTGGATGGAAGGGAGATTTGCCAAATCCAGCCTGGCCATAAAACTCCAGGCACAATTAGCCATTTATCTGCTTCCTTTCCAGTTTGTGCAAGTACTCCAACATTGTTCATCCTTTTAAGAATATTTTAGCTATTTTAGGACCTTTGCAATTCCATTCAAATTTTAAAATTAGCATGTTGGCTTCTTAAAAAAAAACTTCTGGAATCTTGATTGAATTTTTGACCATGTTGAATCTATAGGATCAAGTTGGAGAGAATTAACATCTTAACAATACTGAGTCTTCTGATCCATGAACATGGTATATCTCTCCCCATTTATGTAGGTCTCTTAATTTCTCTCAGCAGTGTTTTGTAGGTTTCAGTTTACAGCCTTTGCACTTTTTTTGCCAATCTCTAGGTGTTTCAAAATTTTAATGCTAATGTAAATTATATTATTTTAAATTTATGATTACTGCTAGTATATAGGAATACAATGTACTTGCTAGAAGTGAATAGAAATGAAGAGAAGTGCATAGAAATAATAAGAATGGACGTCCCTGTCTTGTTACTGATCTTATAGGGAAAGCACTTTGTCTTTCACCATTAAGTATGATGTTAGCAGAAGGTTTTTCATAGAAACCCATTATCAGGTTGAGAAAATATCTTCTATTCAGTTTACTGAGGATTTTTATCATGTTTGTTTGTGGATTTTATCAAATTATTTTCTACATCTATTGAGATGATTATATGATTTTCCTTTTTAGTCTGTTTAAGGTCAATTACACTAATTTATTTTCAAATGTTAAACTGCTTGCCTTCCTTAGATAAGCTCCACTTGGTCATGATGTATTCTTTATGTTTTGTTGGCTCCAATATGCTAAAATTTTGTTAAGAATTTTTGCATCTATGTTCATGAGAAATCTTAATTTGCAGTCCCCTTTTCTTGTATTGTCTTTTTCTGGGTTTGAAATTAAAGGTAATGCTGGCCTTACAGAATGAATTGGGAAGTGTTCCCTCGTCTTCATTTTCTAGAAGAGTTTGCATAGAATTGATATTATTTCTTCCCTAAATGATTGGTACAATACCCCACTAAAGCCATCAGGGCCTGGCGTTTATTTTGTGGGGAGGTTTTTAACTACAAACTTAATTTCTTTAATAGATATAAGGCTCTTTGGGTTATCTACTTTTTTTCTTGAGTAAGCTTTGGTAATTTGTGTCTTTCAAGAAATTTGTCCATTTTATCTATACTGTGGAATACTGAGTATTTTTCCACTCTGGTCACTGGGAACATGACCTATTTGGGGCCTGTATCAGTTCCAGAGATTGTTCTACCTGCTTCTTCCTGGTGGTTCTTCCAGTGGCCTCAAGTACTTTCCTCACATTCACACACTGACCAATACTCAACTAAAGACTTGAGCAAATTTTCAGGACCCTCTATCATGCTCTCTCCATCTCTTCTCTGGTATTCTTCCTGTAAATTCTAGCTACTTTGCCGCCCTGAATCCTCCACTCAGCCTTTCAACTCAGGGAAACCACTGGTCTCTGTGTGGACTCCGTCTCCCTAGAAACCCACTCCAGGCAGGAAGCTCAGGCAATCTGGCCTCACCTCATTTGTCTCCCTCTCTCATAGATCACTGCCCTGTGCTGCCTTTTATTCAATGGCAGAGAGCAGTTGTTAATCCATTTTGTCTTTTTTTTTTTTTTTTTTAATTGTTTGTGATAAGTTCAGTCCTCTTGCTCTGTCATGGTCAGAGGCAGAAGTCCATTTTGGACATTTTGAAATTGAGGTTCCTGCAGAATACCCAACTGCAGATATCTAACCAACAGTTGTAAGTAATGGGAGAGGTTGGGACCAGAGATAAATATTCGGGAGCAAGAGCATAGAGCTAGTAACTAAAACCATGAGTGCCACTGGAGAGAGTCTGTAGCAGAGGAAGGACAGTATCTTAAAGGCAAAACCCACAGAGGCAGGAACACAAAGGAGACCATGAAGTAGAGAAGTGGAAGAAAGAGAGAACTAGAAGAAAACTCATCAGAGAATGAGGTTGTGGAACCCAGGGCTTAGAGAGGTTCAAGTAACTGAAGGACTCCAAATATCCAATGCCCCAGAGACCTACACACAGGCACATACACAGAAGGGCATACACAGGCACAAAGCCACCCATGCCTTGAGTACATTCTGTGCTGTAGTTTTGTGTATGCTGTTTCCACTGATTTTGCCAATATGGCAAACTGGTCCCCTTTACCAGAGAAGATTGCAGTGGGGGTGAATGAATGAGATGGGAGGAAGTGGTATAGACCATATTTTCAAGAAGCTTGGCTGACAAGGGAAAGAGATTAGTAGCTAGAGGATGACAGGACCAAGGCCAGGGTAGAGGACACTTTCTGCTCAGTATCCAAGTCTTCAATCTGTGCTTGGGAGGAAAAGGCAATTAACAGGTAGAGCCTGAGAGGTGGAAGAAAGGATAATTGATGGAGCAAGATCCCAGACGATGGGAAGGAGAAAGGAGGGAAGAATGGGTACCAAAGCGATGAAGGTTGAAGACTAGAGAGAGAACAAGTCTGCAATCCAAGTACCACTCTTCCTGTTTGCCAAAAGAGGTTGACAAGACACAGACAGGTCACATGCTAGACTATGACAGCCTGACCACAAACCTCAGATTTGTTTCTACCAGTCCAAGCCTACAATTCTGAGACCTGTCCTCAAGGCTGGTGGCAGATGTCCCATAAATGCATGGATGCAGTGGACATCCGTGCATGGTACTCAAGACCACAGTTTAGGACTACCTTGGGGCACTCAAATGGTGTGACATACAGACACTAAAGAAATCCATTCTCCACAGCACCTGTACCTGAAGCATCAGGTTCCACATAGGAGAGGTGGGCCCACCTGATCTCTAAGAAGTAAAAGTGTATCATATTGCCCGAATATGGCAATCCAAACTGGTCCAAGCCAAAACAGAATATATGGGCTGGATTGGGCTGCAGCTGGGTCCAGGGCACAGAAGCATTAAGGCCTGTCCTCTTCTTGCTGTCTCTCAGGTCTGCCTGATGCACAGGTGGCTACACATGGTGGTGAGCCCATGGCAGCAGGTCCACCAGCTCAACAAAAGTACCGGAGTTGGCCTGGCCTGGATCATATGCTCATTGGAACAAGTCGCCAGGGCCAGAGGGACTAAATGTGCTGGTTGGGTGAGCCCAGGATGGACTCACCTTCATTGGATGCACGTGGGCTAAGAGCAAAGAACAAGTAAGCTATTCCTAGGAGGGAGGCGCATGCTGGGAGGCATAAATAACTAGTGTCCTCTACAACTAGAAATCTGAAGGGGCCTACTCCAAGGTGTCAGCTCTGGAGGGACTGCTCCAGGAATGGAAAACACAGACACAAGGAGCCATGGCCTACGCATGCATCTGTGATGGAATGTAGTCCTCGTAGGATATGCGTGAGAAGGAGAAAGAGTAAGCCACAAGCTTGGAAAACAACAACGTCATTCTAGAAACGCTGCATTTTTCAGATTGTGCATCATGTACGCTTAGAAAACAGTGGTCATTAGCTTCTCCTCAACCTCTGAGCCTGCTGCCCCTTTCATTTCACTTCAAATGAACCCATAGTCCCATCTCAAGAATTCAACTGGAACTAATTCCTTTACTAAATAAACTTCATTTGGGGGCTGACTGCCATGGATCTTGGGAGAAAATCCATCTTGCTTTTGCAGAGACCAATCTAGGTCAGCAATGCAAAAGCTTCTTTTTTAGAGAGGTGAACCTCAGCTTAGATGAAGGGCCGAGGAAGCTTCCACACTGATGGTGCAAAGTGAAGAAGAGGGAGTAATCACATGGAAGCCAGCTCAGGGGGCAAACAGAGTGCACAGCCACCTGCTGCTTCCCCTGTGCCCTGCCAGGAGAGCCCTCTGAAGCAGGGGCATCTGTGTTCCTGAGCAGGCACCAGCAACACCTCCAGGGCAGACTCAGAGCTCTCCCCACTGGCGGGGACCTGAGGCAGAAGTTCCAAAGTAGTCCCTGCAGAGGCTGTCAGTTTGATCAGGAGTAAGAGTAGAAGGGATGAACCAAACACTTAAAAATGGTTAAAATGGTAAAGTGTATGGTATGCATATTTTATCATTAAAGTAAATAAATAAAAGAGAAAAAAATAGACAGGGAAACTGAGGGCTCGGTTCTCCAGTCCCGGTGCCTCTTCAGGCAGGAGACAGCCCTGTGACAGCCAGCCCCCCAGACAGTCCCTAATGACCCCTGTCTCCTGGTATTGAGTAGTACTGGCTTGTGCAATCAGTTCATTGCAGAAATGATGATGTCCTTGGAGGGTAGGTCATAAAAGATACTTCAGCCTCTGCCTTGCTCTCTCTTGCATCATTCACTCTGGGAGAAGCCAGCTGCCATTTTGTGAAGAGACTCAAAGAGTGAGTGGAAAGGCACACAGAGCGAAGAAGCAGGGACCCCCCCCCCACCCATATCCATGAGAGCCCTCCTGGGAGCAGGTCCTCCAACCCGAGTCAGGCCTTCAGATTACCGAAGCCCTGGCTGACATCTGGACTGCAAGATGAGAAACCGTGAGCTAGAACTCCTCAGTTAAGCTACTTTCAAATTCCTGACCCACAGAAACTGAGATCATAGATGTTCTTTTAAGCCATTCAGTTTGGGGTACTCTGTTATGCAGTATTAAGTAATATAACTCCACTTCCAGTTGCAGGCTAACAAGTCTTGTCTCCTTGCTATCTGTCCCATGTTTGCAGGACTTGCTCTCCCTCAGTGCCACGACCCCTCCCTGCTGGATGGACACTTCTGGAGGGCAGGGACCAGGGTGTCATTAATGCCCTCTGCCTCTCTACATCCCCAAGTCCCCTGTGCACTGTAAATGCTCAATAAACATGTACTAGACTAACTTAAATTTCTATCTTTCTGTAGGGGAGAAACCTTGTGAGCATAGTGTTTCCTTCTCCCAGCAATCCCTTTCCGTAACTCAAAATGAGAAATGCAGCTGTTTAATTACTAGAAAACATCTCAACCCAACAAGTCAGATCTCAACAAATTTGATGTGATTCAGGGGCTGCATCTTGCAGAGACAACAGCTGCTTGCAAAAGAATCCACAAGTCAATGCAATCAATTTCAGGAAATTGTGTCCAACCAGCAACCTCAGTACCCCGAGAAGGGCCTCACTGCGGCACAGATCAGCAGCACAAGTCTGCTTAACCGTCCCTGCCAAGTCACAGGCTTCAAACAGCCCATCAATAAGGACTTAACACGTTCCCACCACCACCTGCCACACCACCAAGGTGTCAACGCAAAGCCCTTGGGAGAGATGTTGGGAGACAAATCCTCATGGGCCTCTCACATTTCTGCACATCTGGTGACAAGGGACCCTTGAACTCCAGGTTTTACCCTGCTGGTTCTTGAGCAGGAAAATTACATATGTCTTTAGCCATTGAAGAGTGTCACTGAGAGCACAGGAAAGTGTTTTGATAAAGGGTCATTGATTGATTGGGTTGGGTTTGTTGGGTTTTCTTTTCCCAAGATATACAGAAATCTCTTAAGAAAAAAGTTAAGTTCCTTGGATCGTTTTTCTTAGCAGGAGTTAAGTAAGAGTCTACAGGGCAGAGAGGGGAGGAAACCTGGTGTGCCCAAGCAGAACTAGAGAAAATTGCCCGTGACTGTGAGCCCACTGAAGTCTCCAGGACACCTGCCTGGAGGGGTTAATCAAATTTGCCCAACCTCCAAAACAAAGAGACTACTGACCAAATCACCATGTTCCTCTGCAGACACGGTAGTCTGAACCTCTTTGAGCAGTATCTTAGTCTGCTTGGGCTGCCACACAAAATACCATAGACTTGGTGGCTTAAACAACAGAAATCTTCTCACAGTTCTGGAGGCTGCAAGTCCATCATCAAGGTGTCTCCATGGTTGGGTTCTGGTGAGGACCCTCTTCCTTGGCTTCTAACTGTGTCCTCACATCGCAGCAAGAGAGGGAGCAAGCTCTCCAGTGTGTCTGCTCATAAGGGTACTAACCCCATCATGAGAGCCTCATCTAAACCCAACTGCCTCCCAAAGTTCCCATCTCCAAATACCCTCACACTGGGGATCAGGGCTTTGACATGTGAATGGGGCGGCAGGGTGTGTGTGGGGGGGTGGAATTCAGTCCATCAAGGCAGCCTGAGGTCCTGATCCCCAAGAGCTCCCAGGACACCCTCACAACTACTGATTCATCCTAGAGCACTCCTGGACCCCTCAAGCCCAGGGAACCTTGAAAACCACCTGTCACCGAGTGGGGAATAGCAACATTATCTACAGTAGGTGGCTGGTTATTCCATTTTTTAAATCTCAAGGGAGCAGGAACCCTCCTCACCTTCTCTCAACCACTCAGTGTACCCTGATGGTCAGATTGGTCAGATCATCTGAAGACATTCCTTTTTGTTTTCATCTAAACCCAATTTCCTGACTTTTTGGTCTCACTAAAAAAAAAAAAAAACAAAAAAAAACCACTTGGTTATTCTAACAATAATTTCTGCTTAAAACCCCTCTAAATTGTTTTAAAGTCAAATAGGCAGTTGGAAGAAGGAAATGTGAAGGCACCCCCATGACCAAGAGTTGTAAGACAGTCTGCCATTATAATTCAACATCAGGCAAAAGCAGTAAAGAGGTGAGATGTCACAGGAAAGGAACCTCCTCAACTTAGTGTCTGAGAATCCAGAAACTTCAGCAAAAACCAGGGACTAGAAAAGCTACCATAGCAAAGGCCAGGCTGGACTAGAGTCTTCGAGTCAACTGGGCCCGTCGTCTGTGGCAGTTCCCCCTCCGTCACAGGGTAGCGTAGTCACTCCATAGCAGAGGCTTTGACACTTGAGATTCCCAGAACCCCGGGGAGACAATGCCTCCTGATCCACTTCCTGGCCAGCTGTCTAGAAACGTTGCACCTTCACTCACACGATAACAAGCATTTCTCACGAAGGTGAAAATAACTCGGGCCCACATTCAAGACCAAAACACAAAAAAAATGACATTAAAAAAAAGCGATAGGTCAACACTCAAACTAAAACCCTAGAAGCTTTGACACAGTTGTCATCTTTCACAGTAAAGTTTTCTCACAACGGTTACAAGATATGGGGCTTAGAAAATAAAACGTGCTGGAGGGGAAGAAAGAAGAGGCTCATATCTGGGGTAGAAGCAACAAAAGCTTTCCTAAGCTCTGCTGTGTCATTTGTCCTTCTCAGCACTAGAGGACTGGAATGGCCTTTCAACTTGTCTTCGGAGTCCACCTACCATTTTATTATCTGATGAATAGGTTGGTAAAATCAAATCTGGACACCCTTCAAGGGTACAGTTTCCAGGTCCCACCTGGTGATACACTAAACAGGTTTATCCCTTCCAGTTAGCCCCTGATGAGGGTATTGATGTACTGAAAATTAACATCACTGATCTTCAACCAAGAATATGGTCAACAATGCATAATTTCTTCTGATCAATGCTGCTGATCAATGACCTAATAAAAGGGGGTAGAGAGGAAGGGCTTCCTTGGCATCAGAGTGAATTTATGTGCCTCCCATGCAGCACTTATATACCTCAGGACTGTTCTCTGCTCAGGATTCCACCTTAATAACAGATGGCTTTTCAAGCCCAATGAGAAATTTGTGCTGTGTGTTTCCAAGGAAATCATGTGTGTCTCCAGGAGGGAGAAGAAGTCAGCACCCCCTGAAGCAACCAGCCTCGGCGCAAACAGAACTTCATGCCTGCCACTGCTGGGTAAAGCAGAGTGGCCCACTGTACAGAAGAGGCAGGCACTGCTGGCCCCCACACCTGCCCCTGAGTAGTCTTTGCATACCAGTAACCAGAACCTCCATGGAGAGAAGCCCAGGGATTCACGAAGAAGGAAAACAATTGACTTCTCCCCAGTTACATCCAAGTGAGATAAGTCAAGCTCTCAAAACGCTCCACATCAGATGATATTCTAGGTCCAGGTTTTCACTGTGAAGATAAATGGGCAAATCAATCAAGTGTGTGGTCAGTCCCAAGTCTCCCCACTTTTTAACTCTTCTCTATGCCCTCGTCTCCCACCCCATCCTGACTCCTCAGTAATGGCTCAGCTACCCCTAGAGGAGTTCACCTGGTCACCTGGCAGGGTTAGCCTCAATAGGGATATTTGCATTTCAAAATAAAGCTCTTGAGAAAGCAATGCTCTGCCTAAAAGAATGACTCTCCATTGTTGGAATTCCAGGCACTCTGGTTCCCTGGGGGCAGGAGCTTGTTTGTTACCACACTGTTCGGGGTGAAAGGGTGGTATTTTATGGTGCCCCTGGAATCGCACTGCTTAGGAAGCCACCTCTCCGGCCTAAGCATGAGGTGGCCCCTCTCTGTGCCTTTCAGTTGATTTCAGACATTCAGTCATTCGTGCCTCCTTCCACAAATGCTCTCAGGGGCCGCATCCAAGCACTGTGGCTGCAGGAGATCCTGACGTGCCTGTCGGCCTCTCCTCCACAAGCGCCGGCTGTCCCTTGATAAGAAGGAGGGAAAGTTGCAGTCAAGTGGTTCCTAACCCAGATGTCATGAATAAACGTCACCAGATAGTTTCTAACGTAAAAAATAAATTGGTAGCAATTTTGCTAAGTAACTTCGGCTCCCTTTGTCTCAATTCCTACCGCTATAAACACAGAAAAGGACACTTTTCACATGAAACTCATGAGCTTATGTCTATACATCACTGCCCAGTGTCATATTATTTGCTCCTCAGGTATGAGTATCTCTTTCCATGGTAATAACAAGGTCACTGGGAAGATAATCATTTCATAGTAAAAGGAAAAAGGGACACCTCCAAAAACAAACCCGACAGGAGTGGTACTCCATCCCTCACCTTCCTCCAGGCAGCCCAGTCGGGAACAGGCCACAGTCTACCGCAAATCCTGCCAGCAGAACCGCTCCTCGCCTCCTCTCCTTACACCTCGTTAATGAGCCATCAATTTCAGAATGTCATTGACAATCACACCG
This sequence comes from Lagenorhynchus albirostris, assembly GCF_949774975.1. Taxonomy (NCBI): domain Eukaryota; kingdom Metazoa; phylum Chordata; class Mammalia; order Artiodactyla; family Delphinidae; genus Lagenorhynchus; species Lagenorhynchus albirostris. Next base: position 21,797,108 of record NC_083113.1, on the reverse strand, counting down.
CTTCCACAGGGTCTCAAACTTCTCTCTCCTTTAAACTTCTATCTTTTTAAACCACTTGACTCTGTAACTGTCCGTTCTGGCACAGAGGGTGTTGATCAAAACCAACTGTTTACAGAGAAATAATCCTAGCTTCTGGATGTCGGTGCTTTGTAGTACCACAGGCTGCAGTTCTTTGAAGTGGGCGGTAAACCGGATTTTTAAGGGGCTTGGAGGGAAATAACTCCAAGACTTGAGGAAGAAGCACCAGGCCACTGATTCAATCCTTGTGTTAGGCTGCCATCTAGTGACAGATGGGGATATCTGCTGCGGACCGTGGGCAGCGTTTACCTCCAACATCCTAAGTTGGGGGAGGGGGGAGTAAACCTATAAATAATAAATGCCAATACAACCTGTCATAGTCCAAATGGCCAGATTAATTTTCAAGCCATTCTTCTTCAAACGTCAAGAAACATCATTATATAGGAAAAGAGATTTCAAAGCAGACTCAATCGTTGTCAAAAATCTGAAGTATGCCCTATCATTGGCACCTCCAGCCACCCCTCCCTCAGGTTCTCCCAACAGTGTCAGATGGACTGAGGCCCTTCTCTTGGCTCCTATGGGCAAAGTGTGGGGGACTCCCTCACAGCCATCAATGCTCCAAAAGCCAAGGTCAGCAGGCTTTCATGTGTGTGTTGGAGATGTATCCACCATCACTACATTTAGCTCCTGGGGGTCCCCACTGAATCCCAAGACCTGAGACAAAGGAGCCACTCCACGCTCACAAAGAGGGCTGCAGCCCCCCCCACCCCCAAGTCCTGACTGCTCTGAAGACCAGCACCATGGATAAAGTGGGGCCTGGTCACCAATACTGCACTGACAGGCAGAGATGGAGCCTCATGCATGTGGGTACCGAGAAGATGGAAAACAATTGAGAGTCCAGCCTAAATGTGGAGCCACTCTCCCATTGGCAAGCTCTGCGTCCCAACTTTTCTGATGCCTGGGGCTGCTCGGAGAGCTTCTGGCCAAGTAAAGCGGCCCTCAGGACCCAGAGCACACAGAGAACCTTTCCGGGACCTGACCCCTCTAGCACCGGGTCATACAAGAGCTGCAGGGAGGCTGGTAAGAGTCCCCAGGGTTCCCTCAAGCAAGACACAAGGGCCTAGAGAGGGCTCAGGGCTTATGGGAGATAAATATTTATCAGATGATTTAAAAAGAAGGGGGTGTGTGGTCTGGGAACGTATTCTCAGTAGTTATGAAAATGTTAAGTGTGAACATGCAGGCAATCACAGTTGCCATCACAGGGAACAATGAAAGTCTTTTTCAGCTCAGAATTTCCATGTCTCAGCTGAAATTCTACATCTTTACACTCATTTTGTCCCTCTTTTTCTCTAAGCTCTTTGATTATTTATTGTATAATGGTATTTTAAAGGCCTTGTCTTTCAGTTCAAACAGCTGGGTCATCTACAGTTCTGTGGTAGTGACCATTCTTTTCTCTTGATTATGGTCACAGTTCCTGCTTCTTTGCATGTCATATATACTGGGTTGTTTTTTTTTTTCACATCTTAAGCTGTATGGTGTGTATTAAAGAACAGAAGAGAGAAGACTATCTGTCCCCTACCTCCCACAGGGCTTTGACTCAAATACAAAACCAGGTCTCTTCACTTTTCAGCCCATCCCAGTTCCAGTTTGGGGTGATTTTATATCAGCTCCTTCTCCCTCCCACTTTCCCATATTTTGGACCAGAATGGACTCACACATATATAAACACACAGCTCTTTGGCCAGAAGCCAACGACTGCTTCCCCAAAGTTGAGCCCAGGGCAGAACAGGCAAGGAGAAATAGGAGCTGCATGCACACATGCCCCATGAAGCTTGCAGTGATTTCCCTGTAAATCCTTCAAGTGCCCCAAGAATTACCCCATAAATGCAGCGAAGGAGACCTCTTAGGACCCCAAAGAGCCTCCTGTGCATTCAGATACTCCACCATGGAAACCAAAACCAAGTGTTTCTCAGTGGGATCAGCTCAGAGTGAAACTTCTTTAGGGAACTGGGCAAATCTATTAGAGATGTATTTTAGACCTTGGGGATCAAGGCAGCCTTGAAGTGTGACTTCTGGTTGTTGACTGAGAAATCTGGCTTTCAGATACTGCTATCTGACCACACATGCCAAGTGTGTTGCCAATAGCAACAGTCCTTACTATTCAGAATCCTAAATGGTCGGTCTTAAACTGACTTAGAGCGCAGTGCCGCCTCTTTGATATGGCATCCTCCCGTAAACATCAGTCCTTTGCTTCTTGTAGCCAGAGCACCCAACTACCCAGTGGGAGAGGGTTTGCCTGGCAGAAATGTCCAATGTCAGCACTCATACCTTACTGCCTAGTCTCTTCATTCTGTCAGAGTGGACAGAGGGCACTATTAAGCCTGAGGAATGACTGCTAGTGCCAGTGTGTCCAGGTCCCCACCACCACCACCACCATTCCCAGCTCCCCTTGTCAGTATACCACCTCTGGACCAGGGTATAGACCAAAGGTAAAGCAGGGCCAGGGAAGTTCATAATTTTGAGCCTGAGGGACTGTTCCAGCTTTGTAAGGATTAAGATAATGATGGCTATCATCTCTCAAACCGTGCTGTCTATGCCAGGCCATTTGAACATGGGCATCATTGCACTGGATGCTCAAAGGCACCCTAAGAAGCAGGTACTGCTGTCAACCCATTACAGACAAGGCCTTACTGTTGTAGAAAAGCGGCACAGACAGCCCTTATCCCTCTTTAATCACTTAAACACAGAAGAAAAATTTACATATATATGTGTATATATTTATGTATATATACGTATATATGTGTATATATATACATATATATATAATATATACAATAAAATGCTGACTTTAACTTGGAGGATTACAATTTTCATTGAAAACAAAGCTTTACATGTTCTCATTGCAGGTGTGCTGGTATTTCTTCAGGATCATTACCTTTTCTTACACTTAAAGGAATGGCAGAAAATCTACTAGAAATAATGTTTTTCTTTCATCCAAAAGTGGAGGAAAGGGAGTGCAGAAAAAATATTTTTCCACTGTATTGTCAGAGGCATTAGATAAATGATTTCTATGGATTTAGTTGTGTTTATTTATATGGAGGTCCTAATTTCCATAGATATGCACTTATTTAATAGTTGAGGCTTAATCTTTTTCACTTTACATATAAAACTTTTCTTGAGTACTCAACCTAACAGCCTGAATGTCTTAAAGCAGCATTCAAAAGAAACCTGTACAATTAAAGCAAAATGTTAATTGTATAATCTAAGGACATAAGGGTGTTCACTATAGAACTCTTTCCATTTTTCTGTATATTTGAAGTTTTGGACAATAAGTTGTTCAGAGATAGAGGGAAGTCACCTGCAATGGTACTAACAAATCTTGACTTCCCATGGAACTTTCACAAGGTCGCTAGTGGGAAAACAAGTGTATCCATGTTTGAAAGTTTATCACTGATAGCTATAAAAAAGAAAACGAAATTTAAGAAAGTCTTATTTTCACCGAATGAAATTTAGAAAACAGACCAAAAAAAGAATCTCTGATAAGTTCACTTACACAGCTACAGAAACTTTCAGTATATTGTTATGCTCTTTCCAATCCTTTTTGTGTATATACTATTTGGTTTTATACGTTAATATTTTGCAACCGGGCTTCCCTGGTGGCGCAGTGGTTGAGAATCTGCCTGCCAATGCAGGGGACACGGGTTCGAGCCCTCGTCTGGGAGGATCCCACATGCCGCGGAGCAACTGGGTCCGTGAGCCACAACTACTGAGCCTGCGCGTCTGGAGCCTGTGCTCCAGAGGCCGCGACAGTGAGAGGCCCGCGCACCGCGATGAAGAGTGGCCCCCGCTCACCGCAACTGGAGAAAGCCCTCATACAGAAACGAAGACCCAAACACAGCCAGAAAAAAATAAAAATAAAATTTAAAAAAATAAATTAATTAAATTAAAAAATAGTTTGCAACCTTTTCAAAACTTGTATGTAATTTGTTAAATGGCTGTATGGTATTCCATTATATGTTATATAAACATAACATACTGTAGTTCCCAAACTTAATTACTCAACAGAGTCACCTGGGAACATTCTTTGGGACCCACCTACTAAATAAGAATCTCCAGGGATGGCAAGGAATATGAATTTTTGAAGCTTACCCTGCGATTATAATGAATTTAATTAACCTACATACTTCATGTGTTTAATCCACTATTTTCAAACATCAAGTAGTTTTCAAACTGCCGCTTAAATGACAATCACAATGATAACAATACCTGTAAGGACAGATATCTCTCTGCATACATATACAATTATTTCCTGAGGACAATAAAGTGGTTTGTTCGTTTTTTAAAAAAGACTTAAGTGATCAGGGAACTATAGAGTAACTGCAGCTCTGGGAGTGCTTACCCCACCACAATCAGGGAATTCTAGGGAAGACTAGCAGTCATCCAGGGCTGCCTTGACTACTCGAGAAGGGGTCAATTGGGAGTTAAGAGTCCTAACAACCCTAGAAAAACTCTCAGAGACAGAGGTCTGCCTTCTCCCTTATCTCCATAATCACAAAGGTCCTGCTCAAAAGGGCCTCCTTGAGTATAACACTGAAATTGGCTCTTGCTGTCTTCTGCTGCTATTTAATTTAATTAAATAAATAAATTTTTTTTTTTTCTTTTTTGCGGTACGCGGGCCTCTCACTGTTGTGGCCTCTCCCGCTGCGGAGCACAGGCTCTAGACGCACAGGTCCAGCGGCCATGGCTCACGGGACCAGCCGCTCCGCAGCATGTGGGTTCTTCCCGGATCGGGGCACGAACCCGTGTCTCCTGCATCAGCAGGCGGACTCTCAACCACTGCGCCACCAGGGAAGCCCTGCTGCTATTTTAAAAAAACAGATATGGTAGTTCACATAGTATGGATCCCCAAGAGCAGTTTCTCAAACTTAGTTCCATAGACTCCTAAGTATTCTCAGGCATCTGCAAGTGCAATACGTTTTGGTTTAAATGTTGTGTTTCAATTGTGATGGTAATATACATATAAGGTAAATGCTAGACAAGTCACTCAATTTCAGGGCCTGCAGTCTTATGTTTAAGATCAAAATGGCACAAGGTCACCACCACTTAAGAAACTTAAGTCAATGTTTCTCAAACTAGGATGCGTGGACATACTCCCAGGGTTCCCTGAGAAATTTTTTTTCTTTAAAAGGAGTTTATACCATACTGAAAGTTGAGAACCACTAGCTTAGAATACAAACCATATTGCTTTTCTTTTCCAAGCAGTACCCTGCCCATGCCCAGCACTCAGTAAAAGTTAAGACTGCACAGTTCTGTGTAGCATCGGGTCTCACCTAAGAGGTCTCCACCAGGCCTTGAAGCCACACTTCTTGAACCCTTCCCCAGGGCGAGAATCAATTCCTCGCCTTTTATCTTACTGACAAAAACTAATATGCTGGGTCTCAAGAAAACTTTCAGAGACTATCAAGTCCAACCCCACTCACACAGTACACAGGAAAAGTGAGGCCCAGAGATGCGACGTGCATTAAGTGAGATGACACTGCTAGCTAGTAGCAGAGACAAAACAAGAACGTAAGCCTCCTATACCAACTTCAGTGCCTCGGCTGACGTGTAGAGAGCACGATTAGGGATCGCACAGACCTCATTCCCACCACCCCTCCCATCCCATGTCCACCCTCCCCTGGTCCCCAACCTCCCTCTGTCCTCTCCAAGTCGACTCGCCTCACTCTATTCCGGGCCTTCACATGCATTCCACACTCCCCAACTCCAACCCTACTGCTTCTGGCCTTCCCTCGCCTACAAAACACACACTGAGAGAGCCCCACCAAGGAGAGACAGTTTCACAGCCCGCAGTAATCCTCCGCGCTGCGGAGTCCGCTCCGAGGCGCATGCGCCACCCTAAGTCGGCGCTCGTCGGTGACGTCACGGACGGCGCCATCCTCGAGTTTGGAGCTTGTGGCTCCTGATCCCCGTAGGAGCGTGTCAGTCTCGCAGCTTAGCTTACCGCGCGACTTCAGGCAGAAGGAACCTCTCCAGCACAGACTTTGACGAGAGAGGCTGTGGTGGTCGAGGGCTGCTGAAGAAAGTAGAGAGAGGTAAAGAGTGAGCGACGCCTGAAGAAGACGTCAACAGAGCGCCCCGGAAGCGGTCCGAGAATGAACAGTAAGCCGTGTTGAGGGTCACGAAATTGGAGACGGGTGGGATGTTAAAGAGTCGGAGACTAGGTGTAGATACTGGTGGGTGAAAAGGGTCGCGGCGGAGTCCGAACGGATCTGCTGTGGAAATTGTCCCACCTTACCTAAGTGTAACTGTGGCCCGGGGTCCCGGTTGGCCTGCCTAGTCTCTGAACTATGTCAGAGCTGGAGGCAGGTTCTCTCCGGGGGCTGCTCAGTAGTGAGTGAGTGGTGCTAGAGGTCGGCCCAAGGCCTTGGTGCGACTTGGCCAGTATCTCTCTCTTGGCGTGGTCAAGGCCCTGTTCCTCTCTGCAGCCCGGTTTCCCCTTTTGTAAGGTACTGATAATGATGCCTGCCCAGCCTGCTATTCTGTGAATCACCCTTGTCTGGTGTAAAGCGCAGGGAGCGTGCTGAGGATTGATACCACTAGCCCAAAGCTTTGAGAGTTGAGCAGAGGTGTGCCAAGGAGGGGAGCAAGCACCCAGGGCATTTAGAGGCAGGGGCATGACACCGTTAAAGCTGGATTTTAAGTTCCACCTCTGCCACTGCCTACCTATGTGATCAAGTTAAGTGTCTCAGCATATTTTAACTTCAGTTTTCTCAGTGCATAATAGGAATAATAACTCCTTTAAAGGATTTTTCAGAAAGTATAATGAGATAAAATATATGTAGCTTTTAATCAGGGGCATGGCAAACAATGAGGGCTCAATAACTGTTAGATGTCTATTGTTATAGGGAAAAAAAGACTTCTGGGTCTAATGCAAGGCACCTGTGACAGGTACAGAGTCATTCCTGGGGTCCAGGCCCTGCAAGTTGCTCTCTACAGACAGGTTTTAATCCCTATCTTCCATCTGAGAGAGAACCAGACTCTATATAAAACTTGTAACCACTTTGGTTTGCTGGTTCAAATGAACTCAGGGAAGCACAGTAGAGCTGGGATGGAATTTATAGAGCATGAACCAAATTTTCTAGTCTTTTGGCCCTTAAACCAGGCCTTTGTCTCATTCTTATCCCATTCACACCCATATTCTGTCCCCAATGCCATGGTTTTCTTTTTCAGACAAATTAAGAAACGGGAGTGTGATTTTTTAAAGGTTAAAACCACATTGAGCAATGTGTATTTTGAGCTTGAAGAAAGAGCTACTGTATTTTATCAGTTTAGGACACCATCAGTTGTATAATACATCTCAGTTTCATAGATATTAAAATGTGAAGAGTCTTTTTTAAACATCTAACAGTAAACAAAATGTAATAGTTCCAACTGTCTTCATCCTGGAAAGCCCTGTCACATAACTTTTAAATGATTTACATCATTAGACTTCTAGAGCAACTGCTCAGGCTCCTAACTTGTGGTATTTTAAACCAGGGCAACTCTAAGTATTGTCTGCTGAGCTTCAGTAGCATCTGAGAACTTGTTAGGAATGCAGGATCTGAGAGTGGGGCCCAAGAATCTACATTTTAATAAGTTCTCGGAGATTCTGACACACATTCATGTTTGAGAAGCACTATTTTAAGGCACACCATTGGAACTTCTAGCACGGATGTGGCTAGAGGGTAGGGCAAGAGGCATCCAAGAAAGCTTTGAAGCTGTGCTCATTGTACTACCCCCATCTTCTGTCTCTGAATAAGCATAGTTATTTTCATAGTTATAAAAGTCTTAGGTCTTATAGCCATAGCCAACAGAGTTGATCATTTCGTGTTTGTTTTCTTTAAATCCCCCAGGTGTGATCTACCATGCCCTTTCTCAGAAAGATGCAAAAGAGTTCGACATTCAGGTACAGTGCTTGGCAGGAGGTCTGGGAGCAACAGAGGTGATGCCAAAGATGGCTCAGTGGCTTCTTAACCGTTAGTGCTGTTTTAGATGTCCTTTCCCACATTTCACTCCCCACGTTTCCAGCAGACATGTTAGGCTTAATCAAGGTTTGTTGTTCTGCTGGCCTCCTTTCCCATTATACCAGAGTCAAGTTTGGTTAACTGGGATTTCTTGATCTGTGTCATCTCCCACTGTGTAGGGGACACTAGGCTATGCTCACCTGACACCTGCCGTGGCAAGCACTGTCATTTGACCTTGTTACTGTGCCCCTTTCACTCCTGAAGAGGGCAGTCAGATCACATTTCATGGGTGTAATTGATGGATCATATCTGGGTGCTACAAAGATTCTTTGTCAGTTTGGCAGAAGCTTCACTGGTGACTCATAATGAGGGAGTTGCTTTTAAAATCAAGATTTTGAAAGAGTGATACACCTTAATTTGGCTTCTCTATGAAAGATGGGCCACTTAGGTATTTAAAGACTCACATGTCCTCTTACAGTAATAATACTGATAATAATACAAAGCTGAAGCTGACTTCCCTCCTTACCATGGGCTCCCATGAAGAGCGTGTGTATCACATCTTTATCCCCACCTCCCACGCATCCACGTGCCTGCTTCTGCCCATGAAATGAGAGCTTGATTACTATTGACACATTAGCCGCAAGGTGTTTGCAGCCCAGTTAGTGCAACAAAGGTCCAGGAAATGACCCCGTCAAGAGGGAGGACCTCAGTAGACCGTGCTCCCCAGGGCTGTGGCAAACATGAGGGCAAAGCATCAGAATGAGGAATAGACTGGTGGAACTCCAACTTGAGAGACAGTGATGCTTGTTCTTTCAAGAATTACACACAATTTATGATAGTTACTTTGCCCAGAAGTCCTCTCTAAGTGCAGGTGCTCAGTCACAGTCATGTGATACTCTGTTCTATGTGGAAAAGAGTGAACACATGGGGCTAAGATAAGATACGCTGACAGTTTATTTCCTCAAGTGATGCCAGAGCAGACCAGGAAAATAACCATGCTGCATCCACAGGCTGGAAACTCAAGTAAAGAGTATTACGATATGGCCGCAATGTCAAAATCCCTACCTGCTGTGGCTGGGCCCACCCTGGAGTGCTTGGTTATGCCGTTTTTCCTAGTGTTGGGGTCATTTCCTTCAAGGCCGTAGCCTGGCTCTACTCTGAGCTTGCCTTCATCTGATCATGACAGTTTAAACACATTGTCATACATTTCTCAAGGATGAGAGAAGTCTTTTTTTCCAAAGGTAATGTTTTTTTTGTTTGTTTTGCTTTAATTTTTTTATTGTTTTGTTTTGTTTTGTTTTTATCCTCAGAATAACCTCAGAGAGCAGGGTAGGAGGTTGGAGTTTGACGTGGCTGTTTTGTGTGGCAGTTACGAATTGGCATTTGAATGTGACTTTCACATCTGCCCAGCTGGGGGTAGCGAACATGCAGCAGATGAGAGGCTGTGTGAGCCTCAGTGGGTAGATAGGTGGGTCAGTGAAGGCGGCCCATCTGCTGTTACAGCAGTGTGTGGGAGGGCCTGGGGGTCTGGGTAGCCCCAACTAGAGCTGTGAGCACCACACCATCTTGTCCTCATGCAGCACCCAGGAACCCAGCGGGCCGAGGCCTTTGTGAGGGCCTTCCTGAAGCGGAGCATGCCCCGCATGAGCCGACAAGCCCAGGAGGACCACCTGCAACGCAAGGCCGTTGTTCTGGAGTACTTCACTCACCGGAAGCAGAAGGAAAAGAAAAAGAAATCTAAAGGCCTCTCTGCCAAGCAGAGGAGGGAGCTGCGGCTCTTTGACATTAATCCAGAGCAACAGAGGTATGGCAAGCCTTTCCTGCCTTTCCACCCCAGAGACTTAATCTTCCTTGTGTTGAGTATGGACTTGGGAAGCTAGGTAGCCCCGCTCTGCTTAAGCTAAGAGAGCCTCTCCCACTTCTGCCACAAGGGGGCAGGCTTCCTTTACCAATTCGGACTGTTTGGGTTTGGCTTTTCTGCTTGGCTTCTGTCCTATCCTTAACTAATAAGACCAGTGCCATAAGCCATGGGCAACAGACTATTTGTCTTTCAGTTTTCTTAGAAAAAGAGAAACTGATATTTCTTAACATATATCTCTTTGTAGCTTCTAATAGCACTAGACAGAATCACCCATTGGGGTCTTATTGCCAAAGAAGGTGCTGCCCATATGTTTCAGAAGTTTCTGAAAGAGACACATCACTCTCTGTGGGAGAACATGTTCCTCCCTCCAGCTGACACTTCATCCCTCCTTGGCCAGGGTTCTGCATTTGCATGTCTTAGGACTGTTGTATGCTTTTGCTCCAAGGTCTGTAACCAGATAGCCTCCCACATCCCATAAGATAGAGTCTGTCACTTTGTTCATGTCCCCTCTCACAAAATCAGCTGGGCTTTGGGAGGAGGAAGGGACTGCTGCCTGCCCCTGGTGTGCCTCACCCATGTCCCCATCAATAGAGTCCACTTTGGGTTTGAGCCTGAGGTTCTCATTTCTCTAACCAGTAGCTTCGTTAAATGGACTCCCCGTGAAGTGCTAGGAAGACCCGTTTGGGGTCGTCTCACCTGTTCCCTCTCCTTCACCTCACCACTTCTCACTCATCCTCCAGACAGACCCTGTCACCTTGCACAGGGACTTATGACAAGCAGCAACTCCTGTTTACTGAGGGCTTACTGGGTTCAGCTTCCTGTAACAGAAAACCTCAAAATAGCAGTAGCTTAAATAAGATGGAAGTTTATTTCTCTTGTGAAAAGAAGTCTAGATGAACACCATCCTGGGCTGGTGTGGTAGGCAGTTCCACGGCCATCAGACAACCAGGATTGTAGCCCTGGGTGCATCCTTGCTGCTTCACCATTGTAGGTGTTACTTCATGGTCTAAGATGTCTGCTTGAGCTCCAGCTGTCATGCCTGCATCTAACCAGCAGGAAGGATGAAGGGGCAAAGGAAGGCAACACCTTCCTCTTCTCATTAGCAAAAACTTAGCTTTGAGAGGGTTCTACCAGTGAGGAAACTAAGGTTTGAGAGGTGAAAGTACTGGATTTTAGTGTGGTTATCGGGAGTAGAACAGGCCCCAGTGATCCAGGTCATGGTCCTTGGCATCAAGCCAAGCTCTGTGCTCTTTGGATGTTATAATCCCAAGCTCACATTGCCTAACGTTTTACCTTTATCTGACTTTGCCACAGATACAGTCTTTTTCTCCCTCTGCATGAACTCTGGAAACAGTACATCCGGGATCTGTGCAATGGTCTCAAACCAGACATGTGAGTTACAATTCTGAAGCCTTGCCCTTTGAGGCAGAGCCCAAGTCTTAGGCTCATTGTAAATGCAGCTTTCGGAGCCTGCTATCAGCATTGCCTGGCTGCAGAAGTTTGTAGACCTGTTGACTTCTTTCAGAATTCATTATAATGGTATACATTATGGGCTTTTGTTTACCTCGTAGGCAGCCACAGATGATTCAGGCCAAGCTTTTAAAGGCAGATCTTCATGGCGCTATTGTTTCAGGTAATTTGCCTAAGAGCACATCATCTGGCTGCCCAAGCCATCATTCAGTGACAATTCCTTGCTATGTGGATAACCCTACATCACCAGCACTTAGGGTAGACGATGACTATAGCTGTCTTAGCCAATTCTGGCCACTTGTTGGATACTCTGAATGGCCTCTGTCACCTTCTCCACACAGAAGACCCCTGCTGGTATCCCAAAGGACACAGCAGCTGCTGGCACTCACCCACAGTCTGGTATCTTGAACAGCCCCATGGTTTTAAATGTCGGCTGTGGACCAACAGTTCCCAAGTTGTCATCTCCAGCACAGACCTTACCCTTGAACTCCTTGAATTCAACTGTCTACTGGACATAGCCACCCAGACGTGCAGTAAACATTGTAAACTTTACTTATCCAAAACAGAACTCTGGGCCTCTCAGATCAGCCCCTCCCCTGGCCTTCATCATCTAAGTTGCCACTGAGAATCACCTTTAGTGATACCACTGAGTACTACTGAGTGCCACTAATATAGTACCACTATTTACCCTGGTTGTTCAAGCCAAAAACCTAGGAGGTATCCGCATTTCTTCTTTCCTAATTGCCTACCTCCAATCCATTAGCACGTCCTAACACCCAAATCTAAGCCACCACCGTCTCCCCTGGATTACTGCAAAGCTGCTTAACCCTCTCCCTGCTGACACACTGCTCCTCCCCTGACCAGGCAGCCAGAGAGAAGATTCTACAACAGAAATCAGGTTGTGTCCCTTCTGCCTCCTTACTGTATTCTAAACAGCCTGTCCAACCTCCTTGGGCACCAGGTCTAACCATACTGGCCTGCTTTCTGCTTCTCACCAGGCCTGGCCCTGCCACAGGGTCTTAGCATTTGCTTCTTCCCTCTACCCAGAGAGTTCTGTGTGCTCAGGGACTGATTCTTTCTCATTATTCAGGTCCCTACTCAGATGTCACTTCCCAGGGGTCTACCATAGCTAAAGATGACCCCCCACCCCATTACCCTGCCCTTGTTTTTTCATAGCACTCATCACTATCAGAAAATACAGTTGTCTGGTTTGGTACACATTACCCCTCCCCCTATTAGAACAGCAGCTTTGTGAGAGCAGCACTTACTACTGTGCCCAGCACCTACCTAGGACACTGCCAGACACATAGTACGCGTTCATTGAATTTGTATTGACTACCTTGGGGGATAGGTTGGGGGAGGTGAGAGGCCTACTGCCTGTGGTGGCAGCTCACTGCTGGGTGGCCTATAGTGGGCTCCCATTCTGTCCAGAGTTCAGGAGGTTCTGGGAAGACCATGATGAACAGGCGTTCATTCAGGTCCTGTAAGTGAGACTTGGCCCTGCCAGAGCAGCCCGACTGTGGGCCTTGGTGGTGCTAGATCCACGTGTGACCTCTTGGCTCCAGAATCCTGCCCGGGACCCCTGTGGCAGCAGGCCTTCCAGAGGACACCTCAGCAGAGCACAGAGGCTATTAAGCCACCGCCAGGGATTGGAAAGCCTAGGTTCTCATCCCACTTGGTCCCTCCCCAGCCAAGGAGCCTCCACCTCACCCTGCCCCTGTGGGTGGTCTTTCTTCCTCTGCTGGCTCAAGGTTGGGACCAGAACCCACAGCCCCTGCAGGCCTGGCTGCCTGTGGCTCCCCTAACACCACAGAGGCCTGAGCCCTGAACCCCCCTTTTCCTTTGCAGTTACAAAATCCAAATGCCCCTCCTACGTGGGCATTACAGGAATCCTTCTACAGGAAACAAAGCACATTTTCAAAATTATCACTAAAGAAGACCGCCTGAAAGGTACGTAACTGGACCGCCGTGGGCTGTGGCCTCCCCAGCCGATTTGTCGGCCCTTTCCTCATGACTCTAAAGCTCAGTTTGGCCTTTCAAGTCAGCACAGATTGTAGGTACCTGCTGACCTTACATTCCAAGCCTGCAGAGACCATCCCAGCACCCAGGGCTCTCCCTGAGGTACTCATGAGCCCAGCCAGCAGCTTTGGCCAGATGTGATCAAGGGAAGGAAGGGCTGCTTGGCTGTGCCTCCAGACACCTGGGTCTATTTCCAGGACTGGGACCCTCCACCTGCCCAAAGGCTAATGCCTCCCAGAGGGTTGTAGCTAGACAGATAGCAGGGACGAAGCACCTGCCCCTGGAGTTCCCAGAGCCAGCGCCCTTGGTGGTGATTCTCTGGGTTCCAGGGAAGCAAGTGCAAGCTTATCCACCTGGTGTGCTAGAGCTCACTGCTCTGGGAGAGACGAGCGGCCAGTCTGTCAGGATTTCCACACCCCCTCCTTGCCCATGAATCCAGAGATTTCAAAACCACAGTGGGAGGTTTTTGTTCCTTTAATTTTTTGAAGCTTGGTTTTCTTGTTGCTTTGTTCCATTCCCCTCTATATTCTTCTGCTTTCATTTTAGACCTCAGAAAGTGGTGTACAAGTTTCCCCAGTAAGCATAAAGCCATGAGTCCATCTGAAAGTTATGCGGCAAGACCTGTTTCTGGCAGTTTTCCTGGAGGTTTCTGGTTTTGGGAGTTTGGTTCATAGCCTTTGACCCAGAAAACTAGGTGTTGAGTTATATTTAAAATGTGAATAAATTGGCCTTTTGGCAGAATAATCCCCTTTAATCCTGGTGCTGTTACCTTTGTGGGTTCCACCATTTCTTATTATCTTTTCCTATTAGCTTGTTGTATTTTCTAATACAAACATCTTGGGAATAATAGTCTCCACAAAAGTGAACTTACTGCCAGGACTTTTTCCCTCATCCTTTTTCTCCTGCTTTTTTTTAGTTATCCCCAAGCTAAACTGTGTGTTCACTGTGGAGATCGATGGCTTTATTTCCTACATTTATGGGAGCAAATTCCAGCTGCGGTCAAGTGAGCGGTCTGCGAAGAAGTTCAAAGCAAAGGGAACAATTGACTTGTGAGCTCTTCCTGCCTAAGGGAATCGTTTATGACAGCGAAAAACTGGAAACAACCTGAATTACCCACCTTTCAGGGAAGAGATGGTCGGGCCAGTTCTGGTTATAGACCACCTCCAGCCAGTCTAAATCAGAGTTAAGGACGTTTAATCATCTGGGAAGAAGCACACTGTACTGAGCACAGAAGTCAGGGACCACAGGGATGTGTCTTTATAGATGCTCTTGTTTTTGTATTACTCCCATGGACAGAAAAGATTGGCAGAAAATACCAGAATTAACACAGGTTGACTTGAATAGTGAGTTTGTTTTTTTCTTTTTCATACTTTTCAGTGTTTTCAGAACGTTCTATGATGAATGAGTTGTTTATGTGATAATAAAATATGCATGTGGGCATGAACAGACTACAGGAGTGATTCCTGCAGCACCGCTAGGATGGAAGGGAAGGGGAGGCTTGAGCTGTGCATGGCTCGTGCCTTTACTTTTGCTCTGTGGAAGCTGCCATGTCTTTTGCTCTGTCATCAGGCACCGTGTCTCACTAGTTCAGTGGTGCCCTGCTTCTTTGATACATCACTTTAAATCATGCCTGCTGTCGAACTCTTTGACCTGAGGTTTACTTTGCTGTTTCAAGAAAGATGAAGAGGAATGAGTGGTGAAGTTGCTAAGTGACTTAGGGCCCATTCGGGAGTTCGAACTGAGGTGGACCACAAAGGCAGAATGCCGGGCCTAGGTGTGCTTATTGAAGCTTGTTCCAGTATGGGGAGCTTAAGCCTACAAGAGTGTTCTCAATTCCTGAGTCTGTTAGACTCCAAAGGAAGGTGGGCTGAAGGGAAAATAAGACTGGAGCTCTTCCCAAGGCCTAATCTACTAGGAAAGCCTGAGTCCCCAGCAGTGGCACCTTAGTTGACGTTAGTCCCATTTTTGCTGCTGGAAGCTGTGGCTCTGCAGGCTCTGCAGTCTGACCCTAGCCCTCTGGGCAGTGTGCCTGTGGGCCAGTAGATGGGCCCTTCTGTGCAGGGCCTGAGTACAGACTGGCCGAATGAGGACGGGGTGGGGACCAGACTTCCAGGGTCTGCTACCAGGAAAGCCACATGGCTCAGAAGGCCCTATCGCCCCTTTCTTTTGAGAAGCAAGTGTTTGCTGACCAACAGGGTGAGGGCAGAAGCCTTCCTGGCAACAAACTGGCAGCAAATTCATGTGCTTTTTCTTCTGCACGAAGAGAAGCAGCAATGCCAGAGGCTTCACTGTGTCAGCATTTTGCGCTCAGACTCCACACTGGATGGACGAGAAACACCACAGTGGAGGGGAGAGCATAAACACTGACTTCACATTATTGGAGGAGAGCAAGAAGACCTAGCGGTGCCTCTGCACCTCCTGAAGGCTGGGCACGCCCAGGGTCTCCCACGGACGTGCCTGGCGGCTTGACCCCGCTTCCGTCTGTGCATGGTGTCCCTCACTTACCAGGAGGGTCTGAGTCTCCTTGGGTGCTCTCCCCAGTCTAGCCATCACTGCCTGTGGTTGGGAGCTCAAGTCCCAGCACCACCTCAGACAGGGCAGCCTGACCCAGTGACAGCCCTCGGGTGTGACCATGAGGTCACTAGTACTCAGAGCACTCATTTGCCCGAGGCCTCACAGCCTGAGACAGGTAGAGCTGGGATTTGAACCACATAGTCTAGCTCCAGAGCCACGGGTGGCTGCAAGGATGAGAAGATACTCCAAAGTGCATGATGTGGTCCCTTTATCACCTGGGTTCCCACTGAGGGAATCTCTGGTCTTCCGTGTAATGTGGCTTCTGTTCTGGCTATCTGAAAGTGCCACACTGGTAACAGCATAGGTGCTATAATTTCCTAAACCCCACTGCTCTTGCCCACCCCTCTACAATGCAAAAGGCAGCCAATGTTGTGTAAATATACAGTTGCTTTCCAGAAAAGTTGTTGGAACCAATTGCCATGTGAAATCTGTTTTTCATTTGGCGCAGACTCAAGTTTCCATGTGAGTGGCTGTTTAATTTGTAGACGTCTCTCCCCCTCCCCAGGGAGACTCCGTGAGAACGCTTACCTTCCATGAAGCTGCTGCTGCTATGCATGTCTATTTCTGGGACGCCCTCTTGTCCCGAGGCCCACTTAGCACTGGGTCCTGTGCTCCAAGGACCATGCCATCCTCCCAGTCAGAGTAGGGGGTGAGGAGGGCACAGGCCAGGCTGGGCACTGGCTCTGAGTGAGCGTTCCCAATGAAGCTGCACTAATTGCTGCATGGGGAGGCACACAGGGCTGGCCGTGTCCCCATGGCTGTGACACAGGGCTTGTCATGGAGAGTGGTGTGGTACTTTGCAGTCCAGTCTCTCCCTTCTCCACTGCCCAGGGAGCAGGGCCCCAGCAGAGCTGGGGCCTTTGACATGTAGGATACCTGTGAGACACAGCTAAATTCGCCTTGTGTGTAAACCTTCGTGCCTGGGAGAACTCTGACCCAGAGAGGCTCATGGAGCAGCAGAGCGGTTAACACCTCAGGACAGGATGGAGGAGGCTACGGGGTCAGGAGACATCAGTCCAGTGACCCACTGTTCCCCAAAGAGCGAGTGGGCCCCAGGCCCTTTATATCCCCCAGAGCCAGCTCTGTGGAGGACACAGCCGCACTGTAGGGCCTGCAGAGGACAGGTCAGAGCCTCTAGGGCAGGAAAAGGGTGAAGCACCTGGAGGGTAAGAGGGACATGACGGGCCCCGGCTATTGTATTAGCCCAGCCTGCTGTAACAAAATACTGCAGGTGGCGACTTAATCAACAGACATTTCTTTTCTCACTGTTCTGGAGGCTGAAAGTCCAAGATTAAGGCGCTGTCAGGATTGTAGTCTGGTAAGAGCTTTCCCCTTGGCCACCTCATTGTGTCCTCAAATGGCCTTCTGTGTGCACTTGGGGGCGGGGGGGGAATCTCTGGTGTCTCTTCCTTTCTTATAAGGACCCCAGTCCTAGGGAATTAAAGCCCCACCTTTATAACCTCATTTAATTTTAATTACCTCCTTAAAGGCCCAGGGCTTCAGCACAGGAATTTGGAGGGAACATAATTCAGTCTGTAATAGCCGTGGAGCTGTCCCAGCTGGGACAGACTAGTTGTGCCCCCACCCTGGCCCCCATCCTCGGACACTGGCCTGGCCTTCCCACCCCCCATATGGAGTGCTTGGACCGTTAGCTCATCCAGCCCAGCCGCGGGACCCTGAGCTCCCATCACCGCAGGACTCTAGGACCTGCTCATAGAACTTCAGTTCAGCTGCTCCCTCCAGTACCAGGAGCCCTGAGGGGGCTAGGTTCCCTTACATTTCTGCAACAGCTGAAATCCTCTTCCCTCACCCTCTTGTTGGGGCCAGGCACAGTCTGGTTGGGGAGGAAATGCACCCACAGGTAGGCAGGGTGGGCAAGGGAGGCTCCCTGGAGGAGGCAGCTCTGGATCCAGGCAGTTGTGGGATGTGACGAGTGTGGTCACACAGGCTCAGGGCAGGGGCCGGCAGGGCCAAGGTGGAGGACCCAGGAAATCTGCCCACAGGGCCCAGGGCCAACAGGAGGAGAGGCAAGAAGGGCTGTGGGACTACGGCTGCCAAACTCAGGAGACGCCTAGCTTATCAGTGGGAGGGGAGAGATGGTGGGAGCTGCTAGCTAAGTTCTAATGCATGGGGAAGAATGTGGAATTCTGCTGATCCAGTCACCCAGTTCTGAAGTCTTTTGACACTTGAGAGCGTCACCATCTGTCAGGTGTGGCCATGAGACTATATCAGGGTTTCCCGAAGTTGTATTCTAGCACTTCCTGTACGAGAATCAGGATGCGTGTTAAAAGCAGCCAGATCCTGGGCTGCAATCAGTCTCCAGGGGTGGAGCCCAGATAGCTTTGTGTTTCTCTAAGACCCCAGCTGGTTCCTCCAGTCGTTGATGTTTGAGGATCATGGGCTCCAGATGGTGTCTAAAGTCTCTTCCAGCTCTGACATCTGGACTGTGATTTAAGCTTTGGGCCTCTCGGGATGGTGCTTTCTCGATGCTGGAAAAGATTGTCAAATGACAGATCTCTCAGGTTCTGAAGAGTAAACAGGAACATTCCCCCCAAAAGCCATAAATCATGCTAAAAAGCGTTCTTTCTGGACGATGGCTTTAGTTCTAATTTAGTTTGCATTTCTTAGCTATAATGCCTAATTAAGACATCTGTTAAATGTCTATAATATTAATTTAATAGAGGGGGTTCTAATAGAACTGTATTGGAATTGTCCATTTAATTAACCTCATGGGCCTTTAATGGATGCCTTAAATAGACATCATTAACAAGAGTGCTAGACAAATTAAAATTAGAGTCAATAACATTCTTGGTAATCTTTCCTGAGCTGTGAAGGGCAAGCATTGCTAAGTAGACAGATACAGAGATGGGCTGCACAGAGGAGTGTTGGAGCTGGTATCCCCAGCGGGGTCCACAATGGACAAGGCCCCAAGCAGGGTTCAACCACTCTGTGTCCTGCTTAGCTTTGCCCAAAGAGGGCGCTTCTGTCCAGTCGTAAGAAGCAGTTCTCAGGAGCACAGCCCTGCTCTGCCCCTTCATACACCTTTCACAGAAAACGTTTGCTGACCTGGTCGTTCGGACTGAGCTCCTGGATGTGGGAGGGAGATGCAGGAAGGAGGACTCACCCAGAGATTCTCACTAAATACTATAGATGCGTGGATCAGGAAAGGTGGCACAGGCTAGGACAGGGCAGGATTGGCTGGAATGGGCAGGGGGAATGGGATGACGTGGAATGAAAGGGAAACATTCTATTGCTTTTGGCCCTCCCACTCCACTGAACAGCTCTCCACTGCACATCTTTCCAAAGGCAGTAGTCAGTTCTCTTATCTTATTGGTCTCTCATCAGCATTTGCCATGACTGACCAAGCCCTGCCCCCTGAAACAGCTGTGTAGGCCCACGCTCCCTGACTTTCCTCCTGCCTCCCTGGCCACACCTTCCCAGTGTTCTTTCATGGACCCTCCTTTTCCCAACTTCTAAATGTTGGTTGAGTCCTGAACGCCATCTTTGGGCTCTTCTGCATTTCCTCCGTAGGTGGTCTCATCCACAACTTCAAATACACTTGACTCCGAAAATCAGTTAGGAGGAAGCAGCCTACCTTCCTCCTAACCCCAGACCCGAATCTGTAACTTTATTGCCTGCCTCCCCCCAATTCCAATGTGAACTCCTGAAGGACAACGACTCTGTTTTGATCTCTGCTGTCCCCCTAGTGATCTAGAAGCACTGTCTGACCCCTAACAGGTGCTCCAAGAGGGAATGAAAACAAGTGCCCAGTGACAGCTCCACCTGCAGATCTAATGGCCTCCCAGCCTGATATGGCTGCACGCAGAACTACTGACTTTCCTCTGCTCCCACCTCAGTGAACGGCCTCATGTCTCTCCCGTTACTTAAGCCAGAAACCCAGGCGTCATCCTCTCTTGCATTCATGCCCCCCAACGAATCTTTCATTAAGTGCTGGTGGCCTCCTTCCAGCCCTCCTTGCCGCCTCCCTGTCCTACCCGCTGTCATCTCAACCAACAGTCACAGCCCCTCCCTGGACCCCAGCCTCCACACACGGCCCCACGACAGCCAACGTGACCTTTGTGAAGCATGACTCACATCATATTGCCCTTCTGCTCAAAACCCACAGTGACTTCCCAGTGCACTTAGAATGAAAGCCAGCTCCTGCCCAGGGTCATCAGGGGCCTCCCACACCCGACCCCAGCCAGCATCTCCAACCCTGGCCCAGCCCACCTCCCCAGTGTCCCACCCCCGTGCCTTCTCCACATACCTCTGTTCAACTCACTGTTGGCACCTGTCACTCCCTCTGCCTGGGACTCTCTTACCCTGGACCTTCAACCACAAGGCAGCCCCTCCTCTGCATTCAGCTCTCCACAACTGGCCTCCCTCTCAGAGGGGCCTCCTCTGAGCAGCCTCCCACACCAGTCCCTCTTGTATGACCCCCATCTTACACCTTCTGTAGCAGTTCTTAATATCTGACGTAATCTTATCTGTTGTTTCCTGTCATTTTCTTCCACTAGAATGTAAGCTCCTTGAACACTGGGACTTTGCCTGTCTTATTGGCCATTATAGCCATCATGACCTCAGTGCAATCTAGAACACTGCCTTGCACATAATAAGTGTTCGGTTAAATAGTTGTTGTCTGACCAAAAACAAAAAAACAAGGAGCCAAGGGTATGACCTAATGACCTATACGTGTTGGGACCCAGCGGCCGAGATGCTGGCCATGACCCGCTCCGGCCCAGACAGCACCGTCCCCATCACCACTTGTCCAGAGCAGAGCAGGGCTGTGTCCTGGGACCCACAGGCTCCCCGCCTTCCACGCTGTCAGGCACCCCAGGCAGCAGCAGTTTCCTGGGTCATCAGGCCCCGCCCTTCCTGGCTACTCAGCCAGCTGCACTTACACTTCAGCTGTGTGTTGTGGGACATGCAGTGTGTGTGGCCAGCGCTCCTCTGCCCTTTCCAGCTTCGCCCACTCGACCCAGGGTGTGGGCGGGGGCCACGGGTGGCTGGTGCGAGTGACCCGGCCTGAGAGGGGCTGAGCCCAAGGAGCCCGGCATTCAGTCAAGGAAACTCGAGCTCAAGGTCCAGCTTACTCTTGACCTTCAGATTCAACCACAAAGGACGTGAAAAAAGCATGTTGATGGTAGTTTCATTTAATCTACACAAATTAAACTGTACCCTCTGCCAGAAGAAAGGGCAGGAGAGAAATAACGTTGCAGATGGAGCTGCCTATGGCCCTGCCCTTCCGTTAGGTGGAAACTTGCCTTGCAGTGGTGTGAGATGGAAAGCATCCTTAGTTGCCCTCTGTCTCCCCACAACGTGTGCGACTGTAATGCTGTTCACAGTAACACAGATCCTAAGCCTGTGGTGTGCTGGAGGGGCTCCCTCACCCAGGAGAGCTGACGTGTGCCTCTCTTCCGGCTTCACTGCACCACTCATGTCGGCAACTCGAGGCCAACCATGGCGGGAATCTCTAGACCACGCTACCAATCAGGCTGGTTCACCATTTACCAGCATGCTGCCCGCAACACCGGTCAGCGCCTCTGTGTGCAGGAGAGGCCGTGAAAAGTTCCAGCCCTGTGAGCAGGACCCCCTGAGAGAGGAGGGTCTGTCTCTGCAGGGTCCCCCTGAAGGAGATTTGACGACACGATTTGAGCCTGAGGGGTTGTTTGGCACCCAGCCCACAGAAGATGGGACACTGTGGGCCGGGGACTGGAAACATGAGTGCATTTGCTGGCTGATAGCTTATAGGACTGGAAATGAAAGATCTGTGCTCTTTCTGCGTGTGAGTCTATCACGTGGGTGCTTCATACATTTCTGAAAGTTAAGCATCTCCCTGAAATCTTGTTTCTTGATGGCAGCGCTGGGTTACCCTAATGGCTCTTGCTCAAGGATCATGGATTGAAAGCCAGGAAACCCAAAGTCCTAAGAAATGTGGTGTGTCACATTTACAGTTTTAACACCTCCCTCTCAAAATACTGGCTCTCTCTCTCTCTCTCTCTCTCTCTCTCTTTCTCTCTCTCTCTCTCTCTCTCTCTCTCTCTCTCTCTCTCTCTCTCTCCTCTCTCTCTCCTCTCTCTGCCCTGGACCTCGAGGGACCAATAGGTCAGCAATGCTGTTACTAGGGTGATGGCCACAGATGTCCTCATCCCCGCCCATGAGACGCTCTAGTAGGTGTGACAGACAGTGAGTGGTGGGAACGGGGCCTGTGGGGGCTGCAGAGTGGGGTGGGGAGGGAAACGGGGCCCGTGTCAGGGGCACCTGGCAGGTCTGGAGGTGGAACAGGCTTCCCCTGGGACCTGATCTTAAGATGAGGCCAGAGGGCTGAGCTGGAGCCAGGCAGGCAAAGAGACCTCCTGCAGAGGAGCTGGAGGTGGGAGGGGGGGCCTGGAGAGGAGAGTGCTGACTGCAGCTAGAGGCTTTGGACACTGGGCAGGGCAGCGGGAAGCCAGGGTTGGGGGAGGAGGAGAGACAAGGAGTGAGCTAGAGCAGGCCACGGCCAGGTCTGGGAGACCAGCAACGAGGCTGTGCCTGTGAGGGAGTGTCCATGGCCTAGACCAGAGCACAGGCCTCAGCGATACCCAAGAAATAGGTTTGAAGTGTACACACAACTCCCCACGGACAAGACCTTACGTTCTCAAGCCTCCTCCCAGGAGCCCCCACCTGAGCCTCCATTCACAGCCAAGTGGCTGTAAGGCGGAGCCCGGCTGAATAAGCAGAGGGTGGCCTCAGCCAGCCAGGCAGTGAGCGGAGGGGCTGGAGCACAACCGGCAGGGCCAAGGAGGAGGGCAGAGGCTGCAGCTGAGCTCTCTCAGGGAAGAGAGGAACGAATGAGCCAGTGGGCAGGTGGGAGAGGAAGGAGGAGCCCTTGGACAGCAGGAAATGAGGAGGAAGATGGGAAAGCTGGGCCAGGAAGAGGGAGTGGTGTGGGCACACCTCCGAGATGTCCCTACCTGGCGTGGCTCTGTCGCTTAGGCAAGCCACCACTTTGCAGTACCTCAGCGTCACCATCTATAAAATAAGCATCACAAGTAAAGCACAATGAGTAAGATTTACTATGCGTATCACCTCAGAGAGTTCCCACAATGTATGGTCTCATCTTTCAAACATGCAGGAGCCTGTCAGTTGTCAAAGCTGTCCCCTCCGTGGCCACACTCTTGGTGGAGGCTTTGCACTGGTCACCCGTTTGCTGGCAGAGGACACTGAGATTAATCCACCCAGGATCACACAGTGGCGGCTGGAACACGTGGTTAGGCCTCTCTCCCCCACATCAGCTATTCTTCTGGAATTTGATAAAGACTCCCTTTCCCCCGGAATTTAAAGCCCCGTCATTGCCTGCCAGGGTGAGAACAGGACTGATTTTTGCGAAGCCAGCTCCTGGCTCCTGGTGCCGTTTGCTGCAGAATTTAGACTGCAATAACTATTGAACACCCTATTATCCGGCTGCCTAATTAATGTAAATGATAGTTAATGTCCGCTCACAGAGGCTGATGTTTCTCAGAGGAGGCCCTGCCAGCCGCCTGGGCCCCATTCCAGGGGCGTTTATGGTGGCAGCCCCATTCTGGCTTTGTTGAGTAACAGGTAAGTCGTGGCCTTAAATAATGAGGACAGAGGGCTAACGGGCCCCAAGAAGTGGGGAAGCACAGTTCCCGAATGAGATGAGAGAGGCACTCCCTCCAAGTTTCTTTCCTCTCAGCCCCAGAGACTCAACGGTTTTCTGAAACCCAAGTGGCAACATTTCCTAGGCCTTCCTGCACAGAGACCAAGGAGTGTTTCTCCCAGCCCCTGCACGGAGAATAAAACCCTAAAATCCCTGCCTCCCTCCAGCCTCACCTCAGCCCCAGCTACACGCTAGGGGACCAACCTGTCCAGGTTTGCCTGGGACCACTGTGCAGTCCCAAGCAAACCTGCCAGAATGGTCTTTCCTGTTCACTGTCTGGCTTCTTTTAGCTCCGGGGGGGAAGGGGGGCACACTAGATGCCACTCTCTCAGGAGGGCCTTCCCAGACCACCCTGTCTTAGTGATCAGCCTCCTCCCAGTGCTGGGGCACAAAGCTGTCTTTCCATGCCTGCAGGTCTGTCCCCACCCTGTAGAGAGTGCTGGGCCTTGCAGTGGCTGCCCACACTTCCCTGCCCCAGTCATGGGTGCAACACAGGACGGTGTGGGGCTGGCCTTTCTTAGGGAGAACCTGTGTCCAGCTCAGAGCTGCTCATCCTGGCTGCATATTTCAAACATCTAGGGAGCTTCCCGAAGAATTCCAAAGGCAAGACCTCACCTCCCCCAAATTAAGCCAGAATTCTTTGGGGCGGGGCCCTGACATCTGCATGTTTTTAATCAGTGGTAGAAAAGTCTGGGTTTAGATCCCAACTCAGACACTCCCAAGCTGCATGGCCTTGGGCAAGTCACTTGGCCTCTGGGAGTCGGGGCTTCCTCTTTGTACAATAGGAAAGTCTCCCCCGTGTTGTAAGAAGTGAAAAGGGACAGGCACAATAAGTCTCATTAATATTTGCTCTGTCCTGGCTCTTTCTGTTGCTGAATGGATAGTTCATGAGCATCAGGAACCAGTCTGAGCACTGGGGCTTTGGAAATAGCTGTGTCTCACCACCCCAGACATGTAGCCCCGGTCTCCAGGGTGACCACGGCTACACACAGGCCCGGTACGCTGGGCCAGGTGCCCCTTGGCCCAGATACCAGGGGCCTGGATTTGTCACGACCCTTCCACACTCTGTTATAAACACGCACCTGCCTCCTTGACTGTGAGCTCTGAGAAACCCATGCTGAGTCCCAGGGCTCAGCACAAAGCAGGCTCCGCGCAGGTGCTGGGGGAGTGAATGAGGGCGGGAGCCAGCGAATGTGCCCACAGCTGGCATAGCCAGGTGCTCGTGGGTCATTTCAGGGCCCTCTCTGTGACAGGACTGTGCTTCCGAGAGGCTTCTCTTGACCACCCCATCCAGTGACCCATCTGCAGGCCAGCACATGTCCCAGCATGCCTTGCAGAGGGCACTTTGGACTAATGTTTTCAAAAAGTCTATTCCAGAAACTTTAATGTAGTCAATATAGCAGGTGGTGATCATCGTTCTGTTGTTTTATTTTTTTTTCTTTTTTGAAAAAACAGAATAAACTGTGGAATAAAATACCAAAGTAAATTGCACATTTTATAATAATAAAGTCAGGACACTTTATTTCCTCACATTTTGTTCAGTTATATGTGAAAATGGAGGTCTACAGACACAAGGAGTGCTGATTTGGGTCTGTGTTAGGGAGCTCTGCACCAACACCTGGTATGAGGGACAGTGAAGGCATATAACAAGGAAATGGTGTTCAGAGGCGTGAGGGAGCAAGCCCAATGTGTCACGAATTATCCGGGGTGGAGCTGGACTCCAGCCCAAGTTTCTTACTCCATTACCCGGGCCCTAATTCATCCACACCTCTGCGGAAGCCCAGGGTCTCCTCTGGCTCAGGAGAACTGAGGTGGGTGAGTCTTCTCCACTGTGGCCCTATGCAGACAGGTGTCTGAGTTGCAATTCCAGGAATCATAGACTTTGGCCTGTGGCCACTGAGTGCATCAGTTGGGGCTATTTTGGTTGCAAGTAACAGGAAACCCAACCCAAACTGGTGAAACAAAAAGGGAATTTATTGTACCCAATAACTGAAAGGTCAGAGTAGCACTACCTTCAGGAATGGTTTGATCCAGATGAAACAATGTCTTCAGGACCCTCTCTTGCCATATCTTTGCTCTGTGTTGCCTCCTTGCTCAGACAGCTTCTCCCTTCACAGCAGCAAGCCTCACATTCCCTCAGTCTAGCTGAGGTCTAGCTAGAAAGAAAAGGAATGTTTCTTTCTGGTTGCCCTTCCTCCAGTCCCAGGATTTGACCATTTGGACCAGGTCTCCATCCCTGTTCTGTTCTGTGGCTGGGGCATCCAAGGCGCTAATTGGCCAGGCCTGGGTCACATGCTTCTGCCCTGGAAACACCTGGATGGATTATGGGAAAGGGGCTGTTCCTGCAAATGCATCAAGGAGCTATTTTAAAAGAAGGGAGGATGGATGCTGGTGGCAATGATAATAGTAATAGATGTCCACTCCACTGAGCTCTTGAAGAAGGAAACAGGTGCAGCACAGCGAGGGGCCCTGGGATGGATCGGTAGCGGTAATTCAGCTGAGCTGGAATTCCATCTCCCAGCATTCCGTTTCATGCACAGTTCCCAGTGTGAGGGGCCACAAGCGACCTTCTGCCTGAAAGTTGGGAGGCGGAAGCACAGTGGCAGCCATCTCCTCGGAGCTCTGAGGTCGGTGCCGGGCACAAGGCACCACTGCCGCTCACATTGGCAGGATCTGCTGGCTCTCAGGGCTGGCTGGGGCTGCCAGCCAGGCCCATGGGGCCTCCAGCTCCTGCCGGGTCCTCCTTCAGCTCCTCTGGTCCCGGGCCATGAAGAAGGATGCCAGCTCCTCCTGCAGGACTCCCTCATGGTGAAATTGGAGGCAGGGAGACGGTGAGAGGCTGATGCAGTGCCAGCCTCCCAGGTCCTTTCCATCCTTGCGCCCTCCCCGTTACATGCATCATCCCTTCCCAGTCACCTGCCCTGCAGGCTCCAGGTCCCAGGATCACACACAGAAGTAATGGCTTCATGTAGTCTGTCTAACCAACTCCCACAATAGGATGAGGTCAAGTCCCTAAAAATAAATCCTTTATGATATATAATCTCACAGAGGTTCTGCTCCTCTGATGGACCCCTGACACAACAGCTCCTGAGCTACCGGCTCTGAAATCATCCTGATGAGCTCAGGAATGATACACAGGACCGATGCCAGGAGCAGCCTTCTGCCCCCGGCCTATGAGGACTCCCGAGTCACCCCCGGCACCATCAGTGGGTCCACTTCAGTCAGGCACCCAAGTCCGTTTTGGAAGAAGCTTTGGCCCAGGTAGAAAACCTGGACTAGAGTCACTCCATCAGGACACAGGATCATCTGGGCGAAGAACATCTTCCCCACAGCCGCTGCCACCTCCCTCCCCTGGCTTATCCCAATGAAAATGCCCTCACTAGGTGTATCTCACTATCTAAAGATGTGGTCACAGGATGTAGAGGTCTTTGCAGTTGACTAGCCAACAGTTGCTCTAAGCCAATCATAGTCATCCTGCTCTCCTTGCCAGGGATTGGTTTATAAGTGGCCCTATTCTGGCCAATGAGAGCCATTGTGGCAAGTGTTAGCACTGTTTGCTAGTACTTCCATTTCTCCTCACTTCTGGGGAACATTTATTTCCTGGTCTCCTTGTGGTCAAGCGGGGCCATAAAACTAAACTTAGCCAATGAGTCATGAGAGGGAGGCCTGTGTGTCACTTCTGGGGCAGAGCCGTTAACTGCTGGTGGGAGCCCTTTGGCACTGCTGCCACCAACAGTCAAGACGGCGGCTGCTCCCTCAGCCGGGTGTCTGAGTGACGCCAGCGAGGCGGCCCTCTATGGACCTGCTCTGGCACGTAGCATACGCGGAAATAAACCTTTGTCGTTTTAAGTCGCCGAGATTGTGAGATTTTTTGTTACTGCTGTGTAACCCAATTTTTCCTGGCTGTTACAAAATTCTACTGGGGGTTCCAGGACAGCTTCTTCTCTTCTGAGAATGAGGTGCATATAGAAAGAGAACCAATAACCCCCTTTTGTTCCTCTAGATGGTGCTATGTAGGGATGAGAAGCCTGGAGCTCAGCCTCCATCCTGACACCAGAAGCCAGTCCGAGGGAACCACCACCCTGAAGGCCACAGGGCAGAGGAACTGAGAGAAACAGTGATCCTTAAGGACGTGGCCAAACCACTGAGTCGCCCAAGCCCGCAAATTCTCTTGCTGCTCGACTTCCTGTTATGAGAGGAAATAAAATTCCTTCTTGTTAAGCCAATTTGAGTTGGAGTTTCTGCTACTTGCAGCTGAAAACACCCCAGCAGATAATTGGTGTAGACACGCTTCTTCCTCAGGTAAGCTGTGGAGGGAGTAGTTTTAAACCAACTTCACCCGTGAATAACCTACACCCAGAAAGGAGCAAAGTTTCAAAGCCATGTATCCTCTCCTCCTGATCAGAAGGCTAAGCAGGATGAAACTATGTATTAGGCAGCCGGAAGTACAGAAACCAAACTCAAAATTGGCTTATGTAGAAACAGCAGGGAGAGCAGAAAAAACTGGTTCATGTAACTGAAAAGGATGGGGCACTTGTAACTTCAGACGTGGCTGAATTCAGGGCTCAAAGATGCTGTCAGGAATCTGCCTTTCTCCATCTCTTAACCATGTTTTTTTTCCAGGTCGGCTTTACTCTCACTCAGGTCAATTGATCCTGGGGGGTGTTGGTTCTCATCTGATCAACCTAAACTTCCCAGTGTTGGGACACCTTTCCCAGGAGCACAGTGAAGGGCCTGAGTTGGATCCTAGCCTAGCTCTGATCGTGCACACATCCTGAACCAACTGCAGCTGGAGAACATGGTGCTCTAGTCCAGCAGACTCATATCCCACACCTACCTCCAGGACTAAGACTGGGGTCAGTCCTCTCTGAATGAAAGGAATGAAGGGAGATAAAGGCTCAGTTCCCCCCAAAAAGCAAGTATTTCTGCCAGAGAAAGGATGCCACAAAGGAGAAAACAGTGGATAAAGACATCTGTGTAGGCCTGGTGTACTTGGTTTTAATGAAGAGGCTGGGCTGGGTTAGGGGCAGGGGATATGACTGTTATGTCAAGTCTTTGCCAGTCCAACAGCAAGGAGGGAAGGGATAAGACTGGGGGGAGGAGCTGTCTTAGTTGGTGTTCACCAGGAAAAAGCCAGAGACAAGGCTTTTAATGCAAGTAGTTTATTTGGGAGGTAAAGACAAACACTGGCAGGGGAGAGAGGAAGTGAGGCAGGAAAGGGAAGGCAGCCAACAAAGGGTGTGTTTTCAGGCAGGCTGGAGCTGTGGGCAACTGCAGGAGACCCCACCTCGGAGTTACCCTACCTGAAGGGTGAGGGAGCGGGGTTATTTATCCACCAAGGCCAAGTGGTGAGGGCTGTCACAGCAGGTTGATTCCTGGCATGTCTGTACCACCATGCAGGTGAACACAGGTGTGTTCTGGAGCTTTGGAGAGAGCTCACCGGTAAACAGATCCAGAGACTGGCTGTTGGCCTTCAACTTACAGGATACGGGCAAGACACCAAATATCTGCTACAGAACTAACATTAATTAGGCCAGTATTGTCTGATCTACAAGTAACCACTTCAAATCCTAGCAACAGCCCAGTGAGGCAACTTCCAGCATCCTGAAAAGCCTCAGGAAGTGGCCCTCAGCTGGGGAGATGGGAGGGCACAGATTCGAATCCTGGATGCCTGGCTCTGAAGCTACTGCTGTCCCCACACACCCCACAAATTCAGCAGGGCTATTCTAGCCCACTGCCAGTCTCTGCCAACTTCTCAGAGAAGGAAAACCAAGCAGCCACTTCAGAGAGCCTCAAGGGCCTGTCTTTACCAATAGTCACTTTCTGGGCCCTGTTCTGGGCTCCCTGGGTGCCCACTGTGATCACAGTCAAGGCCTCCCCTTCTGTGACAGCTGCTATTCCCAGAGTGTCTTTTCAGGAATGTTTTTCTGCAGATGCTAATGAATGACCCTTAAATTTCCCAGGAAAGGCTACCTCTTTTTGAAGTGGCTGAAGATCTCCGCTCTTGATTGCAATCTTCCCAGAGCTGATTTTGGCCACTTGGCTCTTACTTCTGAAGTGATGATGGGGGTGGGAGGAGAGGAAAGTGAGCAGAAGACAAGTGTTTGGCGCTCAGCTCTCCTACAGAAACTGCAGTCTCAGGAGGCAATTTTTTAGGCAATCAGAATTGTAAGGTAGAGAACAGAACTATTTTCTTTTCCGTTTTGTGCACAATTTCTCCCTGGTTTATACTCCAATATAAGGCACACTACCTGTATAAATCATGACTTGTAAAGATTTGCCACTTTTTTGGTAATTTTAATCATAGGAACAAAAGTATTTCTAGAAGTCTCATCCCTAATTTTTAAAATTAAAGTCTATGGGGAAATGTGACTTGAGCTGGAGAAATTTATATTACATGTAATTTTTAGAAGTCACATATACATGCTCATAGATGTCAGAACACTTACGAAGCACTTGCCAGGCAGTGTTCTGAGCACTTTGCGTATATTAACTAATTTTAGCTTCACAACAACACAATGACGTCAACGCTATCATTATTCCCATTTTGCAGATAAGAAAACTGAGTTTCAGAGAAGTTAAGTCACTAGCCCAAAGCAGAGCTGGGATTTGAATCCTAGCAGCCTGGTCCCGGAGCATATGCCCTTTAATGCTATTGTCCATTCACAGACAGATGCACGGGCCCAGGGAGACACTTGGGCCTCTGCAGACACACTCACACCCACCACACACTCATACACATGCCTCCAGCCCTCCCGCACACACGAGCACACACACGCTCCTTTCCGCAGGCTCTCTCCCACTCCTTGGTGAGTCCTGGCACAGACGAGGGAGAGAAGGCTCTGCACTCGCAGCCTCATCTGGGAGGCTGGGACCCTCCTCTCCTGGTTTAAAGCCCAGCCCACACTCACATCGTCTTCCTCACCCCCTACACGTGAGAGGGCAGGCCCCGCCTCTCCAACACCACCGTGCACTCTGATCACCTCGTAAGGCAGGTGGGGCCTGTCCTCCTGTTCAGCTGAGGAAAATGAGGTCCAGAGAGAAAAAGCAAGCGGCCCAGAGGCATCCTGGGAGCTGCAAGCCCCGCCCACCCCCGGCCGATTCCTCTGGGCACAGAGTGTACCTTTGCAGCCTGAGCAGATAAATTAAGGCCCCGGTTAGGGTGGTAGCATTTTGGATGGTCTGTCACAGCGCAGGGCTGTCATACTAACGCCGGGTCAGGGGCTGAGGGTTGCTATTGCCTAATAATACACGCGTCCAGCCCACGTGCCACCCTCCACAGCCCGCAGGCGGCACCACAGGATGTTCCCATTTCACGTGGACCCCGAGTGAGCCAGCCGCCGGCACAGCAGCCAAGGCTGTAAATCTCCGCTTCTTCTCCCAACTGCTGGGCTCTCCCTCACACTTTTTGCGGCTGGAGTTCTTATGGGAAGACAAAAAATAAAAAAATAATAAAAAACAAAAAAAAATAAATTACTCGGGAATTTGTTTTTAATTAAGCAATAAGGCCCGATGGGGCCTGGCTGCCGCCCCATAAAGCTGCTCCCGGGGTGTGGGGAGGCATTTGGTCCAGATGAGTGCCTCAAATCAGCCCGGAATGTGATTAGATGATTACTCCCCGGAGTTAATACAAGATGATCTTCCCCAGAGTTGTCTTATTGCTATTATAAAAAGTCTGCAGGCAGGAGGAGGGAGGATGGCTTTGCTGCTTGGAGAAGATGAAAACGCCGATTCTAGCTGTCAGGGCGACATCAGGGCCTGAGCTGCCTGCCCTGCTTCCCCTCCTTCACCACACCTGCTCAAATGGTGAAACCCACCAAGCTGGATGGATGCTAACATCTTTCAAAATAAATGGGTCCCTGAACACAGGGAATAGGATGTGTCAACAGGGCAGTGGGCCGGGGGGATGGAGGGTAGGTACAAGGAAATCTCACTTTGAGATACCTTCTCCTCTCCTGCCAGGAGCAACAAGCCATTCTCACTCCCAAGGCAGCTCAGTGCACCTCACCAATGCTACAGAGACTAAAAGTGTTAATGTCTGTGAATTTTCAAACATCTCTCTCTCATCTCTCTCTCTCTCACTCTCGCTCTCACTCTGTCTCTCTCTCTCTCTCTCTCTCTCTCTCTCTCTCTCTCTCTCTCTCGGTAAATGCTTTTAAAGAGATGTTTCATTTTGACAAAATAAATAATTCATCAAAAAATATATATAATAGAGCAGTTAACAGTTGGAGAAAATTACTAGATTAATGGCAGGACAGTTGCTTCAAAAGAGAATGATTTGAATTTCAATGGGTTAAGAAAATTGATAAAATAATTAAATGTTTTTGCAAAACTGACTCTTATGACCAAGAAGAAAGAGTCAGAAGCAGAGGATGGCATATCAAGTGATTACATTTTGTCTGAATATATATGCCTCCTCCAAACCAACATGACTCAACCTTTGTTCATTCTAAGACTGTTTGGGCAGTTGCAAGCATAACCTACATTTTACAGTTGCAAGCATCACCTCCAAACCAACATGACTCAACCTTTGTTCACTCTAAGAATGTTTGGGTAGTTGCAAGCATAACCTACATTTTGTTAAATGGAAGATAAACATTTTCATA
This sequence comes from Lagenorhynchus albirostris, assembly GCF_949774975.1. Lineage (NCBI taxonomy): Eukaryota > Metazoa > Chordata > Mammalia > Artiodactyla > Delphinidae > Lagenorhynchus > Lagenorhynchus albirostris. The sequence continues at coordinate 21,764,897 of NC_083113.1, read as the reverse complement.
ATTTTATTTCATTTTTGAAGATCAAGGTACTTTCTTCTTTTTAAATTTTCTCTCTTATTTTGTCCCCGTCTTGAGATGACTCACTTTAAGGGGTTTTCTCTGATAGTGGCTGTCCTCAGATAATGAGGACCCCCTGCATGTGTAATAAACAGAGGTACAGATGTGTTCTAAGGTTAAATTTCATGCTCCATCAGAAAATTCCTAAGGGAAAGAGACCTCATAAGTAGCAGACACATGCAAGCACTTTCAAATACAATTGTGATGCCAACAGTCAAGAGACATCCCTCTTTAAAAAGACAGCTTATGAATGTAACGAATGTGGCTGAAACTTCAGGCAGAGCTCAACATGTTGGCACCAGAACATTTTCTAGTACATTCCCTAACTCTAGACTGTGCTCCTAATGGAGACTCAAGTCAGCCACAACAGGTACTGCCGTGCATATCATGGGTGTGCACGTGGGGACTGAGCCCAAGTCACTTGTCCTCTGGGTGTTAGTCTTTGGGGAGGCAGAATCACAGAAGACTGTGATGTTGAGCAACAGATCAGTGAGAGGCCCCAGCAGGATGCCGTGGGAGAGAGGGAGAAGGGCAGGAGTCAGGGGAGCCTCTGCAGTGGGAGGGATGGAACATCTGAGACCTGAAGGCTAGATTTCCCAGGTGAACCTCAGAGAGAAGGGTGTTTCAGAAGAGGAAGCAGCGGCGATTCAAAGGTGTGAGAGGAAGGCTGAGCACATCTAGCCGGGACGCTGACAGCCTATGCACTGGGGAAGAACGATGCCTTGGGTGTTGACTCTAATGAAGAAGAACCACCCAAATCCAGTGTCAGACCTTTGGTAGTCCAAGCCTCTGAGGGCTGAGGAAGGAGCAGCCTTAAAGGGCTGCAGGTATGTGTGGGAACCACAGCTTTCCCTGACTGTCCAACTGGATGTCCAAGGCGGCTACCCAGAGAGGAGCCCAACATGGTGGAGGCAGCTGGGTCTTGCAGCCCTTGCCCAGGACTCCCCTTCCCCTGAGGGTCCTTGCCGCCTCCTTGCCGTCCCTCTGTGCAAAGGTCCAGAGTCAGGAAGGACCCTGGTCACCCACTACACTCTGACCTGCGAACAAACACAGGCCAAGGCTCTGACACTGTGGTGAGAACTTCCTCAAAGCTAGGCAGGAGCAAAAGGGAAATAAACAAAGAAAGCAGTCATCATGCCATTGCTACAGTCCATCTGGAGCTGGCGATGAGCTGGGCACTCAGAACTGCAACAGGAAAGTACAACCCACTTTATTTGATAACTTTGTCCCATTCACTTTGGATAGAGTTTCTCTACAGCAGCACTGCCGACATTTGGGGCCAGATAATTCTTTGTTATGGGGCTGCCCTGTGCATTGTAGGGTGTTTAGCCTCATCCCTGGCCTCTACTATCTACAAACCAGGAGTACCACCCTCTCAGTTGTGACAATGAAAAATGTTCACAGATATTGTCCAATGTCCCCTGGGGAGGAAAATCATTCACATTTGAAAGCCATTGGTTTTAAACATGAATCTTAAAAGGAACATCTCCAGGCTGGTCAAGAGACCCTGGTGTCTGACCTGCTCATACAATCTTCAAGGGTTGGTTTACTCAATAAGAGGTCCTATAGAATTCAAAAGGGGTTGTGTTGTGGGCAGTAGATTAAAAAACAAACAGGGCTTCCCTGGAGGTGCGGTGGTTGAGAGTCCACCTGCCGATGGATGCAGGGGACGTGAGTTTGTGCCCCAGTCCAGGAAGATCCCACATGCCGCGGAGCGGCTGGACCCGTGAGCCACTGAACCTGCGCGTCTGGAGCCTGTGCTCCACAGCGGGAGAGGCCACGGTAGTGAGAGGCCTGCGTACCGCAAAAAAAAAAAAAAAGAAAAAAAAAAAACAACCTTCCAACTTCCCTCCTAGACTGACAACTTAAGAAAAGGTGGCCCCTCTGGACTGGTGCAGCCTACAGGACACAGCATGGCAAGTGGAGTGAAGGTTGGATTTCAGCCCCCTCTCATCTCTGCTGAGCATCTTTGTGCAGTGAACAACCTGCCCAGCTGTATGCAATTACCATGAAAAGAAAGCTCCCATCTGGGCTCAGAACTGGGGAATGTTCAAAACCAAAGGAAAATGGAAAATAAATGCATTCTGGATTTTTGTTAGATGCCATATTGCCCATTGGGAAAGTCTGTTTATGTTTTACATGATGAATTCAGGAAAAATGTAAATTGAATAAGGAGGTTTAGACTCCAGATACTCAAATAGGCTTTGGACAGGTGAAACCCTATCTTGACACTGACTGTAGCCAGAGGCCTCATGTGACTCTGATGCTCATGTTGGCAGGGAGGAAGGGAATAGGAGGTTCAGGGTTGTCTTAATACCAGAGAAGGAAAAGCAGAAGGGACCCATATTCTTAAACAGGAAATAGATATTCCAAAATCACACCCCGGTCACAATGCAGAAAGCAGTCATAAAAATAGCTCATCCTTGCACACGGCCTGCTGTGTGCCTGCCCTGCTGTAGACACTTCCGGTGCATTAACTCACCCACTCTGAGCTTGGCTGATCTCTACC